>NC_081564.1:17329797-17629797 GCF_022355385.1 Mustela nigripes
GGGGGGAAGCAGGCTCCCTGCTGAACAGAGAGCCGGATGCAGGGCTCAATCCCAGGACCCTGAGATCATGACCTGAGCCGAAAGCAGAGGCTTAACCCACTGAGATACCCAGGTGCCCCAGAGGGGCCGACATTTAAAAAGGCGTGCACACACACACACACACACACACACACGTGTGTGTGTGTGTAACATAGCTATCTTGCACATAATGAGAAATGCTACAAATAACAAATGTCATGAAAGGCTAGCTGGGGGTGGGAGGGTGACATGTCCACTCCGCTCTCCACTGAATAAAGGGTGGTATTCAATTAGAAGGAATTGCAAATAAGTGGGACTCTCTAACCTCAAGAACCAACCCCCCAATCAGAAACATGAACAGCCCCCAAAGTATTCATGGGAGATGGGAATACAGAGGAGTATCAGAGGATGGAGGGAAAGGGACATTTATGGGCATTATCCTCTCACTTTCAGGGATGAAGGGAAGGTCGATGGATCACCCTTGACTCTGAGGGGAACCTCACGGAAGGAAATGACTCTGCAGCCTGATAATCTTCCCTGAATTCTGTTTGCATCACATCCTCTCCTCAAGGACTGTCTGGAGCTCCACACCTCTTCCCCGTGACGGAACAGTGACCACTGCGACTCTGGAGAAGGTACTCTGTGATAGCTTTCAAAATGTTAAGTCCTCTGTGCTCTCACTCAGAATTGTGCAGCTGGCAGTTCATTGCAGGGACAGACATGAGTAGGCAATGACTTACCATTTGAACAATGGCTGATAGGCATTGTTAGCTGGCCGTGTGCCAAGTGCCATGTTTGTGCTCTGCATTGATTACCTTATATCACCTTTGCTGTTGCTAACCCCATTTTACAGATGAGGACAGTCATGCCCAGAGTGACGCAAGGTCACACAGGACGTGTCTAACCTAGATGCTGGCAAAGCCACCTGCCTGCTGAGTCCCCATGCCCAGCCATTTTGCTATAGTCCCTTCTGGTGCTGTTTGCAGCCAAACCAGAAACAATCATCAGAAGAGGAATGAGTATATAGATTATGACACATCCACATAGGAAAATGTGGGGAAAAAAATTTTGTCTCTTGATCCATGTCACAGTATCACAACAGCCCAAGTGTCCATCTATAGATGAATGGGTAAAGTGCGGTGTATACATACAATGGAATATTAAACAGCCTTGAAAAAAGAGGAGAATCTCACACATGCCACAACGTGATGAATTTTGAAGATATTCTGCTTAATGAAATAAGCAGAATGAAAGCAGGTCTTTTCTGACCTGAAAAGACAAATACTGTGGGAGTCCACCTATGTGAGGGGGAATAAAATAGTCAAATTCACAGGGATAGAAAGAAGAAGGGCAAGTTGTCAGGGGCTCGGGAAAGGGAGAGTTGGTGTTTAATGGGGACAGAGATTCAGCTGGGGAAGACGAAAAGTTTTGGGGATGGATTGTGGTGCTGGTTGCACAAGAACGTGGACAGTGTGAATGTATTTATAGAAAATTTATCATTTTGACAATTATGCTTAGAATTGTTGAAATGGCAATTTTTTTCTTATGTATATTTTACCACAATAAACACAGACACAGGCACACGCATGCACACACACGCACACACACAGACACACAGGATCTGATCTGTAAGAGCCAACAGGAAAAGATTGTTGGGCTTATTATTTTATTTTTTAGAGAGAGAGAGAGTGCAAGCGGGGACGTGAAGAGGGGCCGAGGGAGAAGAGAATTTTAAGCAGGTTTCACACTCAGTACAGAGCCTGATGTGGGGATTGATCTCATGACCCTGAGATCTTGACCTGAGCTGAAATCAAGAGTCGACACTTAACCGACTGAGCCACTCAGGTATCCTGGGGCTTATTATTAAATATGCTAGAATATGGTCCCATGATCTAAGTTCTTTGTTACTAAGATTTAAGTGTGGTCTTGAATCGGGGCCCCAGCATCCCCCAGAGGCCTGTTAGAAATTCAGAGTCCCGGGCCTTGACCCAGACCTTCGGAGACAGCATCTGCATTTTAACGCAGTCCCTAGACAATTTGTGTGCATGTTCAAGTCTGAGAAGCGCAGCTGCCGAGTACTTATGTTTCCACAGTCTTGGGTGATCTGGAAGGATTCCTAAGAAACCAAAGACTAGTTGCTTCTGGGGAGGAGAAGGTCTGCATTGGGAATGGGAACTTTTTGCATGGGAAGGAAATTTTTTTTTTTTGCTTTCTGCCATGTTTGGGATTTTTAACCTGCGCATCTATTCCTTTAGTAACCCGTATAAATAATGATAACAACTATTTACAGAGCTCTTGTTGATCATGTGGCATCTGCTAAGCATGTGGGGATGCTTTCATCCATGGAATGAGAATGACAGTGGGATTGCAAGACTGCTATGAAGGTTAAAGGGAAGACGGTGGGCGTTGAGCTTCCCTTGACCTGGCCCAACTCAAGTCACCTTCCTGCCTGAGCTGGGAGTATACAGACCTTTGTGCTCTGTGACTCTGAGAAGGCAGCTTACCTCCCTGCAGTTGTAAACCAGGATCTGTTCATATTCCTACTCTGGTATATCACTAGAAGCCAGGGCACCTGTATTTAGGAAAACTTGTTTTGAGACAGAGGTGCAGGGGTGCCTGGGTGGCTCAGTGGGTTAAAGCCTCTGCCTTTGGCTCAGGTCATGACTCCGGGGATCTGGGATCAGGCCCCGCATCGGGCTCTCTGCTCGCTGGGGGGCCTGCTTCCTCCTCTCTCTCTCTCTGCTTGCCTCTCTGCCTACTTGTGATCTCTCTCTGTAAAAAAAAAAAAAAAAAAAAAGAAGAAGAAGAAGAAGAAGAAGACAGAGGTACAAAGAGGCCTTTGACACTAACTTATACTCGGAAATTGGCCAGACTACATTTTGATTTGGTCGGGTTCCTGAAAGTATCTATCAACCACCAGAGCCAAGGTTTCCCAAGACGGGGGATGGGGAATGTGATACAAAAGATAAAAATCGAAGGGCCATCCGTTAAGTGCATGAGGGCTCTGAAACAAGTTGGCTCACAATTTCTTGGCATTTGTTGTGTATATACAGCATGCAATTTACCAAAATAGCAGAGAACATTTATTTCACATAATTTTGCTATTTAAAGAAGGGAAGAGCTCGAGGAGATGGCTGTCAACTTAAAGGTCTTATTTGTACCATCATGTAATTCTCTCCGGTACCTTAAATTAGGGTCTGAGGCTTGGTTAGGGTATTTTAGATAAGGAAGCTTCTTCTCTTTTCATCTGAGCTTCTGGACTTTGATCCTCTGAGTTGATGAATCTACCAGACAGAAAAGGAAGCTTACTCCTAACTGATTTTCACAGGGTGGTGTTCAGTGTCCTATCATGAAGGGAGGTGGTCTGCCCCAAAGGAGAAGATCAGGGACTGATCGGGGTTTGGATCCCTTCTCATGCCCCTCCATTGCTGTGTGACCCTGGGTGGGTTACTTTACTTCTCTGAGTCTTCATTTCATCCCTGATTGGTTGGAGATGATAATGCCCACCTCACAGGTTTGCCATGGAGACAAAAGGAGTTGATATTGACAGATTGTGTCCAGAGCATGGCATAATCGTTCAGTATTTCAATGTTTACCGAGTGAGTGCTGACTATGTGCTGACTGCTGGGATAGATACCAAAGGAAACAAAAATAATATATGTGGTCCCTGCCCTCTTGGGGCCAGTGCTCTAGTTGGGGAGATGGTAAATGAAGAAATTATAATAGATTTGAACACACTTTGATTTTGAGAAGGAATAAAAGGGGTGCCAAGATAAAGAACAATTGGAGGAAGGAGGAGTCAGCATAGGCTTTCCTACAGAGGCTGAGATAAAGATGGCAAGGCAAGGAGGGTGGTGCACAGATGGTAGGGAGACAGTCGGGAAAATGGCCAGTGCAAAGGCTCAGAGGCAGGACCAAGGTGTGGAGGTCGGAGAGACAGGCCGTATCATGCAGAGCTCTGGACACCACAGTGAGGATTTTCCATATTCTCCTGAGACCAGGGAGACACCACTGAAAGTTTTCAAGTAGGCGAGAGAGGACGGAAGATGATCAGAGTTGAGTTTGAGAAGATCACTCATCAGACACATGTGTCCACAAGAGGAGGAACTAGATTGTAGAGAGTGTTTTAAAATGCAGGTTTTAGGCGCACCTGAATGAGTCATTAAGTGTCTGCCTTCTGCTCGGGTCATGATCCCAAAGTCCTGGGATCGAGCTCTGCCTCAGGATTCCTGCTCGGCAGGAAGCCTGCTTCTCCCTCTCTTACTCCACCTGCATGTGCTTCCTCTCTCTCTGTGTCTCTCTCTGTTAAATAAATAAATAAAATCTTTAAAAAAATAAAATAAAATGCAGGTTTTATTATTATTTGGGTATAGAGAGGCCAAAAGATCAGGAGATGACTGCCAGGGGGAAAACTATACCCTGTAATACTCCTAGATCACAAGTGCAATAGCCTGTCACACCTCAGGCACCCTATGGGGAAGAACCTGAGTTGGTAAAAAGGCAGAGGAAGTGGAAGGGGAAAGGCAGGTAAGAACCCTTATCCTGGTTTCCACAGGAAGAAAGAGGCGAGGCAGGGTAACCAGGCTGAGGAACTGGCCAGTTTGAATGTCAGTGGGTTCTGGGGCACAGGGGCTGTCTGGTACTTGGCCCTGGGGTGTTGAGAACAGGTGGAGAGTGGCTCTGGATTGGTTACTTTGTGCAAGGACACTGGCAGGTCAATCATTACAGTTAACTCAGGGAGGGTCAATCCCTTCAGGGTCAGCAAAGCCCCAAGATGTCAAAACACTAGAGGACGGGAAATAAAAGGCATGCTTCACATAGAAGGATGGCAAGAAAGGAAGCAGGGAGGCTAGAGAGGAGGCTCTGTGGTCAGCTGTGTGAGAGGGGACCGTGGCTTGGTAGAGGGACTAGAGTGAGGGAAGGATGGAGGGAACTGAAGCTTTTGTCATTTGTCCTCCCTCCCCACTGACCCCCATTAGTGGCAGAAGACACCTTTCCTGGGAGACTCTTCTGCAGGGCATGACAAGTGCCCACTTATCTGGGGAGCACAGTCAGCAATGCTGATGACCAGCGCGCCTCTGTCTTGTCCCAGGAGCTCAGCTGTGTCACACAGGGGCTTCTTTGGAATCTGAGGCCTATTGACAAATGGGATTAGAGGCTGTGAACCCGAAGCAGTGGAAATTGCCAAGGTCCCTTAAAATAGGACTTGCTTTTTGTTTCCTTCAAGACAAGACGTGGGCACTCCCTGATCTGTGTGATTTGGAAAGTGCCTTTTCGGGGGCTGGACCTCTGTCTTCAAGTACTTGAGGTCTGGGCAAGTGAAGAATGGTGCTTATTCAACTTGGACCCCGAGACCAGAGCTTGAGCTTCTGGGTTTAGAGAAGAGGGGAGCAGATTTCAACACAGTCTGGAGAGCCTTCTTGGGCAGAGAAGTCCAGAGGTGGAAAAGGCAGCTTTCAGAGGCAGTGAGCTCCCCTTCATGAGAGATGGTCTTAGGACAGGAGGGTATCCATCTGGATGGACCCGGGGATGAGGATATTTAACATGTAGCACTTTGATATGCCTACATGCTATATTTACTTACTCTCTTATATGATCTCTTCAACCCTGAGAGAGACATGTTATTAAAATCCCCAAATTATAAACAAGTAAATAGAAGCTCAGATATTACATCAATTGGCCCGGGTTCCCCAGATAGTAAATAAGGTACTACAGTCACTGGTCTGGGTAGTCCCACAGCCTGTGGTCTCAACCAATTAGCTGATGCTTCTCTGAGGCCAAGAATATCCCTAGGGAACTGATTAAAATGCCAATTCCTGGGTCATTGCCCTGATCTAATGCTACTGCATCTCTGAAGAGTAGAGCCCAGGGATCTGAATTTTAATAAGCTATTAATGGTGGCCTCAGATGTTTGAAAGGCACCTCTTGATGCCCTCCTGCTCTGAATTTGGGGAGATAAGGTGTGAGGGTTTGGATACAGTGACATTTAAGGTCTCTTCCATTCCTGAATGTCTAGAAGGCCATCATTAAAGGGGATTTTAATTTTCTGTGGATTTTATTTGTTTGTACTTTCCTGCCACCCCCATCGACCTGAATAGCATCGATCTTGTTCCCTGGGTAGTGGACCACTGGTTTATATTCTGGACAAAAGGTAACAATCACAAGTAAATAATAGTTAACATTTATTAATCCCTTAACATGTGCTGCTAGCTCCACTAAGCACTTGAACCTGAGGCCTGGAGAAGAAAAGATTACCTTCCAATTTAGCAGAAAAGGCAGGATTTGAATCCAGGTCTGCCTGAGTAAAGAGGCCTCTACACGTGATCATTCTATGCCATGGCTTCAGTGGGGAGGGGGATGGGGACAGAGGTCTTTGTGACAACTTTCTGGGAAGTTTGTAACTTATTCATTCAGTAAGCATGCCATGAGGACCTTGTGTGTGTGAGACCAAACTCTTGTCCTCATGGATCTGACAATCTTTTACCAAAGGTAAACTGAGGATGGAGGGAAGTGCACAAATTGCTAGTGGAACACATACTAGGGTCCTGACATGACTAAAGTCAGAGAAATGAGGTTGAAAGAGAGACCCAAGGATGCTCTAGAAATAGAGAGACTGAATAATTCATTGCCTCTGCTAAAATACTTTAGAGCTGTGGTTCCCAATGGGGCGTGATTTTTTTCTCCTAGGGAACATTGGCAATGTCAGGAGACATGTTTGATTGTCACAACTTGGAGGGACGGCTGTGATATCTAGTGGGTAAAGCATCCAGGGACGGTGCTAGACATCCCATAAAACACAGTACAGCCCCCACCGCTAAGTATTATCTGGTCTACAATGTGAAGAGTGTCAAAGTCGAGAAACCGGGTACTACAAGGTAAAAGAGATGTAATTAATAATTACAGCAGGAAAATTTCCCTGAAGCAGGATGGTACCAGGCACACCCATCTAGACAGCTTAGAATCATAAAGTTAAAAATGCCCTTAAAGTTGGCCCAGGCACCCCTTAGGTCTCAGGAAAGCAAATACATTGCCTAAGATCACACAGTGACTTGCATACAGATCTGCATAATTCTTTTAGACAGCCAGAGAGGAGTTTGACTGGGGCGGTAAAGCTACTCTCTGGGCCAGCAAACCCTTGGATGATCCTCCCTGAAACCTAAAATCACCCAAGCAATGGCTTCTTTGCCAGGGAGCTTCTTTATTTGGACTCCAGATTGATTGTTCCCCTTAAGTCACTAAAACACATATCCCCTAGAGGTGAGGCTGGGTGGCATGTGTTGGAAATGATGGGGTGTGAGCAGCTTTGAGCTTGAAGTTTTAAGAGGTTCTGGTGGGTTGACCTTGAGGATCCAGATCTAAGCTATTGAAATAACTCTTCTTTCCTTTCCTTTTCTTTTTTGTCTGTGAAGTGAGTGATACTGAAACCCCTTTCTCCTCCTTGGCAAGAAATCTTCCCCTTTGGGGAACATTTTCTTAGTGTTTGGAGAAGGAGGCCATGGCTTCTAGGTAATGTTGGAGGTTAAGGGAAACTAAGCTAGTGTGGAGGTACTGTGCTAAGAACTTCCCAATGATGACTATCTTCCATCCAAGTACTAACCAGGCCCGACCCTGCTTAGCTTCCGAGATCAGACGAGATCGGGCGCGTTCAGGGTGGTATGGCCGTAGACCCCAATGATGACTCTCTTGACCTTCACAACAGACCGGTCATGCAGAGACTGCCATCATCTTGACTTTAAGGAGGAACACCCAGCCTTCAGGAGGTGAAGTAACTGGCCCAAGGCCACTCAGATGTTTGAACCCAGGTCTGCCTGCCTCGGAGCCCACACTTTTATCCCTACTGTTGATTAAGCCCAGGAGAAGTCAGTGGGAGATTCACTGAGACAATGGGCTTAAGTTTAATCTTGAAGACAAAGTTTGTAAGAAAGGAGGGAGAGAGAAATCTGGGCAAACAGAGGATAAAGTTCCAGCTCATTGTCACAGACTACAGGGTCTTGTATGGCCTGGTCTAGGTCATCCTCTGCAGCCTCCCTTAAGTTCCTCATTTTGTATGCTCCCTCCACTGGCCTGATTTTGAGACGCAACACTTTTTTCCTACTTCAGTGCTTTTATCTACACAGTTCCCTTTGTCCATAATACTCCTCATCCCATCTCTTTCCTTGGATGACTCCTACACATCTCTGGGGGCTCAACAGCAATGTCACTTTCTCAAGGAAACTCACTGATCCTCCCCTCCTTCCCCACCTAGTACTAGTCTCACCGTACCCTGCACTTGTCCTTTGCAGCCTTAAAACAATCTTCATAATTATTGGGCAATGATATGTGTTTGATGTCTGCCTCTCCCAGCACCAGTTCAGCGCTGTCCAATAGAATTTTCTGCCATTATGGAAATGTTTCAGGCCTGCGTGGTCCAATATGGTAGCCAGTAACCACATGTGGCTATTGAGCACCCGAAATGTAGTTAGTGCAATTGAGAAAGATGATTTTTTAAAATTTCACATATTTTAAATAATAAATTACATTTTATGTTGTATATTATACTATAGAAATGATTTCATATCCAAATTATATAATTTAAGTTTAAATTTAAATAACCAGGGGCACTTGGGTGGCTCAGTGGGTTAAAGCCTCTGCCTTCGGCTCAGGTCATGATCTCAGGGTCCTGGGATCAAGCCCCGCATTGGGCTCTCTGCTCAGCATGGAGCTTGCTTCCTCCTCTCTCTCTCTGCCTGCATCTCTGCCTACTTGTGATCTCTGACTGTCAAATAAATAAATAAAATCTTTTTAAAAAAATAAATTTAAATAACCACATAAAGCTAGTGACGACCATATTGGACATTGCAGCTCCAGACTGTGACTACCTTGAGGGCAAGGACCGTGTCTATATTATTCAGTTGCAGAATCCCTTGTACTATGTGCCCAAATGAATATAATGAATGAATCAATCAACCAATTAACCAATGCCGTCTGCAAAAGTTGCTTTCAAGAAATCATCCTAGGGGCACCTGGGTGGCTCAGTGGGTTAAACCTCTGCCTTCAGCTCAGGTCATGATCTCAGGGCCCTGGGATGGAGCCCATATCGGGCTCTCTGCTCAGCAGGGAGCCTGCCTCCCTCTCTCTCTGCCTGCTTCTCTGCCTACTTGTGATCTCCATCTGTCAAATAAATAAATAAAATCTTAAAAAAAAATCATCCTAGAAAGGAAAGACCCAGAGAAGTCTGCCTTGTACAAGGTCACACAAAAGGCAGAATTAGGCACAAAATCTTAGCCTCTGGAGTCTCCTGTACATGGTACTGTGCCTGAAAGGACAACAGGTAAAAGACAGAGGTTGTTGGGGGCTTAAAATGAACCATCCTTGAGTTGTGTGAAGGAGCTTCCAAGTGCAAGGAGGGACTGTTTCCTTAGGCACCTTCAACTCCTTTTCCCCTCCCCAAACCCTGTAAACTACTTAGTGGCTTATAATCTATTAACACTTCGCTTCCCATAGGACTGAGGCTGTTCCGAAGTCCACTCTTGCCAACCCTCTCCAAAGCATTCTGATTTTTTTAAAAAACCATATTGCTCTCAGGAAATCTGTTGCGCGCAGTCTGTGCACAGTATACAGAGGGTGTGGTTTAAAAAAACTTCTAAGTCGTGATTTGTAACCCACTCAGATTCACGTGGCTGTTCCTTTTACTTCACTCCCTTTTTATAAATAGACGTCAACACGTTTCAGGGCTAATTTTGACTTCATTCAAATTGCAGATTACAGTTTTGAAGACTTCAACATAGGGAGTCTATATCTATTTTTCTAAATGATTTTTAAAGATTTTTCTAAATGATTTTTAAAGATAATAATAATATTAGTTAATGTATGTCAAATGCTTTATGTCTACCGGGCATTCAGCATACATTTTCTCACTTGGTCATTACAATAACTCTGTGAATCAAGGATGATTGTGAGCCCCATTTTATGGCGAGGGAAACTCAATCTCAGAAAGGTTAAATCACTTGCTCAAAGTCCAATAACCAGAAAGTGGCAAAGCCAGGATCTGAACTCAAGTCTGTCTTACTCAAGAGCTAATGCTCTTAGCCAATACACAGTTTCACCTCGCTAATAGATATTACATGTATTTTTGTGTTAAAGTATCAATGAGAATAACCAAGAAACTTAACCTGTGGTTTGGGAAGAGAGAGACTAGTTTTTATTCTTGTACTTCTTTTTTAACTTTATTTACTCTATGCAGAGATTATATTAGTACGTTACATTATATACATTAGTATAAAAACTAAATGATTTTTAAAATTTAAGTTAATAAAACTGTCATCATTTTTAATTTCTTTTTAATTAAGGAAGGACTTGTCACAATAGTGTCATGTCTATAGCTGAATAGATTAAATATACATGGGCTCTGAGTAATCTGCAAAGTTCACATGCTCTGACATTATTTGAAAATTCATCTCATTAGCTACAGTTCCAATATGTATTGTATTCTTCTTCTGAGTACGAGATTTCATATTTCATTTTCTGAATTATTTTTTTTATTTTGAGATAATGGGCTGGTTTTTTTTAACATGATATTATTTTCATTGAAAGTGGTATGTTTTCCTCGAGAGATTTACACTCAGATATGTGTATTTTTATGTATTCATACATCGACCTCTGGATATTATAACTGAGCATCTTTTGGCATTTGTGAAATAATGCTGATTACATAAGATATGCTATTTGTGGATCAATTAATAAAAACTTGAGAGTAAAATTTAATTAAAATTTTAAAATGAAAATTAATTTTTACACCAATTGAGAAGTAAACATTTACAATACCCTTCAGTATTCAGAGCCTCAGAGAGCTGTATCAATCACACTAAAAGTCACTTGGGAGAATTTCTCCGTGGCTTAGAGAGGGGGGAAAAATTTAAGTCAAGAAAATACACACACTAACAATGATGTATCTTTTACAACAACTCCAAACAGTGTCTACTTTTACCATCCAAATGGCTAGTGCGTCTGAAAATTAAAACAAAAATCCGCATTAATGCCCCATCTCATAGTCTTGGGATTTGCTTAACAAATCACCACTGGCTTGTAGTAGGAGAAATCCGTAAACCCGTCCACAAAGCCCCTGTCCTTTCCATTGCTTGGTTGTATTTCTCCAAGATTCTCAGAGCAAATCTGATATCCCCTAAAAATTCCCATCCTCTAGCTTTGTATTCCTGATGTTCTCAAGGATAGCCATAGACAGAGTCTCACTCTAGCTAGCTCTTACAAAAACCTTTCATTCAGAAGAAGGCAAGAGGTTTCAGCCCTCTCATTCACACACTTCATAAACAAGACTTTGTCCAAGCCTCTCCTCTAGGAAGGCATTCCAGCCTTTTAGAAACCACTTTGCAAGAGCAGTACCATTCCCTTCCATAAGACCTTGCAGAAAAATTGGGAATTTCACGGCATAGGAGAAAAGG
This sequence comes from Mustela nigripes, assembly GCF_022355385.1. Classification (NCBI taxonomy): domain Eukaryota; kingdom Metazoa; phylum Chordata; class Mammalia; order Carnivora; family Mustelidae; genus Mustela; species Mustela nigripes. The sequence goes on from NC_081564.1 coordinate 17,341,254, forward strand.
CTGGGAAAAACCGATGTCATTGCATGGACTCATCAATTCAGTCCACATTTCAAAACAGCAGCTAATGCTTTCTTAAAACACAGACCTCAAAAATCCCTTTAGGACTGAGAGCAATTACAAGGGAAAACACAATACCCCTAGCTCCCCATAAGATTCTGACGGATCTGAAAAATAGAACTGAGTCAGAGATACAGAGGCTGGACTGCTGGAATAGGAAAATGGCTTGTCTCCTCGGGGCCTAATTCTTTCCTCTCCAACAGTTCCTTGTACATTCAAGAAACCATGCAGAGATGCCCCCCTGCAGGTTTTCATTTTTTAAAGGAAAGCCTGCCTTCCTCTCCCTCGCCCCCATGATACTCACGGCAGCTGCCTTAGCTGGAATAAGTCCTCCTCCATGTCCGCGCTGAGCCAGGACGAGCCCTTTTCATGGCCCTTACATGGTGTTGGTGGATGACGGGCGGTCGGGGTTTCAGCACCGGGGTGCTGGATAGCTCCCGCGCCGCTTCCTCCCTCGGCGGCAGCTGTTCGGGGGAGGGAGCCGCCAGGGACCAGCCCACGAGACAAAGCCGCCGCCGCCAGGAGAGTGGGCGGAGAGGAGGAGGCGGAGGGCAGAGCGAGCGGCGCGGGGAGAGGGGGCGGGGAAGAGCCCTTCTGGTTAGAGGAATTTACAGGCTTTCTGTGATTGGCGATGTTTTACTGGGTGCCTATAGGGCACAACAGTCTGTGAAATGGCTGTCGAGGTACCAATGAGCACTCTTTGGTTGACAACGCCTCTCTAAATGTTTATTTGTGGGGATTCATTAATGTTGTTACCGGTGTAATATTCTTGAAACCCAGGCTGGTATAGCAAATGAAGGGAATGAAAAATTCAAAGACGTGGGCATGCATTAAAACACCGTTTATTGAGCACCTACTGTGCCAGGCACTGTAATAGGCACCAGGCATATGCAAGACAAGTTAGACATGTCATTGTCATCATGGAGCTGTCTAGTGAAATGAATCAAGAAAAAAAAGATATAAGTTAAGTATGAGAAAGCCAATGGCCACTCATTCATTCATTCATTCCACAAACAAGCGTTATTGAGGGGTTGTGATTCCCCAGCCACACTGGGGAATCAAAGATTAATAAAACCAAAGATTAATAAGACCAAAGATTAATAAAACCAAATCCCCACCTTCAAAATCCTCCCTATCTGTTTTTCCCATCCTCCTCCAGCTATAATCTCTGCCGTCTTAGAACTGAAGCTCGGTAAAGGCTTGCTGATGTACCCCAAGGGCCTAGAACCATAAAGCTTTATTTATGGACACTGAAATTGGAATTTAATATTCCCCACTAAATGCAACCCCAGGGCTTTGCATTGTGTACACTCAATACATGCTTGTTAAACTGAAAGCAAACTGATCTTTCACTCCAGGTGAGTAGGGGTTCTTTATCTATTTTAAGCTATGGAGAGGAAGGTAATGATTTCTATTAGAGCTGACAGGTTGGAGGTCTATTGGTAGTGTGTCCAATTCATCCTGGTTTGCCGAGGAACTTGAGTCTTTGCCCTGAAAGTTCCAAGTCCTCAGGAAGCCCTGAGTTCCAGGCAAGCCTGACAGTTGGTTATTCGACAGTCATAAGCCAGATTCACAGAGAGATGTGTTTTGAGTAGCCTGAAGGGTCAACAAGAATACTTTTAAGTGTAAAGATCCAAAACTATGAAACTCTTAGAAGAAACCATAGGAATAGATCTTCATGACCTTAAATTAGGCAGTGGTTTCTTAGACACGACATCAAAAACACAAGTGACAACAGAAAAAATTAGGTACATTGGGCTGGATCAAAGTTAAAAGCTTTTCCGTCTCAAAGGACGCTGTCAAGAAAGTGAAAAGACAACCCATGGCATGGGAAAAATATTTGCAAATTATGTACCTGATAAGAGACTTACTTCAAATAATTTAAAGCACTCTTACAACTCAATAATAAAAAGACAGTGTAATTTAAAAATGGAAAAATAGGGGAGGCTGTGTGGCTCAGTTATTTAAGCAACTGCCTTCGGCTCAGGTCATGATCCCAGGGACCTGGGATCCAGCCCCACATAGGGCTCCCGGCTCAGCGGGGAGCCTGCTTCTCCCTCTCCCTCTCTCCTGCTTGTGTTCCCTCTCTCGCTCTCTCTCTCTCTCTCTCTCTGCCAAATAAATAAATAAAATATTTAAAAAATAAAAATGGAAAAATAATATGAATAGATATTTCTGCAAAGAAGATGTGTGGCCAGATGTGGCACCTGGATGGCTCAGTTGGTTAAGCGTCTGACTCTTGATTTCGTCTCAGGTCCTGATCTCAGGGTTGTGAGATCCAGCCCCATGTAGGGCTCTGCGCTCAGCAGGAAGTGTGTTTGAGATTTTCTCCCTCTCCCTCTGCCCCTCCCCACCCACTCATACACATGCTCTGTCTCAAATAAATCAATACATATTTTTAAAAAATGTTTGACTAGCCAACAAGCACTTGAAAAATATTGCTTAACATCATTAGCCATTAGGGAGATGCAAATCAAAATGGCAACAAGATAACACTTCATACCAACTGGAATGGCTAGAATTAAAAAAACAGACAATAACTAGTGTTGTGAGGATATAGATGGGACATTCCCCTCGTTCACAGCTGCTGGGAATATAAAACGGTGCACCCACTATAGAAAACAGTTTGGATAGTTTCTCAAAAATTTAAACACAGAGTTACCTCATGACACTGTAATGCCACTTGTATTGCAGGTAAATACCCAAAAGAAATGAAAACACAGTGTGCACAAAGCTTGTACAGAAATGTTTATAACATCATTATTCATAACATCAAAAAGTGGAAACACCCAAAAGTTCATCAGGTGGTCATCAAATTTTACACTTAAAAGGAGTGAATTGGGAACGTCTGGGTGGCTCAGTCAGCTGAACGTCCAATTCTTGTTTTTGGCTCAGGTCATGATCCCAGATCTATGAGACTGATCTCCAGGTGAGGCTCTACGCTCAGCACTGAGTCTGCTTGAGATTCTCCCTTCCTTTCCCTCTGCTCCTCCCTCTGCTCTGTCCCTCTGTCTCTCTGTCTGTCCCCCTCTGTCTCTCTCTCTCAAATAAATAAATAAATAAAATCTTTAAAAAAAAAGACCCCAAAACAAACAAAAAGAGTGAATTGTGTGGTGTGTAATTAAACTTTAATAGAGCCGTTTTTTAAAAATGACTTTCAATAATTTTTAATAATAAATAATAATATTGACTTCAAGTTTTGTCAACATCTAAACAGAGATTTCACATAACAGGATCACCAGCTTTTTGGTGGAGAGGGAAGCAGTGTTTTTCAACTGGGTCTGCCTTTCTGTCTGGCCACTAGGAAGTGGTGCTTCCAAGCAGCCTGCTGAGCTTTATCAAGGCTTCACACATTTAGCTTCCCTCACTGCTCTTTGGAGACTTGAGGCGCTCACTGCTGAAAACTGGGGGAACAGTACTTAGTATGTAATAGGTATTTTAAAAATCCTAAAGAATTAATGTTTTCTCTTCTTTCTTAGAAATATGGTTACACTTTTCTAAAGCAGTGGTTTCCGGCTTTGAGTGTGAGTGAGCATCCCCCAGAGGGCTTGTTGCATGCATATAGTTGTGCACCACCCCCGGAGTTTCTGATGCAGCAGGTCTGGGGTGAGGCCTGAGAGCTTCCATTCCTAATGGGTTCTCAAATGATACTGATTCTGTTGGTCTGGGGACCACACTGACAAGCCCTGTTCTAAAGTTATATCTGAATGAGATTATCAGCCAAGAAAAATATGACCCATGTTTGTTTAGACCTCTGATCTTTGAGACATCCTTGGGTAGATATGAATATTATAAAGGCAGTTACTTCCAGTTAACCACATTATCCATCTGCCCGGGAAATGGGGACATGCCAAAAGCCAGATGGGTTTTATTTCACATCAGAGTGATGCATCATGATCTCTCCTCTCAGATTCTTAAAACAAAACCTATAGGGGCTGGAATAAAGACTGACAAGCCGTCCCATAGCCTGAAATACTGAATATACAATTACGTGCTTTGAACAAGTGATTCTCCTATCAACTGTGTTCTGAATCCTGTTGTTTATTATTGAGATTTTTTTCTTTAGAACTGAAATTGGATTAAAAAAAACACGAAGGGGGCAAATAAGGCTTTGATGGTAGACCCTGCTCGGCCGGCCATTGCTGGTGGGATGGCATTTCCACCTGGAGTCATTCCCAGGTCCCTGGCATTATGCTCAAGCTGTTAATTACTTACGGACTTTACCCAGGAGCCAGTAGAAAGGGGATGCTTAACCAGGAGGGTAAGCCCTTGTTAAAAAATGTAAAGTGTACAACCTCAAAGAGTCCCTTGCTCATATGTCTTATTCTTCAATGAAACACAAGATGTGTTCTCATCTACAATGAGAGAGGACTGGAGAGGGCAAAGAGAACTATTTCCCCCTTCAATTCTGTCCTCTTTTTCTTCCTGTATTTTGGGGCAGCTGGCTCAAAAGATAAACTCTAAAGTTCTCCTAATAAAACCACGATCTCTTAGACATTGTATTTTTAGAAGGACATAAAATAAGGAAGAGATAAATGTGAATCAGAGGCCAGAACACCTATCCAGACCTAGGGAAGAGGTTATCAAGCAGAGAAGTTCAAGATATCTGAGTGAACACTGAAGAAGCGATGGTCTTTTCTTTGCACTCTTGTGACTTGTACTTTCAATTTCTTTAATTCAAAGTGTTTCTTAATTTCCCTTCTCAGTTCCTTGTTTACCTGTTTATTATTTAGAAATGTGTTGTCTAATTTCTATGTATTTATTAGTTTCCCAAATTTCCTTCCATTACTGATTTCTAATTTCATTGCATTGTGGTTGGAGAGCATACTTTGTACGGTTGCAGTCTTAAAATCCATTGAGACTTGTTTTATAGTCTATCTTGGAGAATGCTCCATGTAAATTTGAGAAGAAATTGTATTCTGCTATTGTGGGAAATGTTCTGTAGATGTCTGTTAGATCTACTTGGTTTATCATGTTGCTCAAACTTCTCTTTCTTTGCTGATCTTCTGTCTGGTTGTTCTATCCATTACTGAAAGTGGGGTATTGGGGCACCTGGGTGGCTCAGTGGGTTAAGCCTCTGCCTTTGGCTCAGATCATTATCTCAGGGTCCTGGGATCGAGCCCCGCATCAGGCTCAATGCTCAACAGGGAGCCTGCTTCCCGCCTCTCTCTCTGCCTACTTGTGATCTCTCTCTGTCAAATAAGTAAATCAAATCTTTAAGGGGGAAAAAAAAGAAAGTGGGGTATTGAAATCTCCAACTGTTATTCTTGAATTGTCTAGATTCCCCTTAAATTCTGTCTTCTTCTACTTCATGTATTTTGGGGCTGTGTTGTTAAGTGAATGCATACTTACAGTTGTTATTTCTTCTTGATGAATTGACCTTTTATTGTCATAAAATGTCTTTCATTGTCTCTAGTAATATTTTTCCTGTCTTAAAGCCTATTTTGTCTCATATTTCATAGTCACCTCATTCTCTTTTGGTTACTGTTTTCATGGCAAGACTTCTTCCATTCTTTTACTTTCAACCTATTTATGTCTTTGAATCTAAAATGAATAAAAACTCTTGTAGACAGCATATAGTTGGATCATATTGTCTCATCCATTCTAACAGTCCTTGGATTTTAGGGAGTTTAATCCATTTAAATGTAATGTGATCATGGATCACGTAGAAAACAAATTATGTTTTATGTCTCTTTTGTTCCCCCATTCCTCTATCCCTACCTTGTTTTGTGATAAATATGTTTTTTCTAGTGTGCCACTTTAATTCCCTTATCATTTCTTTTATTATATATTTTTAAAGTTATTTTCTTAGTGGTTGCTCTAAGGATTACCATTAACATCCCAATTTATAACAATCTAGTTTGGATTAATACCAATTTAATCTCATTATTCTGCAAAAACCTTGCTCTTGCATATCTTCATTTCTGCCACCTTTTAAATTGTTATGATTGGGGGTGCCTGGGTGGCTCAGTGGGTTAGAGCCTCTGTCTTCGGCTCAAGTCATGATCCCGGGGTCCTGGGATCGAGCCCCACATCGGGCTCACTGCTCAGCAGGGAGCCTGCTTCCTCCTCTCTGCCTGCCTCTCTGTCTACTTGTGATCTCTGTCTGTCAGATAAACAAAATCTTTTAAAAAATTGTTATGATTGTAAGTTATATCTTTATGCACTGTAAATAAAGATGAAAATGAGTTACAAACAAAACCCACACTTTCCATTTCTTAAATTTACCTTTATAATATCTCTCCTGGTGATCTTTATTTCTTCAGGTGGATTTGAATTACTAACTAGTGTATTCACATTTTAGTCTAAAAAAATCATTTTAGTATTTCTTGCAGGACAAGACTGCTGGAAGCAAATCTCAATTTTTGCTTATCTGGAATGTATCAATTTCTCCTTCATTTTTGAAGAATCATTTTGCCAGATATAGGATTCTTGACTGACAATCCTTTTTTTTTTTAATAACATTGAATATATCATCATACTGCCTTCTGTACCCTATCGTTTCTGATGAGAAATCATTTGTTAATCCCATTGAGAGCCTTTTGTGTGAGGGTCTCCTCTTTTTCTGCTTTCAAAATTCTCTTTTTTTGACTGTTTTTATGAGTTTAAGTGTGAATCTCTGAATTTATCCTGGAGTTCACTGAGCTTCTTGGATGTGTATATTATTGTTTCCCATCAAATTTTGGAAGGTTTTAGTCACTATTTATCAACTATTTTTTGTCTCTTTCTTTCTCCTCTTTTCTGGAATTTCCACTGTGCATCTGTTAGATGCCTGATGGTGTTCCACAGGTCTCTATACTCTGATTGGTGTTTTTTTTTATGATTTTATTTATTTCTTTGACAGAGAGAGATACAGTGGGAGAAAGAACATAAGCAGGGGGAGTGGGAGAGGGAGAAGTTGGCTTCACAACAAGTAGGGAGCCAGATGTGGGGCTTGATCCCAGGACCCTGGGATCATGATCTGAGCTGAAGGCAGAAGCTTAACAACTGAGCCACCCAGGTGCCACTGATCAGTGTTCTTTATTTATTTTTCTTTCTGCTTCTAAAATGAATAATCTCAATAGGTCTACCTTTGGGTTCACTGATTCTTTCTTCTGCCTGCTCAGATCTGTTGTGGAGTCCCTCTAGTGAATTTTTCATTTCAGTTTCAAGTCCAGAATTTCTACTTGATTTCTTTTTGTAATTTCTATCTCTTCATTAACATCTTCTATTTTTAAAAAAGATTCTATTTATTTATTTGACAAAGAGAGACAGAATGAGAGAGGGAACACAAGCAGAGAGAGAGGGAAGGGAGAGCAGGCTTCCCGCCAAGCAGAGAGCCCAACGAGGGGCTTGATCCCAGGACTCTGGGATCACGACCTGAGCTAAAGGCAGACACGTAACAACTGAGACACCCAGGTGCCCCAACATCCTATATTTGATGAAATATTGTTCTGACTTTTTCCTTAGTTCTTCATACCTGTATATAGGGAAAACCTGCTCAGTTTTCCTTAGTAGGGAAAAAACCCCAGCTCCTTATTGTGTTTCTCTTTCACTTTTCAAACTACTACCACATTCACCACGCTTCTGTCACCAGATTTCTCATACCATGATTTCTCACACCAAGCAATTGTCTGTAACACCAGCTGGAGTCTTACAATTTAACTCAACCTTGACACTATTTACCTGAAGATAATGTCAGATCCCACAGGTTAAGGGCTCAATCCCATGAGAAGACCATGAGACTTCTATCCTACTACAGATAACAATCGCAATTAGGTTCTCCACAACTTCTGTCCAATTTGGCTACAAACTGGAGGTTCCCATGACCCCCTCCTCAGGTTCAATTAATTTGCTGGAGTGGTTCACAGAACTCAGGGAAACAATTCCTCACATTCATCAGATTATTAAAGGATCTGATAAAGGATACAGATGAACAGTCAGATGAATAAATACATAAGGTGAGGACTGGGAGGGTCCCAAATGTGCATGAGTTTCTGTTCCCATGGAGTTGGGGTGCATTTGCCAACCTGGAAGCTCTCCAAAACCCTACTACTGGGATTGTATGGAGTTTTCCTCATGAAGGCATGATCAATTATTTTTTTTTAAAGATTTTATTTATTTCTCAGAGAGAGAGAACACAAGCAGGCAGAGCGGCAGGCAGAGGCAGAGAGAGAAGCAGGCTCCCTGTGAGCAAGGAGCCCGATGCAGGACCCGAACCCAGGGCCCCGGGATCGTGACCCGAGCCAAAGGCAGCTGCCCAACCAACTAAGCCACCCAGGTGTCCCGGCATGATCAATTATTAACTTCCCTTCTAACCCCTCTCCCCTCTCTGGAGGATGGGAGGTAGAGCTGAACATTCCAACCTTCTAATCGTGGCTTGGGCTTTCTGGTAGCCAGCTCCCATTCAGAGCCCACTCAGAGTCACGTCAATAGAATGAAAGATGTTCCTAGTGCTCTTAACACTTAGGAAATCACAGAGGTTTCAGGAGCCTTGTGCCAGAAACTGGGGCGTGGGGGCAGATACAAACACTTTGGAAAACTATTTGGCAGTTTCTTAAAGCAATGTGCTAAGATCTTACAGGACTACTGTTTGAACAGGAGTGAGTGATTCTGAATGTCATTCTTATTGGGGGAAAACAAAGAATCCAGTCACGATTTGACAAGACATCAATTAATATCAAATAGGAAGAAGTGTACATGATTAACCATATTCAAGTTCTAAAAAGCTTAAAGGGGCTTGCTAGTTTAAGAAAGTGAATATACAGGGCACCTGTGTGGCTCAGTGGGTTAAGCCTCTGCCTTCAGCTCAGGTCACGATCCCAGGGTCCTGGGATTGAGCCCGGAATCGGGCTCTCTGCTCAGTGGGAAGCCTGCTTCCCCACTTCTCTCTGCCTGCCTCTCTGCCTACTTGTGATCTCTCTCTCTTTGTCAGATAAATAAATAAATCTTTTTTTAAAAGAAAGTGAATATACAAAATGTATGAACTGATCAGTCATATAAATTAGGTAATGACTACTGCAATTGCTTATTGCAAACTATTTTTATAAAGGATTTACACTGAAGAGCTACCTAGAAAGGGTTAAATGTGGGCTTAATATTATTAAGAGGAGCTTAAATCTGAGTTTTAGGATTCCTCTGGAGAATGGACATCAACCAGGATATGAATAACAAAAGTTGCAATAATTCAGAACTATTGCTTAAAGAAAGACAAAATCATGCATATAGACCTCTCTTAAAAATTGGTTTTCTACATAAGAGACTCTTAATCTCACAAAACAAGCTGAAGGTTACTGGGGGGTGGGTAGAGAGGGTGGTTGGGTTAGGGACACTGGGGAAGGTGCTAGTACTGTGAAGTGTGTAAACCTGGCGATTCAGAGACCTGTACCCCTGGGGCTAATAATACATTATATGTTAATAAAAAATATTTTTAATTGGTTTTCTAGGGGTCCCTGGGTGGCTCAGTCAGTTAAGTGTCTGCCTTCAGCTCAGGTCATGACCCCAGGGTCCTGGGATCAAGCCCTGCACGGGGCTCCCTGCTCAGTGAGAGTCTGCTTCTCCCTCTCCTTCTGCTGTCTCTCTCTCTCAAGTAAATAAATAAAATATTTTTTAAAAATTGTTTTTCTAATTGTAAAAGAAATAAATGATCATTATAGAAATTCAGGTAGCATGCAAAAGCATTCAGAAGAAAATAAAAATTATTACTATATACCACAAAGAGATAACGAGAGATACCACTTTGGGAATATACCCGTCTGGTCATTTTTTATGCTGGGACACCCGTACATAAATATCTTTTTATAAATTTGAGATCATATTTATCCAATGAAGGCTTGCTTTTTTCACTTTTCACAAGCTTCTAATGAATATTTCTGACCAAAAGGAATGTCAATTTTGATACTGTTTCCCCTATGTTTTTCAGGTTTTAAATTTTTAATTATTTTTTAAATAAATAATGCATGCCTATGGTACAAAATTCACGAAGGACAAAAGGATGTCTTTCCCTGTTCTCAGTAACATAGCTTCCTTACAAGAGGCAAACAGTGTTCCCAGTTTCTTGATTCTCTCTATATCTATAAACACTTCATTTTTATTCTCTCCCACAAATAACAGCATTCCATTTCATTGTCCCATGCCTTACTGTTTTCTCTCAACGTCCTGGAATCTTAGAATCTTCCTTGTCAGTCCACAAAGAGGTGGCTCATTATTTTCATAGTACACAGTACTATGCTGTGTGGGGTTGCCATAATTTTCCTGAGTATTTAGGTTGCTTCCATACTTTTTAGTATTAAAAACAAGACTGCGGGCGCCTGGGTGGCTCAGTGGGTTAAGCCGCTGCCTTCGGCTCGGGTCATGATCTCAGGGTCCTGGGATCGAGTCCCGCGTCGGGCTCTCTGCTCAGTGGGGAGCCTGCTTCCTCCTCTCTCTCTCTCTCTCTGCTTGCCTCTCTGCCTACTTGTGATCTCTCTCTGTCAAATAAATAAATAAAATCTTTAAAAAAAACAAGACTGCAATAAATATCTTTACTCTTATGTGTGTATGATAAATACTTAGATCACAGAATACGCAGATTTTTAGATTCTCTAAGTAGTTCAAATTGCCTTGGATGGAGATATTCATTTATGCTCCCACAGGGAATCCCAAGAGCGCCTGTTTCCTCATATAGTTGACACTACTGTGTGTTATCATATTTTTCATGCTTTCAATCTGATATATATTCAATCAGAGCAAGAGAGACAGAGACTGAGAGATCATTTTTAAGGTAATGGCTCACATGATTGTGGAAGTTATCAAGTCCAAAATATCCAGGATAGGCCAGCAAGGCAGAGACCTAGAGAAGAGTCAATATTGAATTTCAAGTCTAAAGGCCATCTGCCAGCAGAATTCTTGCCTGCTTGGGGGACATCAGTCTCTTTGTTCTATTCAGATCTTCAACTGATTGGATGAGCCCCACCCACATTAGGGAGGGTCGTTTATTTTATTTTATTTTTTAAATTTTTTAAATTTATTTGACAGACAGAGATCACAAGTAGGCAGAGAGGCAGGTAGAGAGAGAGGGGGAAAGCAGACTCCCCACTGAGCGGAGACCCCCGATGCGGGGCTCGATCCCAGGATTCTGGGATCATGACCCGAGTGGAAGGCAGAGGCTTAACCCACTGAGCCACCCAGGTGCCCCAGGGCAGTTTATTTTACTCAGAGTCTACAGATTTAAATATTAATCTCACCCAAACACCCAGAATAATGTTTGACCAAATATTTGGGCACCGTGATCCCACCAAGTTAACCTATAAAATAAACCATCACATCCAGGGGAGATGAATTCCTGAAGTTCACATGGCCAGCCAGATGAAAGTTTTGGCCTATACCTAGAACCAAGGATCTCTTTATCTAAGCCCAGTTCAGACCTGTAGTTTTAATACTAGGAACACTTACATTTGACTTCCCAGAGTGTCCAGTTTAAGCAGAGAAACCCTTTTCAACTCTACTAAACATTTAAAAATCTGAGATAGTGCTTATCCTTTACCCTGTCCCCTCTGGCCCCAGGGATCAGCTCATAAACTCATGTGGGGAGGAGGGGGACCAGTCTCAAGAATGTGTTGCTGGGGCGCCTGCCTGGCTCAGTCGTTAAGGTCTGCCTTCAGCTCAGGTCATGATCCCAGGGTCCTGGTATTGAGCCACGCTTTGGGCTCCCTGCTCTGCGGGAAGCCTGCTTCTTCCTCTTCCACTCCCCCTGCTTCTGTTCCCTCTCTCGCTCGCTCTCTGTCAAATAAAAAAAAATCTTAAAGGAAAAAGAAAAAGAACGTGTTGCCGACATCATGAGGGCCAACTGTGTGGTCAAAAGACTTCTGGGAAAAACATAACAGAAGAATGCAGGAGAGTCCTGGAGTGCTGTTTAAGGCAGAATTTACCCATTTTTTAGCCATTTTGTTGCTGTTATGTGGGTTTTTTTGTTTTGGGGGGTTTTGAGGGGGAGGTGTCTATGAAACAACCACGGTAAGAAAAACAACAACAACAAAATTCTGCTAATGCTTATATCTTTCTGTTTTTATTTTTTCTGCCTGGAAATAAAAACAAGTGTTCCGGGGTGCCTGGGTGGCTCAGTGGGTTAAACCTCTGCCTTCAGCTCGGGTGGTGATCTCAGGGTCCTGGGATGGAGCCCTGCGTCGGGCTCTCTGCTCAGCGGGGAGTCTGCTTCCCCCTCTCTCTGCCTGCCTCTCTGCCTACTGTGATCTCTCTTCCTGTCAAATAAATAAAATAAAAAAATATTTTAAAATCCTTTCATGTGAAAGGATCTTATCTTCTTGTCTTTCCAGAAGAGACATATAGGCCCAAATCTGAGGAAAAAAGACACCAAGTACTACATAGTCCAAGCTGAGAGAGTTGTCAGCCAGAGCCAGCCACTGGGGCCAGTCCTGCCCTCAGGGTTTCCTAAGAGGGTTTGGGTTGATGTGGCTTTTGATAGCGAAGGTCTCTATTAATCAGAGTGTCCCAAGGAAAATTCCATGTCAAATCCTGCATTAAGTTCTAAAAACTGGAAAGGAATTCAATACTCTTTTTCATAGTTTACCTATCTGGTAGGAAAATACAGCACAATGATAACTTTAAGAAATATTAAAAAGACTCCCGATTGGATTCTAGATCTTTCTTGTGGCTTTGTGTGAAAATATGATTATAGTTTCTGAGGTCTGTCTTCTGAGACCCAGGGGAGCTAGGAGAGGGGGTGAGAAAGGTATTCAGAACAGGACTTCTCCTCTTTCTCCACATCACTCTCTCCTCTGGAGTCTGGGAGAAGACTTGGGAATCACGTTTGAGTGTTATTTATTTATTTATTTATTTTTTAAAAGATTTTTTTAATTTGACAGAGAGAGACTATTGAAATGAGACGGATCTCTGAAAGTGTCTACCTAGTTGCATTATTTAGGGACCTACTCCATGGTGTGAAAGGAGGAGGTCTGACTTAGTATAGGTGCAGGCAGTTGGAAAAATACCACTTCCGGTTTTTACCCCATGGAGTTTAGATCTCAAATAAACCATTTACCTACAAAATAATCCCAACAGTTGAGAGATGCCAAAGGCTCTGAAAGATGACCTTGTGATTTCCCAGGATGCTGCAAATCCTTGACCTGCCCAATGGATGTTAGAGCAGGCACTGCCTTGTTCCTGGCAGCAGTCATCATCATAAATCATCGTAAATAAGGTAATACATCCTTATTTTTAAGAACTTCTGTTAGTCAGTGATAGCCACACCCCTACTGGTTAGAGGAGCAACAAGGACCAGGCTGCAGACATTGTTAACCTCATGGAATGTGGAGTACAGATCTTCCTTGACTTGTATGGGGCTACATTCCCACAAACCCAACACAGATTGAAAATATACTAAGTCAAAAATACATTTAATACACCTACCCTATTGAACATTTCAGATTAGCTTGGCCTTCCTTAAATGGACTCAGAACACTTACATTGGCCTACAGTTGGGCAAAATCATCTAACAAAAAGCCTATTTTAGAATGAAATGTTGACTAGTTCTTGTAATTTATTGACTACTGAAAGTGAGAAACAGGATGGTTGTACGGGTGCAAAGCAGCTGTAAGTGTATTGGCTGTTTACCCCCCTGGTTGCCAGGCTGACTGGTAGTTGTGGCTGGCTACCATGACACAGCATCATGAGATAGCGTTGAACTGCATATTGCCAGCCCAGGAAAAGATCAAAATTCAAAATTTGAAGTAAGGTTTTGACTGAATGCATGTAGTTTTCAAACTATTGTAATGTCAAAATATCTCAAGTCAGGTCATCATAAGTTGGGAGATAGTCTGTACTGTTATTACTTAAGGGGTCATTGCAAGCATTAAATTGAAGTTAGGCATATAAAATGGTCAAAACTTTGTGAATTGATTGTCTATACTCCGTAAGTGCCAATTATTTAAGAGTCTGGTACATAGACTCGAGAGCATACTCGTAGGTTGGGATGGGAGAATATTCACTAGGCAGACTACCATGGCTATTCTCAAAATACTGTAGCAGGACCCCATTTGGAGGACCTTTTCAGGGGTTTATTGAGGTCAAAACTATTTTCATAATGTCACTAAGACATATTTTTATTTTCCTTTCCCACTGTCACTCACTCATGAGTGTACCTTGGAGTTTCCAGAGGTACACAACAGTTGATGAGGTCATAGCTTCAACACCTAATGGAATGTATGCTTTGGTATTGTTGGATTTTAAAACTTTTCTCAGCCTTGATCAGTAGTTACCAAGGACTGGAGGTGGGTGGAGGAGTGGACTACAAAGGGATAGGCAGTAATTTTATTCCGGGTGAGGGGTGAAGGTTCTATATCTTGTTTGTGGTCCTCATTACATGACTATGCATTTGCTAAAATTCACAGAACCAAATACGTAAATCTTATTCCATAAATGGTACTTCAGTTTAAAAAAAAAACCCAAAATTATTTTTTTAAAGATTTATTTATTTGACACAGAAAGAGAGATCACAAGTAGGCAGAGAGGCAGGTGGGGGGGGGCATAGGGGGGTCGGTAAGCAGACTCCCCGCTGAGCAGAGAGCCAGATGCAGGACTCTATCCCAAGACCCTTCGATCATGACCTAAGCAGAAGGCAGAGGCTTAACCCACCCAGGCGCCTCAAAATTATTTCTAGATTTCAATTTCTAACAGCCTAACTATACTTAATTATAACCCACCTAAACAAAAGCTCTCAGTAATTTTTAAGCATACCAAAGGGTCCTGAGGCCTAAAACTTTGAGCTAAAACCACTGAGCTAAAACATTGATTTCTTTCCTAAAGCAGGTGCAATCACCTGCTCCAGAGTTGGGGAGAATGATTAAAAGGGAGTGCAAATCTCTCTGGCGCTAAGATTCTAGAAGCTGTGTTGTCCAAAGTGGTAGCCACTGCCCACATGCGGCTACTGAACGCATGAAAAGCACTTGATTCAAATTGAGATGTACTTTGTACAAAAAAAAAAAAAAAAAAATGTAAATGATCTCTTTTTTTTTAAGTTTTTCTAAAAACTTTTATAAAGAAATGACAATATTTTGGACATAGCGGGTCAAGTAAAAGGTATTGTTAATATTAATTTCATTTTTTTTTTAACGTGGCTATTAGAAAATGTGGCCTCCGTTATATTTCTACGGGACAGCGCTATTCTGGAGGCAGACTTGGCTGCCAATCTTGTTTCCACCACTTATCAGCTACTTCCTATCTCCTGTAAAGTATGGGTCACGTTAAGGCTTGAAGCTTGAATGGGACGAATGCATGTGACGTACTTAGCAATGCATGTAAGTAAACGGTAAGCTCGGTGGCTATCATGGAAGGCCTCGCGCTCTCTGGTGATGCAGTCAGCGATGGTCCTGCGTGCTCATTAAAGGCCTTTCCTCCGCGACCTATTTACACTCCGACGACAATAACAACTAAGGGTGCCCGAGGCCTGATCCCGCTTTCGGGCGGGCCTGCCCTCTTTATAACTAAAAAAATTAAAATGGTCCCAGGAGCTGGAAGTGGGACATTTAAAATGCACGGAGCCAAAGCACAAGTTGAACACCCAGCGGGCCTGAGTCACAGGGCCTCCCTTGGTAACCGACGCTGACGCCGGTTGCTAAGCGGGAAACGGGAAAACAAGGATGTGGTCCGTCGGCTCTTGTTCTCCGGCGGCAGCTACTTCCGGTTCTCAGGGGAGCCAGTCCTTCGTCCTACCTTCCCCAGAGGAGCTGGGACCACGGCTGCAGGTTCCGCCGCCTCGGGAACCTTCCGAGCCCTCGGTCCAGCGCGGTGGTAGTGGCGGGGGCGGCGGCGGGTCTCCCGCGCGGCCGCGATGCTGAGCACCCGGGCTCAGGCGGCGATGACCGCGGCGGACCGGGCCATCCAGCGCTTCCTGCGGACCGGGGCGGCCGTCAGGTGAGCCTTGGGGGGCGGGGCGGCCGGAGAGGCCGCGGCCTTTCACGGCGCTAGCAGGAGCAAGCATTCCGGAGGTTCTGCGTTGGGCTCGGTTGGAGGCCCAGGCCCCGAAGCGGGACCGCGGATGAGCCTCCAGGCCCTCCATTTCTTCGGCAACGCCGATTCTGTCAGCCCTCCCCAGTGCTGTTAGCGCCCCAAATTCTCAGTGCCCTGCCCCCCACCTGCCATATCCTCCTCCAATCCTGTCCTTGTCCCCGGAACTTCCAGACACCCTCAGGCTTGTCAAAGCCTCGAATTCTGCCAGTGGCCCTCAGACCTTTCAGTGCCGCCGCGCAGGCCTTCCAGGACCCGTTAATCCTTTCAGGGTACACCCAGTCCTTTTGGGCTCCCCAGTCTTGTCGTGCCCTGAGCCGCCAGCGTTCCCCAGTCTTGCCAAGCTCTCCAGTCCTGCCGTGGTTCTCACAGCCCTGCAAAGCCAACCAGGTCTGCTAGCCCTTACCCCATTTTGTCAGTACCCCTATTCCTGTCATCCTCCATCCCCCAGTCAAGCCAGGGATCCCTTATTCAATGTGGGTCTTCAGTCTGATTTGTGAATCTCTGTCTTGCAAGGGTCCCAGAACAGATCAGGACTCCTTAACCTGTAAAGGCTTCCAGTTCTGTTAAGGTCTCCCATTCCTGCTAGAACCCCAATAGTATGGGCCCCCAGTCATGTCAGGGTCCCTCTTTCCCTTCTTTTCTTCATCCTCCCATGGGCTCCAATCTTGAGAGCTGAACACTGCGTCCGCATTACTGACCCTAAATGACTGAGACCTGTTGCTCAGCCTAGCTTCTTTCCTCTGGAACTGGAGCAGGTTTAAAGAGCTTATTATGCCAGTGCTGGGAACCCTCAATGGCTGTCCTGTCCAGTGCCCCCATTCTGTAGGTGGGAAACGGGCCTTGAGACGGTTTTGCCTGTGGCCTACAGCTGACCTCACAGTAGAGCTGGGGGAAAAGACAGATCTTTTTACTCCTAGACCCCACTGCTCTTCTGTGTTGTCGTTTTGCAGAGGGATGGGGGTTTCCAGAGTCACCAAATTTCACTGGATTTTTTGTCCATACCTTGCTGAGGACCTGAGCAAGTCCTCTCTCCCATCCGTCAGGACTCTCTGTCCTTCAGTTTCCCTCAGGAGGTTTGTGGTTTTAAGCACACACTTGGCATGAATTCAGTTCAATGCTGCCTCACTCACTTTGACCAAGTTGGCTGCACTCTAACATGAAAATTAAGATGATAGGGGCACGTGGGTGGCTCATTCGGTTAAGCATCTGGCTTCAGCCCAGGTCCTGATCTCAGGGTCCTGGGATCGAGCCCAGCATCGGGCTCTCTGCTCAGCAGGGGAATTTGCTTCTCCCTCTCCTTCTTCCCTTTCCCCTGCTCTTGCTCTCTCTAAAGTAGATAAAAATCTTAAAAAAAAAAAGAAAAGAAAAGAAAAGAAAGATGATAATAGAACCTACCTCTGTGGGATTGTTTTTAGGATGAGATAAGATTGTCACAGTGCCTGGCATAGAGTATGCATCCTTAAATATTAGTGTTTGCTTAAGAAATTTAAAGCAGTTGTAAAGTGCTTTAGAATTTCAGTAATGGTTCTTTTAACTTTTCCAGGCACTTTTGTTAATACACCTGTTGTGTGGAAGTCAGCACAATATAGCACTAAGAAATTCAAGAATAACTTTGCCGAATGCAGTTGAGATGGTTAATACTTAGTAATTGTAGTAGCTAATGTTTGTTAAGCCCTCATCTTTGCCTCGTATGCCCTAGCACCCTTGAAGCAGGTCTCTTGGTCGTACAGGTGACAGAGCTGAGCCTGAGAAGGGAAAATGATGCCCTAAGGAAGAGCAGAGCCTTAATTGAACCAGATTAAGGCAACTCCCCTTTCTTTTTCTTCTTCTTCTTTTTTTAAAGATTTTATTTATGTATTTGAGAGAGACAGTGAGAGAGGGAACACAAGCAGGAGGAGTGGTAGAGGGAGAAGCAGGCTCCCCACTGAACAGGGAGCCTGATGCGGGGCTTGATCCCAGGGCCCTGGGATCATGACCTGAGCCAAAGACAGACGCTTAACAACTGAGTCACCCAGGCGCCTGCAACTCCCCTTTTTTAACCAAGTTCTGTGTGCATTCTCTTGACTTTGTTCCAGAGAACAAAGATTTATTTGGAATTCAGTTATCAGTTATGTGCCATATTAGTTATGATATTAGGAAGATGTTGGTTGTTGTAGACAGAGTTACTGGTAACACTAGTGACTCTGTCTTGAGTTAATGTTGACTGAGCTGAGCTCCAAAGGGTGTTCATCTGCATACATTGGAATAAGAATATATCATACACATATACATATCAAACACATCTGTCCAAGTATATATAGCATATATAGATATTCACCCACATGTTGTTTGTCTTATTTGCTGGAAATACATAACTCTGTATAAAAACTTTTAAATTGCTTAAGTGTCTGTGGTAAGAGAATAACTTCATTGCTTAAGCCTCAAGACATTTTTAATTTAGTAAAGATTTAGAGGGTCATTTATACTATTGTGTGCCTCCTTCCTGTTTAATAATCTTTTTTTCTTTAAGTTTTTTTTTTTTTTTTTAAATTTATGAGAGACAGAGAGATAGGCAGAGGGAGAAGCAGCTTCCCCCCTGAGCAGGGAGCCCGATGCAGGACTTGATCCCAGGACACTGGGATCATGACCTGAGCCGAAGGCAGGTGCTTAACCATCTGAGCCACCCAGGCTCCCCTCCCTGTTTATTTCTAAAAGATAGATTCATTTCTATAATTTTTCTCCAGTGTGTAATCATCCAGTAAATACTATTAGGAACCTCTTAGGTGCCAGGCATGATCTAGAGACTTGGGGTATATAAAACAGACAAAGATCCCTGCCCCCAGGGACTTTGCTCTCCAGTGAGGGACACAGACAATAACTGTAGTTAATAAGTGAAGGTGATAAAAAGAAAATACAGAACTGGGTAGAAGGGACCAGCAGTGCAGGTTCTCACTGTTGGTTAGAAGTGCAGGGGAGGGGAGAGAGAGAGAGCCATGCAGTGATCCGGGGAGTGGGGAGAGCATTCCAGGCAAAGGCCCTGACATAGCCAATGTGGTGCCAGCATGGGAGGCAGAGTAAGGGGAAAACCTGAGATCCCCCTCTGAGTGAGACGGGGCTTCTGTGACCTGCCTTAGGCTTTAAATCCTAGTGTCTGAACATGCTGAGTTTCAAGACATAACCCTGTACTGTATGAGAATGTTTAGCTTGAACATTAGGTGTTTAGTGGGTCAGTCGGTTATTTTGATTAAATGTTATTTCTTTGTACCTGTATCTGTATTTACACGTGCTGCGTTTGGGATGCAGGAAGACGGTAAACTTATTTTCCTTTCTAGATACAGAGTCATGAAGAACTGGGGTGTTATAGGTGGAATTGCTGCTGCCCTTGCTGCAGGCATCTATGTGATTTGGGGTCCTATTACAGAAAGAAAGAAGCGTAGAAAAGGTAAGAATGAGGTTATCGCATCATAGTCCGTAGACTTGACCCAAGCCCTTACTGTCCCAAAACAGTACAAAAAGAGGAGGGCATTTTTTGTTCTCTCGTATCTCCAGTTTTGGACATTGCTTCCTTTTAAGCAGAAATTATTTTTAATGACTCATTATTTTAGACCCTATTGTGCAAAGATTTCTGTTCCTTCCCCTCCAAAATCTTGAGTTTGAGACATGCTCTGTAATGAAAAAGTTCACGTGGCTTAATTGTCTAACTGTTCTTCCTCTGGTGCCTGTGTTGTTCAGTAGTACAGCTGACCGATTGTGTGACACGTTTGTGGTTTCACTGACTAGCTGCTAGTCAGCTAGTAAGAGTTGCCAGCTACCGTCTTTAATACAAAATTCTATTTCCTTATTTTGAAATGTGCCCCTTTTGTAAATGCTACTCTACTTATGTTGTTTAAAATTCAGCTACAACAAGCAAAAAAAAAAAAGGATCGGTATAGCAAAATGTTGATCATTGTTAAATCGGGGGGGTGGTTATGATTGGAGTTGATTATATAGCCTCTCGTTTTATGCATGTGTAAAAGAGAACCTTCGTAATAAAAAGTTTTTTGAAAAAAGTTATGAGAACCTTCGTAATAAAAAGTTTTTTGAAAAGATTTAAGCAGAAAAGGGAAGTATGTCAAATTTTGTGGATCTCATTGCAGAAAGACTGATCAGAATTTCTCTGGTCATATCTTTCGCACTGATTATAAGAACAAAATCATTGTTTTGGGGAGCAACAAAAGAACAATTGTTTTCTTCTGTTCTGATGTTGCTTTCTTATCAAAGGAGAGAGAGAATGAGAGAGAGATGTTACGAAGTGTTTTGTACAAGCCGTGCCAGACACTGTGGTGGCGGTCAGAAGTAACCCATGACAGGGGACATGTCCTTCTGTTGCTTACAGTCTTCTGAAGGAGCAGCACTAGGACCAGGCCTTGGTACAAACAGAATGCCTGGCCCCCTGATGTCTGTGGATAAGGACTTCCTGAGATTGGGATTTTTGGTGTCAGGTTCCAGTGCAAAAACCCTGGCTCCCAAGTGGTAGAGAAAGAGTTGGTCCAGTGTGATGTGCTTTTCTCTTCTTTCCCCCACGTTTTTCAGGGCTGGTACCTGGCCTTGTCAACTTAGGGAACACCTGCTTCATGAACTCCCTGCTGCAAGGCCTGTCTGCCTGCCCCGCTTTCATCAAGTGGCTGGAAGAGTTTACCACCCAGTACACCCGGGATCAGAAGGAGGCTCCCCCCCACCAGTATTTATCCTTAACACTGTTGCACCTCCTCAAAGGTATCTACTCGGGAACTTCAAGGGGATTGTGTGCCTTTTGAAAGCAGCAGCCCTGAGGGCAGGCAGAGGGTTAATAGCTTCTGTGTGAAACACAGATCATCATGGAAAAAGAAAACCAAAAAACACTGTGGGTGCAGTAGATACAAACAGTAATTAAAAAAAAAAATTAAAGATGTAACCATTTGTTTTTGAAAATTGTCAGTGTATTAACAGCTTTTTAGGGAAGAGAACAAATCCACTGCCACTTAAGCATTTTGGTTGTAAGAAGTACTCTGGCTTATTAAAGTTTAGAAAAAAGAAGTGTCTTAGACTAAGCGATAAGGTAGTTCACAGAAGAAATAGTACACTGTATTTAGATAGATGGGAAGAGTATCTAACAGGCATTCAGATATGCAACTTGGCTGTCATCAAAGATATAGAAATAACCTTAACAGTGAAGTTATCACTGTGCTGCCTGTCAGCAAAGACTGAAAACTCCACAGACCTGCCCAGCTGTTGGACAACATGTTCACATGTGCTGGTGGCAGGGCAACACAGGGCCAGCTTTATGGAGAGCAGCTTGGAACGACACGGTACTAGCTTGCAAAGTGTCCAGTACCATCTGACCTGGGAATTCCATTGACCATGATTGACACTAGCCTGAAATGGAGTTGTAAGAGCCCACGAGCTCCAGAGTGGCTGACTAGGGGTGCTGAGCCAAGGGAGTCACTGTTATACAGGCTTCACATGGGTTTGAAGAGGTTACCCGTCCACCTTCATTTTTTTTTTTTTTTAAGATTTTATTTATTTATTTGACAGAGAGAGATCACAAGTAGATGGAGAGGCAGGCAGAGAGAGACAGAGAGAGAGAGAGAGAGAGAGAGAGAGAAGCAGGCTCCCTGCTGAGCAGAGAGCCCGATGTGGGAGTCGATCCCAGGATCCTGAGACCATGACCTGAGCTGAAGGCAGTGGCTTTAACCCACTGAGCCACCCAGGCGCCCTCCACCTTTGTTTTTAAACCAGCTTTTTGCCTGTATAACTAATTTTTCCTCCCATAACATCTCTTCATATCCTGAGGACATTCCACAGAACACAATTGGGGAAATGCTGGGAAGTGTGCAAAGATTTCCCAACACCTGGTTACAAAGGAAAGCAGGGGAGGGGGTCCCACAGGAGAATGATTAAGCAGTCACTGGAATATTATGTAGCCATTATGAATTCATCTTTGCCAAGTGTTTTTTGTTAAGTTTAAAAGAGCGGTGTTCGAAGTATGTTGTATTTGACTTCAGCAAAGCAAAGATTTCCACAGATAGAGGCTGGACAGGAAAACACCAAAACGTTCACCTTGGCAGTTTTGGTCTTGTGCAGCTGACAGTTTGGAAACCTTAAAACAAAACAACTGTATTTCTTTTTTTTTTTTTTAATTATTATTATTCTGTTTTAAATTTTTTTTTAAATTTTATTAGTATATAATGTATTACTAGCTCCAGGGGTACAGGTCTGTGAACCATCAGGCTTATACACTTCACAGCACTCACCATAGCACATACCCTCCCCAATGTCCATAACTCAACCACCCTCTCCCTACCCCCCTCCCCCCAGCAACCCTCAGTTTGTTTTGTGAGATTAAGAGTCTCTTATAACAACCGTATTTCTAAAGCTCTCAACAGTAAGCATATATCCCTCTCACAGTCAGGAAAAAAACTGGATTTAGAAAACACTCAGTTCACTGTTGCTTTGCAGAGATGTGTTCCCAGGTGATCTCAGCTTGACACGGAAAGCGAGTTCTGCTCTTCTGTATCACAGGCAATTTGAAAGTAATTTCTTCTGCTCCCCTGTTGTAAGCAAGTACCATCCCAGAGCGGAAAGCTGAAATGTGGGCAGTACAACACAGGTTGAGTACCTGTCCCAGCATGACCGCTGGTCTTCCCTCTTCACATGCGTGACCCAGGGCTGGGAACTGGAGCCGTGCTACACCTAGAGTCTAGGCTCCCTTCCCTGTCTCTGCTTTTCAGGGTCGTTTATTTTGGGTCTTAGAGAGAATTTTTAATTTCACAAGTAACGCTTGAATACACTCTGCTGCTAAAATTTAAAGCATCACGCATAAAGTGACAGTTCCCCTTTATCACTGCCCTGCTCCCATTCCCCTCATTTCTTTCCAAAGAAAAATACAAATGTATCCTTCCAGACCATTTTCTGTGCACTTAAATATGCTTCTAAGCACCCGTAGAAATTATATATTGTTATGTTTATGTTTTTTCATAACCAAATAGCATAATGGTGCAAGAGTGTCTGTTTTAGCACACATAGCCCTACCTCATTCGTTTTTTTCTCTTTGTGAGTTTATCGGGCTTATATCTTCTGTGGGTTGCCTGCTCATTCCCACTGGCCACTTTTAAAAAATTATGGTGGGACACCTGGGTGGCTCAGTTGGTTAAGCAGCTGCCTTCGGCTCAGGTCATGATCCCAGAGTCCTGGGATCGAGTCCCACATCAGGATCCTTGCTCGGCAGGGAGCCTGCTTCTCCCTCTGCCTCTGCCTGCCTCTCTGTCTGCCTGTGCTCACTTGCTCTCTCTCGCTCTGTCTCTGACAAATAAATAAATAAAATCTTTTAAAAAAAATAAAATAAAAATAAAAATTATGGTAAAATATCCATAACATAAAGCAGGTACCATCTTAACCATTTTTAAGTGCATGTTTGGGTAGCATTTTGAGTACCTTTGCATTGTTGGGTAACCGAACCCACTCTTCTCTACACAC
Organism: Mustela nigripes; assembly: GCF_022355385.1. Taxonomy (NCBI): domain Eukaryota; kingdom Metazoa; phylum Chordata; class Mammalia; order Carnivora; family Mustelidae; genus Mustela; species Mustela nigripes. The sequence continues at coordinate 17,364,768 of NC_081564.1, forward strand.
AGAACTTTTCCATCATCCTGTCCTGAAACTGTGTCTATTAAGCAGTGACTTCCCATTCTCCTTAGTCCCCCAGATCCTGGAAGCCACAGTCGTACTTTCTGTCTATGAGTTTGATTCTGTATCTCCCAGAGTAGAATCCTACAGTGTTTGTCCTCGTGCTTCTGGCTTATTTCACTCAGCATCATGTCCTTGAGGTTCATCCACACTGTAGTGTGGGGCAGAATTCCATTCCTGTTTAAGGCTTCAGAGGAATAATACCCCATTGTGTGTACATGTGGCATTTTGTTTGTCCATTCATAAGTCAAGGGACATTTGTGTGGTTCCCCCACTGGCTACTGTGAATAATGCTTCTGTGAGCATGGCTGTACAGATTTCTATTGATGTCCCTGCTCCTAATTCTTTTGGGGTCTATACCTAGAAGCGGAATTACTAGATCAGGTGGAAATTCTGTTTAATTCTTTTGAGGACTTGTCATGCTGTTTTCCAGGGCAGATGCACCATTTTGCCTTCCCCTGACAGTGCACGCAGCGCTCTAACTCTCCACATCCTCGCCAACACTTGTTATTGTCTGTCTTTTTGACAGTAGCAGTCTTGGGTGTGAGGCGATCATCTCGTTGTGGTTTTTGATCTGCATCCCTACTGAGAAGTATTGTTGAGCAGGAGTTTTCCTGTGTTTCTCGCCATTTGTATAGTTGTGTTTTTTGTGTTTGTTTTCATTTTGTAAATGTCTACTCCAGTCCCTTCTCCATTTTTGAATTGGGTTGTCTGTGTTTTTATTGTTATGTCTTAGGTACTCTTAATATGTTCTGGATATCCATCCCTTATACGTGCGATTTGCAAACCTCGTTCACTTTCACAGTTGCACAGTATCCACAAGATACTATTATTTAGCTATTTGTTTGCCTCCGGGGCCTTGTTGTCATAAACGGGCTACAGTGAATGTTCTTATTTGCGCCCATAGTGCATACAAGCCTTTGTTTCCCTAGCATAGATCCTGAGAGAGATACTAGGATATGAATTGTAGGATATGAAAAGTCGTAGATACTGCCAAATCGTCCCACAGCATTTTGGGCAAAATTAGGCTAAAGGGGACAGTAAAATTTTCCTTTGGAGGAAAAAAGCCAACTGACAGGCTACACTGAGGAGTGTAGGAGGAGAAAGGGAAGTACAGTTGCCTTCTGAAAAGGCTCCCTTTGTTCTGGAGGATAAAAGTCTGACACCAGGATAGATCTGCCCTGGTAAGACAGGCCTCAGGACTTAGCACTGGCTACTGGGCTGCTGCTGCTCCCCACGTTACCCCCCAGAGGCACCACCACATTCAGATCCGGATGGAGGTTGCTCAGAACCTCCCAAGTCAGAGCCTGAAGTAGTCAAAGGAATGTCTCAAGTTCACCAACTGCAGATCAAAGAGAAGAAATAGGCTAGCTTCGTTTTCCCAGAGTTAATTGCATTTGGGAAGCTGCCCTGAGGTGGCAGGCCCCAGTATTTTTTTTTTTTAAGATTTTATTTATTTATTTGACAGAGATCACAAACAGGCAGAGAGAGAGGAGAAAGCAGTCTCCCCGTGGAGCAGAGAGCCCGATGTGGGGCTCGATCCCAGGACCCTGGGATCATGACCAGAGCCAAAGGCAGAGGCCCTACCCACTGAGCCACCCAGATGCCCCTGGCCCCAGTATTTTTTTGTTTTTTTGAGATGACACTTTTTTTAATAGTTAAAATCTACAGATTTAATTTTTTTTTATAAACATATATTTTTATCCCCAGGGGTACAGGTCTGTGAATCACCAAGTTTACACACTTCACAGCACTCACCAAAGCACATACCTTCCCCAATGTCCATAATCCCACCCCCTCTCCCAAACCTCCTCCCCCCAGCAACCCTCAGTTTGTTTTGTGAGATTAAGAGTCACTTATGGTTTGTCTCCCTCCCAATCCCATCTTGTTTCATTGATTCTTCTCGTACCCACTTAAGCCCCCATGTTGCATCACCACTTCCTCATATCAGGGAGATCATATGATAGTTGTCTTTCTCTGCTTGACTTATTTTGCTAAGCATGATACGCTCTAGTTCCATCCATGTTGTCGCAAATGGCAAGATTTCATTTCTTTTGATGGCTGCATAGCATTCCATTGTGTATATATACCACATCTTCTTGATCCATTCATCTGTTGATGGACATCTAGGTTCTTTCCATAGTTTGGCTATTGTGGACATTGCTGCTATAAACATTCGGGTGCACGTGCCCCTTTGGATCACTACGTTTGTATCTTTAGGGTAAATACCCAATAGTGCAATTGCTGGATCATAGGGCAGTTCTATTTTCAACATTTTGAGGAACCTCCATGCTATTTTCCAGAGTGGCTGCACCAGCTTGCATTCCCACCAACAGTGTAGGAGGGTTCCCCTTTCTCCGCATCCTCGCCAGCATCTGTCATTTCCTGACTTGTTGATTTTAGCCATTCTGACTGGTGTGAGGTGATATCTCATTGTGGTTTTGATTTGTATTTCCCTGATGCCGAGTGATATGGAGCACTTTTTCATGTGTCTGTTTGGCCCCAGTATTTTTATCTTCCATACTCTAGCAGTCGTGGTCCAGTGAAATATACTGTGGAGGGGGCCAGCAAGATCAGGAAATCAGCAAACTATGGTGTGCCGACCATGTCTGCCGCACTGCGTGCTTTCGTCAATAAAGTTTTATTGAAACATTCGTGCCCATTTACTTGCTCTTTATGGCTGCTGGGATGCTATGATAGCAGAGTTGAGTAGCTGCTGCAGAGCCCGCAAAGCCAAAAATGTCTTTTGTCTGACCCTTGACAACATTTGCCAATCCTTGATCTAGCTGTAACTATAATGTAAACTCATAAGCCCATCACACTTGTGATTTTGTTCATTAGGCTTGATTCCTACTTATGACTGAAAAGTAAACTCAGGGGCACCTGATTGGCTCAGTCGGTTGAGTGTCTGGTTCTTGATCTTAGCTCAGGTCTTGATCTCACGGTCATTAGTTCAAGCCCCATGTTGGGCTCTACACTGGCCCTGGAGCCTACGTGAAAGAAAGAAAAGTAAACCCTACAGCAGTCCCCTTCAGGCTGCCACATATGGCTTGGTGCTTTACCGTGATAATCAGAAACTCCAGGGCGGACGGACATAAGCGAAGGCCCTGTGGCCTCAGAGAGAGTCCAATAGAGGCGAGTCAAGCATTGAGTGTGGCTTGGACTAGATGAAATGTTTAAGGGCCCTTCTGCCCTCAGAGTTGTGAGTTAAAACCATTTCATTCAGTAGAAATCTTACAACAGTTTATATCGAGACAGTAATTCAAAAAGCTGAAGCCGGTTTCTTCATTTAAATGCTACAGGCTCATGAAAAAATCACATTCACTCAGGAAACACACAGTGCCTAACAGCCCTCTAAGCCTTGGGTAAAGCTACAGAGAGGAATAATGAAAGAGCTGTAATTCCAAGGTGAATTTTACAGTGAGATGCTTAATTAGCTTTGATATGTTGTGGGGGGTACATTTCCTGGTTTGTTGTTTTGCCAGAGAATCTAACAATTGCCTTTCTGCTTTCCAGCTCTGTCCTGCCAAGAAGTCACCGACGATGAGGTCTTAGATGCAAGCTGCTTGTTGGATGTCTTAAGAATGTACAGATGGCAGATCTCTTCCTTTGAAGAACAGGTAAACACCCCATTCAAAGTCCTGCCCACTCACGCACGCATTGGGGCCTGTGCTAGCAATGAGGGTTGAAAACCAGCCTCGATGCTGCGGCATGAGGAATAAATGCCAGTGTTGAGCTTGCACTTGCCTCGCCTGAGTGTACATTTCTCTGGCAGTTTAGTATTCTGGGACCAGATCATGAACTTTGTTCCTGTTCTCGTGGTCAGGAAAAAGACCGCTGTTTTGGTTTTGTTTTTGTTTTCCCAGTGGGTGGAAGGTTCACAGGATAGGGTTTGAACAGTTGCCAAAGAGCGAGCCTCTGTTTGGTCCTTGAGTGACTTTGCACTTGATTACCTGGGTCCTTTGGAGAGCAGCAAGCAGGTGGCTTTACCGTAGAAGCAGAGAGAGATTCAGGTGAGACCCTTTTTTGAACCACATCCTCATTTAAAAAAAAAAATCTGTTTTTAGAGGTTAGATTAATTGAAGTGGCCCCCGGCCTTGAGCAGGTGTACTGGGAAACCCCAGGGCCTTCCTCCAGCCCCTCGGACCCGTTTTTGCACAACTACAGATTCACTGCGCTTTTTGGTCCTGGCCACCGTCGTCGTCCTCAGAGCGCTAGTCTGGACAGTGAGTCTGGCCGAAGCTGAGATGGTGAAGTTGTAGGGACAGGTCGTCTACCGTCCTCCCTGGCCACATTCCTGGCTGGCTTCGGCCAGCTCTGTGTTGGGTGCTCCTGCCTCCGCTGTCCAGACAGCGGACCTGAGAGATGGGAGACGGCCTTTAGGCCCCCAAAAGGGTAGGCTGGGAGTGAAAAGCATTTAAAAATGCTGGAAAGTTAAGTGGGAAGCCTTTCTAGCTCCCCTTATTTTTAAAGACTACGTCTGTTTCCATCCTAGGCTGAAGCCAAGCAGGTGTTCCTTTTTAAACACAGTGTTGATGGTTTCAACTCTCTTACAGTGTGTCTCGATGAATCCCTTGTCTATTGAAATGTTTTTCCATTTAGAAAATGCGTACTAAATCCTCCTCTGGTAGCTGACAGGATTTAGCCTCGTTTTCCTCTCCCTAAACTGAGTGAGTGACTGCGATTTAGTCCCAAGGACATCAGGTCCTTTGTCTAAGTCCTGCTCTTCTGTCAAGGACCCGCCGATGTCCCCATTCCTCTTGGGAAGTGTTTCCAGCAGCTTCAGCCTGCAGTCATCACCGAGCCACTCAGTGCTGTGGTGTGCTTGGAAAGAGGCAGGCGTGGCTGGCCATCGGCCTCCTCCTGCCTGGCCTGGGGCCTGTGCGCATCTTCATCATCACTGATCTGGTCAGTCAGCGGCAGACTCGCACTCCCACACACTTTTTGGAGCTAGAGCTGTGGGGGACATATCGGGCCAGGTGCTGGACTCGTGTGACTTCTCTGCATTCATCCCCATGGCACACCTGTAAGGACTCACTGTTACTGTCCCCATCTTGCCGAGGAGAACACTGAGGTTCAGAGAATCCCAGAGTTACACAGCTGTTGTGCCGCTTCCAGTCGGCGACGAGAGAACAATTAGGCACAAACAAGTCAGCTGCAAAAGACTGGGAGCAGGGGACAACAGTCGAAAAGGACTGCTGCCACGAGCAACTCTACAGTCTCACTTTTATTAGATAGAAAACAATAGCCAACAGAAGGACGGATGAAGGTCACACGTTGGTCACGTCTTGCAGGCCAGCGAGGAGGAGGGCGAGGTTTCTGGTTAACCAAGCACATTCACAGGACTCCTCGAACCAACAACGGGCACTTCTGGGAAGAGAAAGGAGCGACAACGAAAAAGGGGAGCAGGCGGTTTTCGTTCCACCCTGAGCTGACCGGGCGTTCCCGGGTGCTCGGCTTCCCTGAAGCAGGCGGCGTTCCGCCCTGAGCGAGCCGGGCATCCCCAGCTGCCCAGCTTCTGAGGAGGGGCGGCGATCCGCCCTGAGCAAGCCAGGCATACCCAGCTGCCCAGCTTCACGGTCGTACATCATCCTTCTCCCCAAAGACCTGTTGTCAGTATCAGTGTTTCTTAAGGCCATATCTAAATGTGCTTGGCAACTAGTAAAATCCTCCAGGGGTTACAGTTTAAGTAACAAATTGTTCCGAGGGGGCAGCAGCACTGTTGAAGTGGCAGAGGCAGGATTTGGGCCCCTCTGGTGCAGAAGTGCACAGCGAAGCTACCCTCTGCTTCAAGACATTCCTTGTCTCAAGGCCAAGTAGTTCCTTGGCCAACAGGGATAGAATAGGGTTTGGGTCTGACTCCAGCCTATCTTGGGATTCTTCTCTTTGGTGAACCCCTGCTCCTACTTCAGATGCCTTGTCCGCGAGCCTCCCTGGAAGAGCCAGTCCACCTTCAGGCTTAGCACCGCTGCTTGATCACTAGCCAGGCTGCCCCATCTATCCCTGGGTTGTGAGCCCCTCCAGGGCCTTGCCTCATTTATGTTTGAACCTCCCATCACTCTCTTGCTGACTGCTGTCCTAGCCTGGGAGGGATTCATGGATACACGTGGCAGATGTTTGTGGAATGCCTGCTTCAGGTGGGGCCTGTTGAGGGCCTGGGGTTGTGGTGGCGAATGGGACTTGCTGGGCTCCTGCTCGCAGGGAGTTCATATTCTAGCAGAGGACTGTGGATAGTAAAGAGGTCATTTCAAGATCCACTAACAAGAAGAAAAGTGTGCTGATGTGCCAGTGTGAGCTGGGGGGCCTAGAGCTGGGGGTGGGGGGAAGAGAAACAGTGCAGAGACTCCCTTAGGTAGCGAAGGCTCTTCTGGAGACATGAGGTTTTTGCTGAGACCTGAAGTCTGAAAATAAGGGAGGCCTGTGAGGAGCTTCAGACAGGACCTCGAAGGGTGAGAGGATATCACGTTTGGGGAAGGGCAAGGGGGCCAGCATGGCTGCGGCCAGGGGCGGGAGGGCAGTCGCGGGGAGGGGCTTAGACAGCGGCAAGGAGCAGATTGTGTGGGCCCCCGGGTGCCCTGGGCCAGAGTTGGGCTTCTGTTCTGTGTGTGGTGGGGAGCCACTGGCGGCCTGGAACAGGGACTGCTATGCCCTGGTCTGTGTTTGAACAGGACGTGCTGTACCAGGGAGACCAGAGTGGGGCAGAGGGAGCAAACAGGAAAGTCAGGAGGCCGTTGCAGGCATCCGGGCTGCTGATGGCCTGGCTCAGACTGGGGTTGAGGCAGGGGAGACAGAGTCCTCTGAAATTTGGGGTGTGTGTTGGAGGTAGAGGACCCCCCCCTCACCAGCTGCACCAGCAGAAGGTGGAAGGGGAAGGCTTGTGTCAGGGAGGGGCCTTGCAGGAGGGTCTCCTTCAGGACATGCCTTTCCAGCAGAAATTTGAAGGATGAGAAGGAGGCAACTGTGTGAAGATGGGGCGGGAAGAGCAGGCCCTTCGATGGGAACGTGTGTGCTGGCTCACCGTTGAAAGCCGAGGAATAAAGACATCTACCTCTTAAAAGATCATCCTGGTGACCGCAGGGGGAGCACAGCTCTCCGTGCCTCCAGAATTCCGGGGAGGAGAGACCCGCCCATCCCTGAAGAGCCAGGGATGGTTTTGGCTTTTGGGGAGAGCAGCCCCCTGCCATATGATAAACAATTCCATGTCCAGGTGTGTGCCCCAAAGAACTGGAAGCCAGACTCTGGCGGATACTCGTGCACCCATATGCATAGCTGTACTATCCACGACCACTGAAGGTCGAAGCAGCTCCATGTCCATCAGCGTAGGAACAGATACACAAGATGTGGGTGGGGGTGCGCACACACGTGTGTGCATGCGCACACATGCAATAGAATATATATGCCTATATGTGCTTAGGTATTTATATACACACACAAAGGAATATTACTCAACTTTATGAAGGAAGGAGATGCTGACACAGTCTACACTGTGGGTGAGCCTCACAGACTTCGAGCTCAGTGGAGCCAGTCATGGAAGGACAAACACTATGATTCCTTGTGCAAGTTCCCACAAGGAGCCAAACTGCTGGACATAGAGGTGGCCACCAGGGAGGGGGTGGGGTCAGAATTATATGGGGACAGAGTTTCGGTTGGGAAAGCTAGATGAGTTATGCTGATGGTCACACAACAGTGTGAGTGTGCTTCACCCCACAGGGCTGTGTGCCTAAAAACAGGCTCAGAGGGCAGCTTGGATGTCGCATGTGTGCTTTACCACAGTAAAGCAGTCCAGTGGAGTGGAGGTCAGGGCCTTGTTGACAAAGCTGAAACAGGCTCAGAGACAGCTGGTGTGAAGGCAGCCCCACCAGCCCCAGCTCGCTCTCCTCTCTCCCCTTGGACCCCTTAGTTGAGGGCCTTTGGGGTGAAAATGTCTGGGATATAAAGTTCCATTTAATAGGCTGAAGCTTGAGAAGGTGGAAAGCAATTCTGCCCTCTTAGCTGCAGGATTCTGCCTGGCGGTGCACCCAGGGCCCTGTCGGGCGTCTCTGAAGCTGCTTTGCCCTTTGACAGGATGCCCACGAGTTATTCCATGTCATTACCTCGTCCCTGGAAGACGAGCGGGACCGGCAGCCCCGGGTCACCCATTTGTTTGATGTGCATTCCCTGGAGGTAAGCCCGTAGTAGTTCCAAGACGTGTGTGTGGTTTGTGCCTGTTTCACGGGGATGGATAGGGAACGCAAGTAGAGTCCTTGTACGACTCTAAACTCGGAAGTAAGTCTCAGTAAAAATCAAGAGTGGGCGTGGGCTGGGGGATTGTCTTTAGCTGCAACCTTTGCAGTTGGTGACTTTGGTTAGGGGTGTCAGGGCTCTTTAAAATGATTTCATTACTGCAATTTGTCTTGGCTTGGAGAAGAAAAGGTATTTTTCCCTCTATTTAATGCAGGGAACAAGGAGCCACAGGAATGCTAAATGAATCCTCACTTCCCTGGAACATGATAAATATTAGGGAGTTGATAAAAGTTAACTAATAAAGGAGTAGGGAGGAATGTTCCAGGGACAGGAAATGTGTTTTCCATTTAATGAAAGATTGGGTATGGTTACCAGCCAGAGAGACTCATTAGGGCTTCTATTAGGATCTCTAGTTAAAAACTGGGTTTAAGTGGTGCAACCAGCAGGGAAACTTGTAAGCTTTAGGAGCAGGGTGAGGGGGAATAAAAGGGATCGCAGGTGGATTTTCAGTCTGGTTTTTTTCTTTTTTCCCCTATAGCAGCAGCCAGAAATAACTCCTAAACAAATAACCTGCCGCACAAGAGGTAATCATTCCCCTTGAACTAGAACATGTAAGATGGGTACTTTTGAGATGTGACAGTGATTTGCTTGTTTAAAACAACAACTTTTTTCTGGGGACATCCAGTCCAGCTGGAACTGTGTGTACTTGCAGAGGAGTTTGGGTTTTACAGACAGCTCTACCTTGTTCCCTTGGGCCATCTTGAATTGTTCCCTCACACCTTGCTGTTTTCTGCCTGGAAAAAAAAGCAACGGATTTATTTCTACTTCCAACAAGGGTTTCCTTTTACCTTCTTGAACTGATCTCATGAGAAGCTCCTTAAGCTGAAACTGCCATGTCTTCAGCAGGTGATCACAGTCCTCGTTAGGAGGAGATTGTTTTTTTCTTAAGACCTAAACTTAAGGGGGAAAAAAGAAAAAGACATGTGAATTCCGTTATGCATCACTAGTAATAACAGTGACTATCTTTTCAGGCCCAAACTGTGTGCTGCGCCCTATAGCGTCTCATTTAAGCCTCACAGCAGTGGTGTGAAGTTGATCGTGGGGATAATGAGTTAATAATTGTCCCCATTTCCAGTGAACCAAGGTTCACAGAGATGAAGTGACTTCCTGAGTCATAAAACTAATGAGAAGCAAAGCCAGGACAGAGCCCAGGGCTGCCTGACTGTAGGGCATGTGTTTCTGACTAGCCTACCATACTGTTGATTACTCCATCTCCCATCTTATTTTAAAAAAAAAAAAAAAAAAAATTCCAGTTTTTCAGAACTTGCTTACTCTGATGATTTTTGGAAGTTTATCTCACTTTCTGGAGTATTCTGTCATGGTGTTCTTCCTTGGACATCTAAACATCCTTCCTTGGATATCTAAACATCTTAAATATCTAATAAATACATTATTCAATACCAGTTCCTTTTTTAAATTTAATTTTGTTTCAAGTCTTTATTTAAATTCAAGTTAGCTAACATATAGTACAAATTCCTTTTTTAAATGGGCTATACCCATTATATAGAAACCACATCGAAGGACTTGCGTAAATTTTCCTGTGAATGGGATGGGTTGTCTTTTTGATGGAAGTCCATAAGGAAAGCTCTTTCAGTTTACTTTTCAGGAACATTTATTTCAAAGAGGGAGTTGTTACCAAATACTAAAAAGGCTGGTGGGTTTTGAGGTTGGTGCCAAGGTGGCACACAGCAAGACATGTTCTGTGTTCCAGGCTCACCTCACCCCACGTCCAATCACTGGAAATCTCAGCATCCTTTCCATGGAAGGCTGACGAGCAACATGGTCTGCAAACACTGTGAACACCAGGTAAATACAGTACCAGTGCTTGCTGTTTTCTGGAGAGGTTTTCTTTCAACTCAAGACTTGGGAAGCATCTGTAGAGTGTGGACTGATGTTGGTAGATGGCGTGTGTGGTCGCCTGGCTCTGCTTACTTCATGGATAGACTGCCTCCCTTTACTCAGTGCCCGCATGTCCTTTGACCCTCCTTGGCATCTTCTGCACTGAGAGGAGCAGACCTGAGTCTTGAGGTTGGGTCTACACTGACAGTAGACAACAGATTCTGTTGTTTGGTGGGGTTTGGGTTTTGTTTTGTTTTTTGACCTTTTTTTTTTTAAGATTTTATTTATTTATTTGCGAGAGAGAGAGAGAAAGCATGAGAGAGGGGAAGGTCAGAGGGAGAAGCAGACTCCCTGTGGAGCTGGGAGCCTGATGCGGGACTCAGTCTTGGGACTCTGGGCTCCTGACCTGAGCCAAAGGCAGTGGCCCAACCAACTGAGCCACTCAGTGCCCTAATTTTGACATTTTAATGTAACTTTTTATTAGGAAAGTTTCCAACATAAATACAAAAATAGAAAATTGTGTAACTATCATCTCAATCAATTTTAGGATATCTTCAGCCTCCCTACCTCCCGGCAAAAGAACCCCCTGTACCCATTAGCAGTTACTCTCCATTTCCCCCACTCTTCTAGCCTTAGGCGACTACTAACCTACTTTCGGTCCCTGTAGTTGTGTATTCTGGATATTTCGTATGCATGCAATCATACAATACTTGGTTCTTGACTAGCTTCTTTCACTCAGCATCATGACTTTCTTTCATTCCATTAACATGGTGAATTGCAGTGATTGTTTTTTCTAAGGTTAAACTAGCTTTGTGTTTCTGGAATGAACACTTTACTGTGAGTACTTTGTGTCTATGTCTCTGAGGACTATCAGTCTTACAGTTTTCTCGTCATGTCTTGTCAGGTTTTGTTACGGGGATCATACTACCCTCATAACGTGAGTGGGGAAGTGTTCCTTCCCCCATTTCCTGAAAGACTTTGGTTAAGATCGGTATTATTTCTTCCTTAAATTAAATCTTCCTTAAATCTGCTAGAATTATCCATTTCTTTTTCTTTTTTTAGTTTTATTTTTGCAGAATTTCGTATAAGACTTTGCTGTTAGGTACATAGATATTTACTAATGATGAGTTGACTCTCACTGTCTTGATAAAATGTCCCTTTTTCTCTCTGGTAAATATTTTATCTTTGTCCTGGAGTCTATTTTGTCTGATTAATTTCCATCTAAGTAGTGTTTCTTCCCTTTTTTGGTAATTTAATTAATTTATTTATTTGAGAGAGCGCGGGGTGGGGGTGGGAGTGGGCAGATGGAGAGGCACAGACAGTCTCTCCAGCAGACTCCGCTGAGCGTGGTGCCTGAGGCAGGGCTCAATCTCACAACCCCGAGGTCATGACCTGAAATGAAATCAAGAGTTAGGCGCCCCTAACTAGGGTTTTTATAGGATATCTCTTTCTGTTGTCTTACTTTTGATCCAACTTGGGCCTGCACTATCCTCCACCTAGATCTTCCCCTTCGTCTCCCTGCATGGTGAAACGGTAAGTCAGCGGTCACTTCGGCAGGGGCGCCCACATGCCTGCCTTGCTTTCTTCCAGCTCGTCACTTGAAAGCGCTGTTCTCTTGCCTTCTGGCCTCCAGCTTTTCGGACGCATTCCCAGCATCATTCACATCGTCCTCCTTTACGTGACATCTCGGTTTTCTCTCTCTGCCAGCTTGTAAGATTTTCTCACTACTTTTGAGCTTCAGCAGTCTGTCCGCCCTGTGCCTAGGTATCATTTTCTTTGTATTTGTTTGGAATTTGCTGAATCTCATAATTCTGTACCTTTTATGGTTTTCACCAAATTTGCACATTTGGGGGGCCATTATTTTTTCCCAAAACGTTATGTGTACCCCATTCTCTCCTCATTGGTCCACTTGGTATTGTTTCACAACTCACTGAGGCTTGGTTCACTTATCTTCAACCTCTTTCCTACACATCCTTCAAATTGGGTAAGTCTGTGGACTTATCTTCAAGTTCATAGCCTCTGCTCTGTCTTCACTCTGCTTGTCCAGCAAACATTTCTTCCTTCCTTCCTTTCTTTCTTTCAAGATTTTACTGATTTATGAGAGAGGGAACATGAGAGCAAGCACCAGAAAGGCAGAGAGAATGGGAGAAGCAAACTCCCCACTGAGCAGGGAGCCCGATGTGGGGCTCGATCCCAGGACCCAGAGATCATGACCCAAACTGAAGGCAGAGGCTTAACCCACTGAGCCACCCAGGCGCCCCTCAGGGAACTATTCGTTTCAGTTATTTTTCTTAGTTGTTTAATATCCATTTGGTTCTTTATAGTTTCCATTTATCTGTTTCCATTTATCTAAGACTCTCCATTTGTCCTCCACCAGGACTAAATAACTCTTCCTTTGTGTCTTTGAGCTTACTTGTCACAATTCTCTTTTAAGGCCCTCATGTTAATTTCAGTATCCAGGTCATCCATGGGATTCTTCACCATGGGTCATATTTTCCTTTTTGCACTGTATGTCTAGTAATTTTTTTTTTTTTTTGCATATTTAACATTGTAGTAGAGACTTGGATTCCGTTATGTTTCTCTGAAAAATAATGAATTCTGTTCCGATGTGCAGTTGACTGGGCTGAGCTCAAAGCCAAACTGTTTTCCCCACGTCGGGCAGCAAAATCTCGGGGCAATTTTTCAGCTTCTCGCTTTAGTTTTTTGGCTAGACTCTGGGGGTTTCCCTGTGTGGGTGTGCACACTTGCGTGTCCGTGTCTTGGAACTGGGCAGGGTTTGTACATTGATCTGGGGCCTCATCCTCTCTGTGGCTGCCCTCTTTCTGGGATTTCCCCCAGCCTCTGTACCAGCCTGGGCTCTGTCTTCTGAGACCTCCATCCTGTGAGAATGCAGCTTTCTGCCACCTGATACTAAACAGCATAGGCTGGGGAGTTCCCTCAAGCAAAATGTCACACAGTGCAAATCTCTCTGTAAAGTTCCTGTTTTCCCAGGACTTGGCAGTAGCTCTCCAGTCATCCGAATGCTTGTGTTTTGTTTTGGTCCAGAATTTCTATGCATTATCTCAATGGTAGCTAGTCTAGCTAAGCTACTTTGCCATCACCAAAAGCAGCAATTTTTACCCTGTTTTATCATCTGGATTTTTTGCAGTTAATAACATAATAGGTGTGTCTTTCTGTACACTCACATACTCCTACTGTGCTATTTGGAACAGAGCGTACTCTTCTGTGGATATGATGTAATTCATTTAATCGTTCCCTAGAAATTTCAACTATTCACATTTTGCTGCTATAAATAATGCTGGGATGAACATCCTTACAGTTTTGTCCATGGTTATTTCCTGAGGATAAAATCCCTACATTACTGGTCAGGGATGTTCTCTTACCGTGATCTTATAAACTGGCCTTCGGTGTTACTGTACCACTTACATTGACAGGGTTGTTTGAAATAGAATTTGCTTCTAGGTAAGTACACTGTGTTTCATTATGTCAGCGTTGGGCATCAAAATACTAAACTGTTTTATAGGCATGTGTCTTCCCATCTCTAAAGCTCTGGTTTGAACGTGCGTCCTTTCTGGATTTTCTGCAATGTTTGTTTCAGAGTCCTGTTCGATTTGATACCTTCGACAGCCTTTCACTGAGTATCCCAGCTGCCACGTGGGTATGTACTGAGCGATGGTTTATTTGGGGTCCGTTTTGGAGACACTGAAATCTGAGCGGGCTTTGGGGCACTTTGTGTAGCCGATGTCCTGTGCGTTACTCAGGCACATGGTTGGCTGAACCTGTCTTGGTTGTCGTGTGTGGTACCATGGCCAATCTGCAGGGAGAAGAGCGTGAATGGTTTTTCTCCAGTTTCAGGAATTTCGGCTTTTTCTCCACACACACACACACACACACGTATTAATCTCAAATTCAAAGATCTCTAAAACGCTGTGGGAGTCTATACATTTCTGCAGTGTTATATACGTCCTCATAGCCTTGAATCCACCCATAACAGCAAGTGTAGGAAGCTTTGAGAGCTCCACATATGCTCAAGGAACATCCAGTTGCATCTTTCAAGCTTTATTGCCCATATAAGCAAAAATAAAGCTCTGGGATCACATTGTCTTCTGTTAATAGTTACCTTGTAATTGAATGGTAATCGTGAATTTTCTTTTCTGATGCTTAAGGGGCATCCACTGACCCTGGACCACTGCCTTCACCACTTTATCTCCTCTGAATCGGTGCGGGACGTCGTATGTGACAATTGTACGCAGGTATGCCTCTAACGCCTGGTGTCTCCCCCGAGCTGGTCCGGATGTCCTGATGCAGTACCTCTCATGCTGCCGCTCTCCACTGGCCTGAGCTCTTCCAACTAGATCCAGGGGGGCTTTACGGCCTCAGCTATGTAACTTGGCTGGGAAATCGGTAGCCTGTGGACCAGAGCTCTTTCCCAGATGAGTTTACTTCATCTGCAGAATGTTTAAATTTTTTTTTAAAGATTTATTTATTTATTTGACAGATCACAAGTAGGCAGAGAGGCAAGCAGAGAGAGAGGAGGTAGCAGGCTCCCTGCTGAGCAGAGAGCCCAATGCGGGGCTTGATCCCAGGACCCTGGGATCATGACCTGAGTCGAAGGCAGAGGCCTTAAACCACTGAGCCACCCAGGCACCCCCATCTGCAGAATGTTTAAAGAGAAACTGTGAGTGTGGTGCTCTGAGATGGGAGCACTCACCTGCTAGTTCTCATGGGCTTGACTCCCCTGAGTGTCCGCATGTCATCCTCTGAAGAAGAGGAACCATGGGGACCAGAACTTCTGAAGACACAGAACAAAATAGATGACGCGCCGCAGCAGAGTTCCTTGTCATGCCATCCTTTCTCTTGTTCCCACTGTCACTGTTACTTAACGGTAAAACAGTGAGAGCATCTCACAATTAACTGGGCATCCGAGCTCCTTTCACAGGTCAAAGTCAGGTGCCAACTAAATACAGACCTAACACGGACCTGGTTGCAGCCCTCCACAGACATTTCGTTCCAAGGAATTCTGCAGAGCCATCTTTCTCTTATTTCAGATCGAAGCCAAAGGCACGTTGAATGGGGAGAAGGTGGAGCACCAGAGGACCACCTTTGTTAAACAACTGAAACTGGGCAAGGTGAGCCCACCCCGCACACCTTGTTGGCTCTGCCCTCAGGGACCCCCCCCCCCCCCATGTCCCACCTCCAACACGCGGCCCCCTCCGCTTTCTGTCCCTCTGCAGCTGCCCCAGTGTCTGTGCATCCACCTGCAGCGGCTGAGCTGGTCCAGCCATGGCACGCCCCTGAAGCGGCAAGAGCACGTGCAGTTCAACGAGTTCCTGATGATGGACATCTACAAGTATCACCTCCTTGGGCACAAACCCGGGCAGCCGAGCCCCAAGCCCAGTGAGGCCACGGGGCCTGCCCAGGACCTGCAGGACAGGCCGGTCGCCCCTGCCCCAGGTGTGTGCCCAAGGAGCCACCACTCGGAACTTCCGGCACAGGGAAGAGGAATCTGGCGTCACCACCTTCTGGGGCCCTTATGCCGCGAGGGGAGCTAGTCCAGCGGTTGCTTAAATTCCTTAGAACAGCAGGACTGGGGGTACAGGAGGGAAGAGCCCTAAAAAGAGGTTAAACGTACAAAGTAAAAAGGTATACGGTTTTAAAAACGGTATCATAGTTGACAAAATGTGGGAAGAAAAGCTTAAGATGGTTTTCTGACCTTTTGACTGAATGATAATTGGCCCCTAGCATTGCATCAAGCTCAACTGGCCAGGCAGGGTCTTGTCCTTTATGCAAATGTGGGGAGGAAAAGCTCTGGCTAAAGATCACACCTTCATTACTGAGCTCCTTACTGATCTCCCTCTACTTCCCTCCTCACTGGAGACTAATCGCTGAGTCGGGCCCCCGATGAGACTCGGCCCCCAGGGAGCAGGTCGCTCTTAACTGCCCTCAGTCTTACTGAGGGGAAAATCGAGGCCCCGGGAGCTGAAAGGACTGGTGTAAGGACAAACATCAGTCCCCTGGGATCATGACCTGAGCCGAAGGCAGACACTTAACAACTGCCCAGGTGCCCCGGCCGCCGTTTTAAATCCAGGCCCGGCTCAACCTGGATCCCTCCTCTCCCAGCCGGGGCTCCGGGTCTGCTCATTGCCACAGCATGCTGGCCGTGGCTGCTGTACGGCTGACGGGGCCTGCTGGGTACTTACAGGCCCTTGACTGTGACTCAGGAAAAGAGAGGTCAAGATCTTCTTCACTATTTTATCTACACCCATCAACATTTATCAACATGGTTATATGTTGGTATTCTTCAGAAGCTGGAAATTAATAGAGAATGTTTAGGTAGTGGTTCTAACCAGGGAGTTCTGTTGCCCAGGAGACATGGGGCAGTGGCCAGTGGCATTTTTGGTTGTCACAACCAAGAGACGGGTGTTACTGGCATCTGGTGGGTAGAGGCCAGGGATGCCGGAAACATCCTCTGATGTGCAGGATAGCCCCGACAAGCAAGAGTTACTCAGCCAATGTGTCAGCAGTGTCAAGGTTGAGAAACCTTGGTTTAGGTTGAAATGCCAGTAAATTAGCTACAGCCTAACTGGCGGATCTTTAGCAAACGGACAGGGAGCTTCAAGATTCACAAAGCTGTCAAAGTAAGCAGCAGACTAGAAGCTAGACCCACTTTTCCTACCCTGGATTAAGAATGTCAATGACAAAAAGGTAGGGGTGCCTGGGTGGCTCAGGCCGTTAAGCATCTGCCTCTGGCTCAGGTCATGATCTCAAGGGTCTTGGGATCAAGTCGGGCTTCTCGATCAGTGGGAACTACAGTTCTCCCCCTCCCCTTTCCCCTGCTCACTTTGCTCTCTCTCTCAAATAAATAAAATCTAAAGAAAACAAAACAAAACACAAAAAAGTAGGAATCAACCTAACACAAAATGAACTGCTTGTTTTTTTCTTTGCAGCATTGTTGGGGAGTTAAACTCAAGGTAGTGGAGGCTGTGTTGTGTTGTCCCACAGCTACTGCTGCTGTAATCACCTGGAGCCTTTTTCTCTTGCAGTTCTGAATCAGCCTGCGGGCCCCAAACCACAAATTTTTATGAATGGCGCCTGCTCCCCATCTTTATTGCCTCCCCTGCCAGCCCAGATGCCCTTCCCACTCCCGGTGGTTCCTGACTACAGGTGAGCTGCTCTGGGGAGGCACAGTCTTCATTTCTCGTACCTGCTGGTTCTCTCGGTTTCCAGAATTAGCTTTGCAAAGAAACGGATGACAACATAGACATTTGTTCTTTCATCTTAAGGTATAATCTCACTATTACACATTCCTGTTTATTTTTGTCCCAAATGGAAAGCACTTTAAAAATTAGAATTCTTGAAGTACGTAGAATTTAAATATGTATGTTCTGTGTATACATGTGGGAATGCACGTATAAAGTACAAAGGAGGGAATTTCAGATTTCTTGGGACACCTCCGAGACACAGTCAAACCTTTAAGGCCTTCTGTGTACACCTGCCACATTAATGGACGTCCACTGGTGGGGAAGACTGGTGTCTTCCCCATGCCAGGAAGCCCCCGTCTGCATTTTTTTTAAATTTTTTCAATTTATTTATTTTCAGAAAAACAGTATTCATTATTTTTGCACCACACCCAGTGCTCCATGCAATCTGTGCCCTCTATAATATCCACCACCTGGTACCCCAACCTCCCACCCCCCACCGCCACTTCAAACCCCTCAGATTGTTTTTCAGAGTCCGTAGTCTCTCATGATTCACCTCCCCTTCCAATTTACCCCAACTCCCTTCTCCTCTCCATCTCCCCATGTCCTCCATGATATTTGTTATGCTCCACAAATAAGTGAAACCATATGATAATTGACTCTCTCTGCTTGACTTATTTCACTCAGCATAATCTCTTCCAGTCCCGTCCATGTTGCTACAAAAGTTGGGTATTCGTCCTTTCTGATGGAGGCATAATACTCCATAGTTTGTATGGACCACATCTTCCTTATCCATTCGTCCGTTGAAGGGCATCTTGGTTCTTTCCATAGTTTGGCGACCGTGGCCATTGCTGTTATAAACATTGGGGTACAGATGGCCCTTCTGTATCTTTGGGATAAATACCCAGGAGTGCAATTGCAGGGTCATAGGGAAGTTCTATTTTTAATTTCTTGAGGAATCTCCACACTGTTCTCCAAAGAGGCTGCACCAACTTGCATTCCCACCAACAGTGTAAGAGGGTTCCCCTTTCTCTAACACATGTTGTTTCCTGTTTTGTTAATTTTGGCCATTCTAACTGGTGTAAGGTGATATCTCAATGTGGTTTTAATTTGAGTCTCCCTGAGGGCTAATGATGATGAACATTTTTTCATGTGTCTGATAGCCATTTGTATGTCTTGATGGGAGAAGTGTCTGTTCATATCTTCTTCCCATTTTTTTGATATGTTTGCCTGTTTCGTGTGTGTTGAGTTTGAGGAGTTCATTATAGATCCTGGATATCAACCCCATCTGCATTTTAAGGGTTGTGTAGTATTCACTTGTACGAAGGTACCCTTGAAGCAGTCCCCCATCACTGAATATCTGGGATACTTTCACTTTTCAGTTTTGCCCAGGACCCTTTTTTGTGTGTGTCTGTAAACAGCTTGCCTGTGTTCCTCCCATTCAGCTCCTCCACATACCTCTTCCGGCTGATGGCAGTTGTGGTCCACCACGGAGACATGCACTCGGGACACTTTGTGACTTACCGACGGTCCCCGCCATCAGCCAAGAACCCTCTTTCAACCAGCAACCAGTGGCTGTGGATCTCTGATGACACGGTCCGCAAGGCCAGCCTACAGGAGGTCCTGTCCTCCAGCGCCTACCTGCTGTTCTACGAGCGCGTTCTTTCCAAGATGCAGCACCAGGGCCGGGAGTACAGGACAGAAGAATGACTGCCCTACCTCAGAGCCGATGGCATTGTCCACGCCAGCCAGGAACCAGGCAAGATCTGACTGTGTGTGTGTGCGCAGATGGCCCCTGCCAGAGCCCTCCACCTTCTGGGTGTTCTCAGAGCAGGCTCCATAAAGGAGCTGCTGGCCCCAGTTCAAACCAAATCTGGCCCCCTGAACAGCTTTGCAAGTGTGCACTGGGTGGTGTCCTCCCTGTGCTCCGACAGCATTCACTCTGTCTACAACGTCTTTTTACTCATCTGATACAGGTAATTAAATGAAACCCGGTTCCGGAAGCCACCTTTTTTTTATATTCGGCTATGTTAGGTGTTCTCAGAGGGGCAGTAACTTTCCCTAATCCTCCAGTCGGTTTCAGCATAGATCTTTTATTTTTAATAAGCAGGCCCATAAAAGGTTAAATTATTAAAGGCAACAATTTAGAAGAAAAAGTGCCTTTCCCTTTCGATTGCTTTTGTAGCACGTCCATTCTGGAAAATACACCTTGTCTGAGAGTCCTCGGAACAACTTTTGAAAAGCTCTGCTCCTTCCAAGTTTCTCTATGGAGAGCAACAGGACAGCTAAAAGATGCCTGAAGAACACCCGCCTTCTCTTTTTGTGGGTCTTTTCTAATCTTTGGATTTTTTCTATGTCATCAAAGTGCACCTGCCAAATCTGGCCCATCAGCTCTGAGCTGCTTGCTACTCGCTTCTGCTGTGAGCACACTGGCCGGAGGACGTGATGAGGGTCCGTCATCAGACTGAACAGTGGGCAGAGAGCTGTGTCTGCGCAAACCACTCTGGACAAAGCCTGTTTTTACACGAAGCCTCCCCGCACCGGCCAGATGGACAGTTATCTTGAATTCTGTTGCCCCTGCAGCGTTCCCAAGGTTTGCAGGTGCCACTGGGGGCCATGTGAGAGGACAGTCCTTGCCTGGGTTCAGGAGCTGGGGTGGGAAGGGCACGGACCACAGGGCTGCAGTCGGGCTTCCTTGTTTAGCAGAGGGAAGGCTTAATGCTCAGCGAGCATCCAAACCCCAGCCCTTTCCACAGAAGAAAAGAAAGTTATCAATTTGTAAAAAAACTATCCTTGCCGCTGATCATCTAGTATTGTCGTTTTGTTATAGGTCCATACTCTATACATTTACTGGCTCCCCACAGCCCAACACAAAGACTTTACTGAGCATTCCCGTCCCTCTTTGGAGAAGGCTCCTGGATACAGCCCAGCGCCACAGGGAGAGCGAGGACACGGCAATAGCTATGTTGTAGCTAGGCTTTTTATTTAAAAACAAAACAAAATTCAAATGGACTCTTCAGAGTTAAGATTTGGAATCTGAGCTTTCTGAAAGGTCCCCCGAGGCAAGGCCGAGACCTGGCCTTCCTCCAGTGGGGGTGCGGGCTGGTAAGTGCTGCCAGCCCAGGCCCGGGTGTCCACTAAGGGCACCAGGGGCCCAGGGCATCACTATCTTGCCAGGCCCAGCATACACCCCAAGCACTCACAACTGAACGACTGACTGAAGGTACTGTGGAAGGTTCTATGGGCCACAGACACCCGGAGAGAGGAGCCGTGTGAAGCATCCTTCCCGATTCCGTCGCAGGCCCCGGCTGGGATGTTGCTGTGAGCAGAGCTGTTTTTGCCCAAATCCGGGGAACAAACACCCAGTGACATGACCTTACATCGAACCGTGAAGCTGTAGCTCTCGGTTAACTGCTTTCCTGCCTCTGCTTCCTCTTTGAAACCTGCCGCTAAAGAGATGCAGAGCACAGAATGTTCAGCTGGAAGCAGATGGTGGGTCAGAGGCCGGGGTGTCCGTGTAAGTTCTCTGAGCCGGATGTAAAGCTGACGTCCTCGTTTTGTAAATTATTAGGCATTAAGTAGCAGCCGCAACATCACCTTTCTAGCTTTAAGTTATTTACAGAGCGGCTTCTCTTGGCAAAAACCTAAGTTACACCTAAGTTACACGAGTAGTTTATGCCATAACTGCTGATTTCTGTATTTGCTAAAGGTACCTTTTGTATCTGCTGTGTATTATAGTAATAAAAGAATCTTTTTGTTAGGAAAAAAGAAATCAACTGGTATTCTTTCATAACTGACCAATTTGCTACAACCATCTTCTCTGTATTCTGCATTGTTATGTAATAAGCCCCATGCTTGGATGAAGCCTTTCCTATGTTCCCTGCTGGGAAAAGAGATGCCATCTCCCTCTTGAAGTAGAAAGGGAAGGAGAAAAGAGAAGTACAAACCACCGACAAAGTTTTTACTTTTTAGCAGGCAGAATTTTGCGAAATGTCAGATTGACCCGTGGAGCTAGAATCTTCTTTCGTATGGGGAGACTGTGGTACCAGTGAGTGTTGGTCGGGTGGTTCATCATGAGCAAACTGCCGTGCGCCAGCTGAAGCCGAACCACCTCTACCTTCCGGGTGGGCTTTTTCCCCCGGGAATCCTTATGCCGGAAGAAGAAGTCTCTGCAGGCCCCGAAGGAGACAGAGGCTATGGGGCTCCCAGGAGCCAGTTCTCGTTCATCGTCTCTGTGCTCCCCGATGTGGTCACGGCCGTCCTTGTACCTGCAGTGACAACACAGGCCCAGTTTACAAAACAGCCCTCTCCTAGAACACGCCAACAGGGCTGAATCCTCACTTTCCTATAGTGTGACAGGTGCCGCGAGCGGCCCCCGCTGTGGTTCTGCAGGGGCTAGAGGGCCTCCTCTGGGTCCGCAGATGAGCCAAGCCTGAAGCATTCCCACTCAATCTGCTCGTGTTCGATCATGTGCTTTAAAATGTAACTCACCAAAAGCAGCTGAAAGCTCATCTTGGGGTTTTCCCGGTTCATGTATGTAAACCTTTAAATGATTTCTCCCCACACTTAGAATAAAAATACCCTGAGTCCTTGCCAATTTGGCCCCTGCCCATCTCTGAGCTAACGATAGCCCTCTCTCCTTCCCCTCATTTGCTGCTCCAGCAGTCTCGGGGGGCTTTCTGCTCCATACACACTCCAAGCCCTCTCTGCTCTTCCTCAGGATGTCTGTGTGGCTTGTTCCCTCTCTCCATGTAGTCTACAGCTCCAACATCAGCACCTGAGGGAGCCCTCTGCTAACCACCTTCCCCTGAATTCAGGGTTGGAAAACAGGGCGGTTCTCTCCCCCAGTGGATGCTCAGCAGTGGTGGCTGTGATGGGGTTGGGTTGCTGCTGGCATCCAGCAGGTGGAAGCCGGGGAAGCTGCTCACATCCCACAAAGCACAGGACAGCCTGGACAACAGAATTATCTTGCCCAAAACGTCAGAACGTTGCTGGTGCGAAACCCTGCCCTCAAACCCAAAATCAGCCTGTTTAATTGTCTTCAAGACACTTAATAGCATCTGAAATGATCTTGTTCAGCGGATTGTTCACAAGAGAATCCCCTCTCAACTTCCCACTGAGGCCTGGGCTCCATAAGGACCTAACAGTAGATGCTGTCCTGGCCACATCCTTGCTGCACTAAGGTATCTGTTATACAAATGAAATATGGTGGGTCTTAACTCTAGGGAACAAACAGGGCTGCTGGAGGGGAGGGGGCCCGGGGGTCGGGCATGAAGGAGGGCACTTGATCTGATGAGCACTGGGTGTTCTACGCAACTGACTAATCACTGACCTCTACCTCTGAAACTAAGGTTGTACTCTGTGTGGGCTACCTGAATTTAAATTTAAAAAAAAGGAATCTTAAACTCCTGCCCTCAGAAGACGCAGATTTATACAATTCAGTCCAGTACCCTAAAAAGGAAAAGGAAAAAAATCCCAGAATGTCACCTGTTGACAAGCACAAAGTTGAAGGTCTCTCCTGTCACCACAGAAACACGATCCCGGACATGCTCTAGAACTGGGATCCAGGGCTTTGGAGACAGAGTGAGGCCCGAGAACGTGTATGTCAGCCCTGCGTTGCCATAGGTGGCTTGCTTCCTGGGCACGCTGTGCCACTTCCCGAACACCTGGACCCTGGCCAGCGCACCTGCGCAGATAAAACAGGGCAGCTCAGAAGAGGTGTGTGAGGAGCCCACATGCTTGCTCCCTGAAGATTCAAGATCGAGTGGGAACTGAAAAAGGAGTAATATTTCACTTTTTGACCGAAGACAAAAATCACTGTGGCTTGCCCAAAATGTTCATGGAAGACCGTGATCTTGTCCTACACAGAGAAACATGCTCTCGTCCAATTTTTTTTTTTTTTAAACAACATGCCTTAATTGTCTTAACTCCAGGAGAAACTAACTAATAAGAGGCTGAAATGCAAGCAAGTTGAAGTCAGGCTACACACTAGGGTGATTCTGCCAACCATGGGGACTAAGGGTGTGGGGTCCCCAAGAGATGGAGCTAGCACAGTGAAGGCTGCAGGTTGGGAGGGGTCTTCTGTGGGCTTTTTCTTTTTAAAAGATTTTATTTGACAGAGCGATCATAAGTAGGCAGAGAGGCAGGCAGAGAGAGAGAGGGAAGCAGGCTCCCCTCTCTGCAGAGAGCCCCATGCAGGGCTGGATTCCAGGACCCTGAGACCATGACCTGAGACAAAGGCAGAGGCTTAACCCCCTGAGCCACCCAGGTACCCCTCCCATGCCCTTTTTCTCTGCCTCCACGTGCTTTGCCACCTTTCAGGAGTTCTCCATGTGTGTTCCTGGACCAATAGGACCAACAGCATCAGCAGCACCTTGGAACAACTACTAGACTGGTGGGGAGGGGTCAGGTGATCCCAGTTCTCAGAAGCAACAAGGTCTCCCCTTCCCCACCCTGGCCTTGAGCGGAGGTGGGAGTGTTGGTGGTGATGCCAAGAACCCTCCTGTGGGGGAATTACCTGGTTATATGCTGTCTCTCTTACTAGACCAGCGGCACTTTACAGTCACCTGGAGGCTTTCTAAAAACACTGATGCCGAGGCTGTACACCCCTTCCCCCACCACCCAGCTACTCTGATTCAGCTGGTCTCGCATAAAACCCAGCATCTTTTTGGTTTGTTTTTGTTTTTTTTTTAACTTTCCCAGCTGATTCTAATGACAGCCAGGTGGCAAATCATTCTCAAGTCTGTCAGCTCCTGGTAGGCAGGCAATCTTTTCTCCAGTTTGTATGCCAAGTGCCCAACATGGTGCCTGGAGCAGAGATGCCCAGAGAGTATGTGTTGAATCAGTTAATGAAGTCACCAGCAATTAATGGCTCCTGAGTTCGGATTTCTCCAAACACAAAGCACTAGTTTTTTTTTCAAAACAAGTCTTCAACACGCACACCCTGCAAGTCCTCGGCTTACCTGTAAAATATTCCACTTCTTGCTCCAGCTCCTGGAAAATCTTGTCTGCTTCGGTTTTGCCAAACAGGACTGTGTAATCACAACTCAGGCCCTCCGCTCGGATGTGCCGCCAGCTGGGGCCCGCTGAGTGGCCTGCATTCATCGGGGTTTCTGTCCTGGACCTTTTCCTGCTGCTCTCCTTGTCTCCTCTCAGCCCTGCTGGGCCTTCTCTGCTCTCCTCTGGCTCCCTCTTTCCCAAAAGGCCCCCTAATGCCCCCTTCACCAGGAATCTGTCCATTCTGTCTCCACAAAGCAAAGATCTGGGAGCCAGTGGCAGGGCGGAGAGAGATGGGCCAGACTCTGGCCCAGATGCTTTAAAAGTTTGGCTTGTTGGCCAAATGGTCCTACAGAATTTTCCTCGGTGTTTTCAAGTTCCCACTTTTAACACCATGTCCTAGAAAGGAAGCAGAGTATGTTGAAGTCTGAAGGGGCCCTCAGGATGTCCTGGGTCCCCCCCACCCCTGGCTATGCATCACAATCACCCCGCAGGCTTGCAAAACCCCAAATGTGTGCATTCCATCCCGAAGCACCTGACCTCTTCAAGAAAGCCCAGCCTGGCATGCCTGGAGAAGGGAAGGAGGGTTGCCCAAAGTCACCCAGAGGAGATTCCCGGTCTCCTTTTCGCTCACTACCGACCGGCCTCCCACGCCAGTATCCTCTTAGGGAAGTATAGGGATCTTCAAATGGCCAGGACTCAGAATCTGAACGCAAAACAGTTACACGTGGTCATACGCACATCAAACTCCGGTAGAAAATAATAACTGTGACGACGTTCTCGGCGGGGTGGGGGGCCCTGACACCCAAGACAGGAGCAGCGCCGCCCCGGGCCCCTGCAAACTCCAGAGGCGGGGCCCGCGGGAAAAAGATAACACCAGGGCCGGAAAGTCACTTCCGGGTAGATTTCCGGGGCCCTCTGGGAAATGTAGGCACTTGGGCGGAAGCAGTGTGAGGAGCTGCTCCCTAGCGCCACCTGTTGGCTTCCTGGACGCGCTGCAGGCCCTGAGGGTTTTCTGCCCAGCTGCTTGGTCCCTGCCCTAGGAGGATCCTCGGTGGTTTGGGGGCTGTTGTTCCCTGTCGCCTCCCCCTGGGGATTCGGTGGGCGTCCAGACTGGGAGGTGGGCCGCTTGGTGGGAGCATGACCCCATGGCTTCCGCATTCGTCTCCACCACTCTGGCTGTGTGTTTCCTGCAGGTCCCTTGTAGCTTCACCGGCACAGTGAGGGCTATGAAACCTCCGCCGCGAAAGCCCTGTGAGGATTAGATGGCAGGACTCACGAGGAATGCTTCTGAGTTCCAAATAAATGTCGGGTTCTGTCATCGCTCCTCATTTTTGATGATTCTGTCTCCTCCAGTGCAATGAAAGCTCCGTGGGATTTGGGACCTGTGTTTTGCATCTTCTTAGTGCACAGTTCCACAGATTTTGGTCAAAGTACTGAGTTGTGTGACCACCACCACAATCAAGATCCACAACGGTTGTCACCCCACAAAATTCTCCCAAGCCTCTTGGTTAGAAACTCGCCCTTGTCCGATGCCACAGCCCCCCCACTGCCCCGCCCCTGGCAACCAGCAGTTTCCAGTCCTTATACTTCTGTCTTTTCCAGAATTTAAAAAAAAATATTTTATTTATTTGAGAGAGCACAAGCAGGGGGAGCGGGAGAAGCGGACTCCCCGCTGATAGGAAGCCGATGTGGGGCTGAGGTCATGACCTGAGCCCAAGGCAGACACAACCGGAGTCACCCAGGTGCCTCTTTTCTAGAATTTATGAATAAAATCAGATAGCCTTTGGTGTCTGGCCATTCATTCAGCTTAATGCTTTTAGGATGTACCATTGTTTCGGTTGTTTCTTTTATGACTCGGTAGCACTGTGTGGTTTGGATACCCTAGGATTTGTTTACCTGATCACCCCACCTCAGCTGAGGGGCCTTTGAGTTGTTTCTAGCTCAGTGCAATTACAAATGAAGTCACTGTATCCATTCTAGTATAAGCTTTCCTGAATGCAGATTTTAATTGCACTTGGGTGAACACCTAGGAGTGGGATTGCAGGGGCATATGTTAAGTGTTGTGTTTCACTTTGTACCCAAACTGAATGTATTTAAAAATGGCCGGAAGGGTACAGGATTTTGAGGTTTTTCTTGTTTGTTTGTTTTAAATAGGAATATATATAAGTTTCTTTCTTTCTTTTTTTTTTTTAAGATTTTATTTATTTATTTGACAGAGAGAGATCACAAGTAGGCAGAGAGAGGAGGAAACAGGCTCCCTGCTGAGCAGAGAGCCCAATGCAGGACTCAATCCCAGGGCCATGAGATCATGACCTGAGCCGAAGGCAGAGGTTTAACTCACTGAGCCACACAGGTGCCCTGATTTGAGTTATGAGCTTCTCCCCTGACACACCAGGCTCCTTGCCCTAGGCACAGGAACATGACAGGGGGATGTCATTTTTTGGAATATAGATGCAGTTAGTTGGGGTCCTGAGCCAAGAGCCAAGAGCCAAGAAAGAATTCCTTAGACATGTTGGGTGCAAAATAATAGTTTTGTTAATGATGAAGTTCTAGAACCTAGATGAGGTTCGGTGGGAAGAAAGAGTTCTTGAGACATCTTTGGTGCAAAATGGTGGTTTATTAAAGCACGGGACCCGTGGGCAGGAAGAGCTGCTGCCCAGGGCTGTGAGGGATGGCAGGTTATGTACCCTGCAGTTGGGGGAAGGTGAGGGGAAGGAAGGTTTCAATGGAGTTTTCATATGCTAAAGAGGGTCTACAAGGTGCCAGAAGACCAAGGTTGTCTTTTAGCAAACCATTAACATCAAGATAGTTGGGAGATTCCCATCTTGCAGGATTGTGATCTCTGCAAGTTAACTATTTGCTTATTGTTCATGGCAGTCAGGGCTGCATCATTACCGAGGGGGAGTGGATGGCGAGGGGTGTGCAAGGCGCCAGCTTTTGCTTTGTCTTCAGCCAGCATCGTGCTCCCTCATCATTCCCCCCTGAACAATTTTGACCCTTAAATCTTTAAGGTGGTTGAAGGTGGAAGGTCTCATCTTCTGTAACTTCTTTCTGCTGAATAGGGGCATAGAGCTGTCCCTACCTACTTGGATCAACATTGATCAGTGGAGGAACATATTATATAGGGGAGTTACGAAAGGCGGAGGCAGCTGAATCCAGCGCTGACAGTGAAGTGTCTCTGCGCGTGGTCAGGATCATCTGTCGCTGTGAAGTCATTGCAGCAATGGAGTCTGGGCACCAAGTATAGAAACATTGAACAAAGCAACACATTAAGATTAATAAGGCGGTAAGAATGAGAATCCCAAGAAAGAGATTTTTAAATTGTTGGCCAAAGTCCTCCTCCAAAACAGAAAATAACCATTCACTGAGAGATAGAAGGATCTTGTAGAGCCTTAATCTGGGCATTTGTATCTTATTAGTCCTGTGACATTTTTGTGATAGTCTGGGATGTACACACAACATTCTGTTTTGATAATTGCACATGTGCCACCCTGTGCTGCTGTCAGGACATCTAAGGCCATCCTATTTTCTGGACTGCCTTGCGTATCTGTGAGACTTCAGTATTAAGTAGGGAGATGCTATTCAGTGAATCACTGAGTGCCTTTATAGTATATTTACTAAGGGCTTCTACATGCCACATGACATCCTCTAGTCCCACAGATGGAACAAAAATGGATGCAAAGTGATCATACCATTTAAAAACAGATCATGTCCATCTTTGCTTTAAATTGGGGAGATTAGCTGGAGTGGTGATGGTTTTAGCCATGTGCCCAAGAATCCAGGCAAATCCTAAAGTACAGTGACTTATCCACCCTGGAGGAAGCCAGGGCCAAAGGTTAGTTCCACATATCCAGTGGGTTCCGTTTGGAGCAGATCATCTAATGCCAGGTCGCCTTACCCAATCAGTAGCAAGCCAGTCAGTGGCTTGGAGTACTATTACTTGGGAACACATTTCTAATGATAGCCATCCTAGATGTCCTGTGTTATTTGCCCAAGTATCATACGTATGATTTCTTTGTTCCCAGCATAAAACTGCTTTTGAGGGGCGCCTGGGTGGCTCAGTGGGTTAAAGCCTCTGCCTTCGGCTCAGATCATGATCCCAGGACCCTGGGATCGAGCCCCACATTGAGCTCTCTGCTCAGCGGGGAGCCTGCTTCCTCCTCTCTCTCGGTCTGCCTCTCTGCCTACTTGTGATCTCTGTCTGTCAAATAAATAAATAAAATCTTTAAACAAACAAACAAACAAAAACTGCCTTTTGACTGAGCTGTCCAATAGTGGGTGTGAGCCACAAATATGTATCCCAGATTTGATATACACCATCCTTAGTATAGCGATAAGGAGGGTTTTGTAACTTAGGCCCATATTTGATTGGGGAGTTATGGATTGACAGCAATCCCCTTTCCTTCCAAATAGCTCCATGGTGTAGTACCAGAAAGGCATATTTGGAGTCAGTGTTAATGTTTATTTTCGGGCTTTGGCAATTGCAAAGTGCTAGTTGAGCACTAAGGCATACCTAGCTTTTCTTATTCTTTCTATGAAAACTATTGTCATCAGTAAACCAACTGTCATTCATATTTTTAACAGGGGCATCTTAAATCTGGCCATATAGAATAAGCAAGATCAGTAACCTCTGAACATTTTTGCTCTACAGAGAAAGAAGTACAGTGGTCAGGTTCAGGTATACAGGTAACTAGGTTTAAAGTTTGACAAATTTCAAGTATTATTTCTGGCATATCTGTTAGTGTAGCCCAGTATTTAAGAAGTTGGCCTCCATCATCCATTGGTGGCCTTTGGCTTCTAAGACAAATCTGGACCTGATGTGAAGTCATTACAGTCAGGGGCTGTCCCATAGTGAGCTTTGAGGCTCTTTTTAGGAGGAGGGCTGTTCTATGCTTAGCTAAAGCATCTGTTTGCAATTGCACCTCAACAGAGGTGGCTTCTAGGATAAATATGACTAAGGGATGAAACCATTAAGTAGCCCTTTGAGTGGTACAGCCTTAATATCCTGAATACAGAGGATCACTGGCAAGTGGGAGAAAACTTGTCAAGAGATAAAGGCAGTCCCCATGCATCATCCAATCCTATCCTAAAGAAAGTGGGGTCATCCATTATCTCCACAAGTCCATAGTTAATCCTATGGAGAGTGGTATGCTGGCTTTTAGGCAATTTCATTATTCCAGCCACACACGAGGTGATAGTTAAGTTATACAATTGTAGGGGAATCAATCCCATTTTCCAGTTGTTTAATCATGTGCCATGGGGTTCTGCTAATATCCCCACAAAATAATAAGATCGACTAAAGAAGCTGTTGTGCAACTTCTCTGAAGTTTACCTCAAATTGTTTAGTTTAGGTAGATAAACATTTAAAGACAATCAAATCTAGAATTTAACATCTATAAAGGTGTGTTACTAAAACATAATTTTTCTCTCTAAAATAACCCGCATTTCCAGAGATAGCCAAATCAGGACTAATTCACTTGAGAAACAAGTCCAGTTTTAACAAACTTGGCCTGTTATTTACATAAGTTCAGCAAGAACAGTGAGTGTGATCATATAGATCTTTTAGAATCTGCTTTGCTGGAACTTCTTACAAGGAATCTCTAGGTTGAACTTTTAGTAACGTCTCCGGGCCAGAAGCCAAGCCACGTCCTTGCCATCAGGCATGCCTGCAATACCTGTCGATTTGGGCAAATGCCTCTTCCTGAGGTTCCCAAAGTATCCTGACAGGAAGTGACATTCTTTACTCACCTGGTGAGGCTGCTGGGAACTCTGTAAGCAAGGTATCAGGCCAACAGTTCCAAAGGGCTGTATGGCTCCAGGTTTCATAAAGTCAACCTTAGTTCCTTAAAGCTGTCTGGTCATATTTGAGTCTATGCATGTCTTTCTCAAATATGACAATTCCAGGCAAAGCCTTGGTAAAATAACCAGTTTCCAATGCGCCTGTTGCAAGGAGAACAGATTCTTATTGAACTTATGCAAATCACTGATTGCCAAGGAAGAAAGAATACTTACTGAGACCTTTTGGTTTTTAGAGGGTTCAGAAAGAGAGAAAAGTTGAATGCCTTGATTCGTTTACAAATGAGCACTTTTAAATCTCTAAAAGTTAGGAGAAAGTATCCCTAGTTTGGAAGAGCAAACATTAGAGAGAACCAGCAATGTTTAAAGTAAGACAAAACATTAAGCGACACAACACTATAATCTTTTAGTTCATTTAGTCCCAT
Organism: Mustela nigripes; assembly: GCF_022355385.1. Classification (NCBI taxonomy): domain Eukaryota; kingdom Metazoa; phylum Chordata; class Mammalia; order Carnivora; family Mustelidae; genus Mustela; species Mustela nigripes. Next base: position 17,395,363 of record NC_081564.1, read on the forward strand.
GTTACTAAATCTGGTGAATGCAGCTTTAGTTAGTTCTGGAAATTCTTACCCATTTTAGTTTTAGGATCTTAAAGTATATCAAATATCTGTATTTGTCCTGAAAGTCCTTTATATGTATCTCCTTGATAAAACTCATTTTACAAGAGAATTAAAATAATTATAAATGACAAAAACTCAGAATGGATATGGTTAGAGCTGATGAGAGTTTACAATTTAGCTGGCAAGGAAATCAGGTTGTTTCTTTGACACATAACATTTCCATAATTACAAAATCAAGCGATGATCTCTCAAAACCTTAAAACCTTAGGAAATGCATAATCTCGGGGTGCCTGGGTGGCTCAGTGAGTTAAGCCACTGCCTTCGGCTCAGGTCATGATCTCAGAGTCCTGGGATCGAGTCCCGCATCCGGGCTCTCTGCTGGGCAGGGAGCCTGCTTCCTCCTCTCTCTGTGCCTGCCTCTCTGCCTGCTTGTCATCTCTCTCTGTCAAATAAATAAATAAAATCTTAAAAAAAAAAAAAAAGAAATGCATAATCTCTAGAATAGTTATAGCATTTTCCCAAATGTAACCCAAGGTTTATCATTGGTTCAGTAGTACTTCATGAGCAACTTCACATATCAAGGAAAAGCCTGAGTTAAAGAGATTTACAACTTAAATCTTGTCAACATTTGCAAAAATCTTAGAAAATTTTAAAGCACATGCCTAAATATAATTAGGGATGTTAAACACCTGGTAAAACAAAACAAAGAAACTGGATTTTCTGGGTAGGCAAAGAGAAAACCATTTACATTTTCTTAACTGCAGATCAATTGATCTAAGAAAACTTTGTCCTTTTGAACAGAGACAATTTCAGTCTTATACCAATGTACCTTAAAAACCCGCTCATTTCAATCTTAGTCCATCTTGACCATAGCTAAAATTCCTTTTCTGAAGATTTCCCTTCACAAACCTTCTACAACTTTCCTTTGCATTCAGGTTTTGTCCCAAGCCATTTCCTTCCAAACAACCATCTCATTTAGGACAAAATTACCTTCTCTTACCCTCAACAAAATGTATTCCTATTCCTTAAATCTTTCTTACGTATCAGCTACTTTTCCACAGAGTTCCTTCCTTTATTTCCATCAGTCTTAGTTAGACTAAGCATAAGTTTATACTTAGGAACACCTTAATCTCTAGTTAAGACTAAGCATTAACCAGTTGTGAACTGTTACAACAGAATTCTTTAGATGACAAAATTTATGGAACAGTTATTTACCAACAGATTTAAATACTCTTAGTTTCTTTGCAGTTAAGAAGTCAAAAGCACAAACCTACATCAAGTAATTAACGACTTAGCATTTTATCCTGTTCGGTTAAGACTTAGATGTCCATAATTTAATTCCATTTTTCATCCAACCAAAACTTTAAATTTTCAGGTTACCGAACTTAAGGGCCTACTTAGCCAGAGCGAGCCATTTCGTTGTTTATGCAGTAAACTTAGATTGAACCTGCCCCTTCCCCCCAAGAGAAAAGCGCTTAAAGACAAAGCTGGTGAAATACAGCTGGCTGGTGAAACACAGCCAAATAGCCCCAATAACGGAGCACAGATACCAGGACAGGTCAGGCTGACCAGAGATAACGGAGTCCAACCGGGACGTGTCCAGCCAGATGGGAACGTCCAATCAAGGGAAAGCACACGCATTACCTCCCTACCCGCCTAGGATGAGCCAGGCCAGCTGGAGATGTCCAATCAAGGGAAAGCACACGTATTACCTGCCAAGGAGTGTGAGCCCCACCTTTTGGGCTCCGGACAAATTCTAGGCAAGGTCATAGGCTGAATTAGATGACTATCATGGGGTAGAGTGTAATTCAATCGGCCACCTGTGTGTGGACAGGCTCAACCACATGGCCTTTACTCTATAAAAGTTAGTCCGTGAGACTGGGAGGGGTCTCCTCTTTGCAAGAGCAGGCCCTGGCCGGTCAGTTTGATTCTCAATGCTTGGCGTGAAATAAAGCTTTGCTTGACCTTCGCTTTGTATCAGTCTCGTCCTTTTATCCATGGACCCTTTCACCAAAGACTTTGAAAGTTACTTCAGCAATTACCCATCAAAACTTTGAGACAGACAATTAACTATCAGTTTAGTCATTTCGACAATTAACCATCAGTTTAGTCATTTCTTTGCTAACAAATTTTAACAAATAACACGAGGTTATTCGACCTTCAGTAAACTTAGAAGTTTCACATTTACTGCTGATAACGTAAAAGACATGTCTATATTAATTAAACCAACAAACTTAAGTTCCAATACTGATTTACATTTCACCTGGGCCCACTCCACTTTGAAAGTTTACCTGGGGGTGTTATGTCCAGGGGCTGCTCTTCGTGCTCCTTGACAGTGAAGACAGAAGGAGCCGTGGTGCATGATCTAGAGGCTAGTCATGCAGGCTGCACACACGCTGGTACAGAAACAGGAGAAGGGTGAAACAGAAGAAACAAAGTGCTGCCAGGAGGCAGAGAAAGGATTCCCAGTTTTGGAGCACATAAGCCCCAACAAAGGAGCAGATGCCATGCTTTCCCACCAGCAAGGGGGGAGGGGTTAAGCAGTCCAAGTCGGGCCAGATTAGACAGGGAAACTTCCCTGAAACAAAGGGAGTTTCGGCAGCTGCTTGGGAATATTTTTATGGTCTCTGTCTCCAGTTAGACTAACCCCATTTGGCTCCAGTCAGAGTCAACTCTGAAGGGAAGTGAGTGAGGGAGAAGCCCCCACATCTATTAGGAGAAACAGAGAAATAAAGTCAGAGTCCCTTTTGCTATGGATGGCCCAGCAACCTGGGTTTACTAGAAGTCCGACAAATGTAATTACCATCCAGTATGTCAAGATTAAGTTTACTACCTGACTCATTCGGGCAAACACATTCTGCAAAGCCCCTTAGTCTGGGGTCCTGGTGTAGAGCAATGAAGGTATCCTAGGTCCATTTGCCCGGTTTCCTGCAGAGATCCAACTGATAGATCCCACTGATGCCATGCAGTGTTAAAGGAGCTCAGTCCTTTCCTAAATTTTGCAATCCAAATTATTTCCAGTGGGGTAAAAGGCACCCCAAGGTAGAGTCCTTGGGAACTAAAGAAGCCTACAGGCCATGCTTCCAGAAAAGTAAAGAAGGTCCATTACCAAATCCCCGGACTCCTGGGTGGCGTCCCACGCAGGGTAGGTCAGAGGTTCCCAAGTGTCAAAAGCGACCGGAGGTGTCCCTCAAGATATTGATCACCATCCTGCCTTCCCTGGGAAGGCATTCCTGCCCTAAAGGCCCTGGAGGGGTGCTGGCGTCCCTCCACTTCCCCATCGCATCCTAGGCTGCTGATGGGTGCCTTGGTGAATGGACCAAAATACTTGTGCCATGCCATCGTCTGTCCTGAGGACTGCATACTGTTTTGCCATTTTAACCCATGGAAATACTAGGTAAGTTTGACAAGGGGAAATTACCCAATTTCATAGCTTTAAGTAGTCTGTATTAGACATGGACAAGACACAGTAAAGACTGAAATCCATCATGGTCTATGCGACATTCCAACACATGTGGTCCTTGCAAGCCAACTTCCCTAGAAACGGTCCCCAGTTGCGTTTTAATTCAATCGGGTACTGGTTTCGCCCGGCTCCCAGTGGAGGTCTCTCGGCCAAAAGTGGCTAGACCAGGGATGTGGAGGGGATCACATTAGATCAATCAGGAGGAAACCTCACACGGGAATCTTAAGATTGGCAGCCATCCTGGTGACTTAGGAGGCTGTCCCGTGCCCAAGAGAGACAACTTTATGTAAGAACAGGAATAAAGAGAGGCCATCAAGTTTCTGGGTCTTATTGCCATTCCGGCCAGGGTACTAACAGCCAAAACGCAGACGCTCTCCTCCCCGTAGAGTAGCCACAGGCTAGAGGATTACGGCCTGAGCAACTGACATGCAAGTGTTCCAATAAGACCATACTCCTTGAAAAGCCCTGGAATGAGAGTAAAGGAAAAGGAGAGGGAGTACTCACCAATTTTGCACCGAAACTCAGAGTCCAAATGTAAAGACTCACAGCCCCACGTTCGGGCTCCATGTGATGAAGTTCTAGAACCTAGGTGAGGTTCAGTTGGCTGAGGTCCGGAGCCGATGACCAAGAAAGAATTCTTGAGACATCTTTGGTGCAAAATGGTGGTTTATTACTGGGACAGGACCTGTGGCCGGGAAGAGCCATTGCCCAGGGCTGAGAGGGATGGCAGGTTATGTACCAGAGGGATGGCAGGTTATGTACCCTGCGGTTGGGGGAAGGTGAGGGGAAGGAAGGTTTCAATGGAGTTTTCATATGCTAAAGAGGGCCTACGAGGTGCCGGAAGACCAAGGTTGTCTTTTAGCAAGCCATTAACATCAAGGTAATTGGGAGATTCCTGTCTTGCCAGGATTGTGATCTCTGCAAGTTAACTATTTGCTTATTGTTCATGGCAGTCAGGGCTGCCTGAGGGATGCCACACATCATTACCGAGGGGGAGTGGATGGAGAGGGGTGTGCAAGGCGCCAGCTTTTGCTTTGTCTTCAGCCAGCCTCGTGTTCCCTCATCATTAAGGCACGAGGACTGGACCCACAGGTGAAATTAGCTCCCCAGGGCCCTGGGACTGTGAGGAGCAACGGACTATACACTTTGCAGGGTGGGGGAAGTAAAGATAAGGAACGTTCCAAAAGCATTTTCATATACTAAAGAAGACTCACAGGACACCGGAGGCCTGGCCATTGTCAAACTAAGGTTGCTTTTCCCTCTAGCAAGGCATTGAAAACACTAGGAGCTTCCAGGAAGGACATTATACTTTGCCAGCCTCAAGTATTTGTCAGTGGGCTGCCTGTTATAAGGACATTTAATTTTCTGCCTTTGTTTCCCACATCACCTGCCCCCAGCAGGGTTAAATTTTGGAGATGGAGACAAATAAACAAGCAAAGAATGCATAAGATAATTTAAGATAGTGTAGAAGCTATGGTAGGGAGGCAGACCAGCTAGAACGTGGGGGCAGAGGGGAAGGCCTTCCAGAGTGATGAAGGTTTAGAATATAGGTGAGGTTCAGTGGGGTGGAGTGCAGAGCCGGAGGACCAAGAAAGAATTCTTGAGACATCTGTGGTGCAAAGTATTGGTTTACTGAAGCGTGGGGTCCCTGAAGCAGAAAGAACTGCTGCCCCAGGGTTGTGAGGTGGGGGCAGGTTATATACAAAGGGATTGGGGGAGGTAAGGAAAATGGTTCTGATGAGGGAGCAGGAGGCTGGCTGAGGACAAAGCAAAAGCTGGCGCCTTGCACCCCCTCTTCACCCTTTCCCCTCCATAAGTGTAGCATCCCTCAGGCAGCCCTGACTGCCATGAACAATAAGCAAATAGTTAACTTGCAGAGCTCACAATCCTGCTAGACAGGAGTCTCCCTTGGCTTACAAATGTTCCAAATCTCACTAACAAAGACAATTGATAGCAGGATTGTGACACCCCACCAAAAAGTCTCCCAACGATCTTAATGTTAATGGCTGGTCTAAAGACAACATTGATCCAGCAGCAAGGGCAAGGCCTCCGGCAGGCCTGGAACATCCTGGCACCTTGTAGGCCCTCTTTAGCATATGAAAACTCCACTGAAACCTCCCTACCCCTCACCTTCCCCCAACAGCAGGGTACATAACCTGCCATCCCTCACAACCCGGGGCAGCTCTTCCTGCCCACGGGTCCTGTCCCCGTGCTTTAATAAACCACCATTTTGCACCAAAGATGTCTCAAGAATTCTTTCTTGGTCATCGGCTCCGGACCTCAGCCCACCAAACCTCACCTAGGTTCTAGAACTTCATCAGTTTCAACAGAACTTTCATATACTAAAGAGAACCTACAAGATACCCGGGGTTTTGAGGCCTTTGCCATTGTCAGGTTAAGGTTGTTTTTCCCCCTCTAGCAAGGTATTTAACAGAAGATGGGAGATTCCTAGAAGAATGTCACACAGGTCCCAACCAGGGAGGGGAGGGGCAGGGTAACCTCTTCTGCTCCGTCCTCAGCTTGTTTTGTTCCCTTATCGAGAGGAAGGGACCTGAGTTGAGACCCAAAGCTTACCAGGTAGGGAGGCAGACCGAGCGAGAGAGCACAGGCCACATAAGGGACACGCTGGCTATGGCAGTCCCCTCACAGTAGTAGGGCTTCGGTTAGACGGATACAGCTCTGCCAGCCGGGTAAGAAACGGGTTTATTCTAAAATTTGGAAACCGTAGGGAGGATTGTTACGCCGGGATTACCACGATGTAATTTCCATTTCAAAATATCACTCTCGGAAGAAAGAGTGAGAGCAGCCAGGGAGTGTAGCTAGGTGATGAAGAGGGGCCGTGGAATCTGGGGTTTATTTTGCAGATAGAACCAACAGGACCCATTGTCGGTTGGGATGTGGGGAGGGAACGCGGAACAAGAAGGACTGCCGGTATGTGTGTGGGAGGGGGGCGGTGGTGCCTTGAAGAGGATGCGGAGTTTGGAGTTTAATCTTCAAGACCTCAGTTAAAGTCTCCCCCAGACCTTATAGGTTAGGCAAAACGCACGACCGCACTTGGCTCTAGCTTGCTGTCAGTAAAATAAGTTTTGTGAAAACAGGATGAGGACCTGTACCTGAGAGCAAAGCAAAGGACTGTTTTAATGCTAATTTCACTCCCACGACTACCCCTCGGGGAAGGTGCTTTTTTTTTTTTTTTTTTTTTTTCCCTCCTTTTCCTTGTGGCAGAGGCAGAGGGACGAGCCCCAAGCGGGCGCACCCAAGGACCCCGCCTACCACCTGAGGCTTTCAAGCCCCACTGGGTCCCTCTCGCCGCAGCCCCTCTGGCACAGGCGCACTAGGCCCTCGCCGCCCCCCTTTCCCCCCTCCCCGCCCCGGTCGGAGCATGCGCGAGCCGTTTGGCGCCAATTTGGGATCGCCGCACCTGGCGCAGACGGCGGGTTCTCCGAGCGGCGCGCGGCCGCTCTCCTCGGCTCCGGGATGATCGGCCAGAAGACCCTCTACTCCTTTTTCTCTCCCACCCCCGCCGGGAAGCGACGTGCCCGCAGTCCCGAGCCGGCCGACCTGGGGACCGGCGTGGCGGCGGTGGCTGAGGAGAGCGGGGATGCGGCGGTGAGGCGCGACGGGGACCGGGCACCGGGGGCAAGGGACGGGGAGGAGGGCGACGGGCCCCGCTTGGCCGAGGGGTTGCAGGGACGCGCCACCGACTCTGTAAACTGGGTCCCTGTGTTCAAAGCAGACTGCACGTGTTCAAAACAGCCCGTGCTGCCGCCTGTCGGCGGCCATTCTGGGGTGCCAGCCAATGGGGATGAACCTCGGGGCCCGCGGCGCTAATCAGAGCCGAGGGAGCCTCCCTGCTCGGCCCGCCGTCCAATCAAGAGGGGAAGGAGGCGGGACTTACCCCGGGAGGTTTTTGCCGCGAAAAGACCACGTGGGGACGCGGGGGGGCGGGGCGCCGGGGTCAGGGCCTCCCTTCCCGCCAACCGCGCAGGAGACGTAGCGAACCTAGCTCACCAGACCGTCTCGCAGCCCCATCTTAATACCAAACTCCATACTGGGGGCAGCAGTCTGCCTTCCCGGACCCGACTCCCAGAGTTCGGTTTTGCTGTGACTTGCCCCCTGGGGGCTGGAGCCCGGCCAATGGGCTTGCTCGGCTATGGGCCGTGGGGTTGGGGGCGGTATCTGCGGGCGCCTGGGCGTGGCCCTCTGCAGCTTGTGACCCGCCTCTGCGGGGATCACTTGCAGGCAAGTCCCCCCAAGAAGGCCCGGGCCGGGCAGGAGGACCCCGGCACGCCGCCCTCCTCGCCGCTGAGCCCCGAGCAGTTGATCCGTATCCAGAGGAACAAGGCCGCCGCCCTGCTCAGACTCGCCGCGCGCAACGTGCCAGTGGGTTTCGGTGAGAGTTGGAAGAAGCCGCTCAGCGCGGAGTTCGGGAAACCGTATTTCATCAAGGTAAATCTGGAGGCTGCGGGCCCTTCGGTCTTGCTAGGGTAGCCTGCAGCGTCCACGTTTGTAAGCTCCCGTATTCCCTCCCTTAACGTCCCTTTCCCGGTAAAATAGTAGAATAACAGCCACGGTGTTTTGCCTTCTTGGGCTTTATTGAAGTTTTTTAAAAAGGCTGTAAGATGGCATGGCTTCTTGTAAACCATTCAGCGGGTCTGCTCTCCAGGAAAGAGCTGCACGGTAAAACCGCAAACCAGACTGTGAAACCGGGTGCAGCCTTTACAAAAAGAGGGAGGGGCTGACACCAATAGGAAGTGAGAGCAGCGAGGCCAGTCTACCTAGACCTGGTCCAAACAAAGGGGAAGGGCGCCAAAGCAGAGGGGGGACCTCTTTGGCGACCTGCAAGTCTAGTTTTTGTTTCTCAAAAGAATATGCCTATACAACGTGGCAGAGAGTTAAATAATGTTTCTTCAGTTAGCCTCCACTGGAAGCCTCCTTACTGAATTCTTAAAACTTGGCGGTGAGTCTGATTGGAAATCTGATGTCTTTACCATCAGCTAATGGGATTTGTCGCGGAAGAAAGAAAACATTACACTGTTTATCCACCCCCACACCAAGTCTTCACGTGGACCCAGATGTGTGACATAAGACATGTAAGTACCTGTGGTTGGAGAGTCAAGTAAAAGAGGCATGGGAGTCAAATAGTATGTATTTGTTAATTACATGAGCACAAACACCCACCCCCGCAAGTGCCTGTCCCTGCTGGGGTAATAAATAAAATACCGAAATGTTTAGCCTGTTAGCTTTCTAACTTTGAGTATGTGTGGCCATGCAGCCCCCCCCCCAAAAAAAAAATCTGTATGTAGACCTGTGTCTGTGTGCTCTAGTTTTTTGTATTTAATCCTGATACCAACTACATGCCAATATGAGGTCTTATGGTGGTGTTGAGGAAACAGGCATGAAGAATTGAGGTCTTTTGCAACTGGTTAGCACAGCTCCCCCTCCCCCCACCCTTTCACTTGCAGCTCAGTATTCTTTCTTTGTGACCCACGCTGTCTTTCATAGTTGATGCTTTCAAGCTCTTGACTTCTGGCGCATCAGTCTTACTATTCTGTTAGCATTCCTTTGCTCTGGTTCATTCTGTGTACAGGCTGCTTGCCAGCTGGTCTGTCCCTTCAGTCTCCTGCTCAGAAACTGGTTTATGGCTTTCAGTCACTGTATGAACGATGGAAGCTGAACATGAAAATAGCCGTGTTCGACCTTCCAGCCTCCTCTTCACCCCCAACTCTCCTACTTAAAGAGTTGGCAAGTATGACAGTTTTCTCTTGAAAACCCAACTAGATCCATCGATGGCAACTCCCTTGAAGCCTATTGCTTGAAGCCACTACCATTCTGATCTTATCCCTTTCTCTCCCCCATTTTCTAAGCTGAAGGCAGGAATCCTGTGATTTCATACCGTGTCTGTTAAACCAAATGGAAGTGAAGTGGGTGAATGACCCCTGTGGATAAAGCTGCCATACCTAAAACTTTGCAGACTTGACCATTTTTCACTTCCGAGCAAGAACTTTGAATATAGCTCTTGGTTTTATAAAGTCAAAGAGAGGGGCGCCTGGGTTGCTCAGTGGTTGGGGCCTCTGCCTTCGGCTCAGGTCATGATCCCAGGGTCCTGGGAACGCAGGGAGCCTGCTTCCTCCTGCCTCTCTGCTAGTTGTGATTTCTCTCTGTCAAATAAATAAAGTCAAAGAGATTTAAGTCCTTTTTTTCCCCCCCTTTTTAAAGAGTTTTTTACTTATTTGACAGAGCCTCAGTGAGAGAGGGAACACAAGCAGGGGGATGGAAGAAGGAGAAGCAGGCTCCCCGCTGAGCAGGGAGCCCCGGGCTCTTGGGGGCTCAATCCCAGGATCCTGGGATCATGACCCAAGCTGAAGGCAGACGCTTATCAACTGAACCACCCAGGTGTTCCCGGACTTAAGTCCTTTTAAAATTCAGTCCTAGTTTGTGCCTTGTTTGATCTGTGGGTCTTCTTTTGAATGCCAATGACCAGTGTCAACAAGGAGAGGAGTAAGAGAGTATGAAAGTTCTGAGGATCTGAAGGTCTAGCAGATCCTCTTTGCAGAGACGCATATGGAAGGTCAGAAAGGTTAAGTGGCTCCTTCAAGGTCATCCCTTATTCAGGACCAGAACCCAAAAGCTCTCCTGCTGGGACCGGTTGCTTCATAAGGGAGAATGTGCTGCATTCAGAGTGAGCACCGGTGGTTGCAAGAGGGAGGTCCACAAAAGGTTCCTGGTGTCTGAAGGTTGGGATTTTAAGGATGTAATGTATGTTGGCTACGGGCGGATTCTGAGAAGGAGCACCAGGGGCAGAAGCAGGAGAATGAAGAAGAGGTAGGCAGGCAGCAGATCAACAGGCTAGCTGTATCTTTTTTTTTTTTTTTTTAAAGATTTTATTTATTTATTCGACAGAGGTAGGCAGAGAGGCAGGCAGAGAGAGAGAGGAGGAAGCAGGCTCCCCGCTGAGCAGAGAGCCCGATGCGGGACTCGATCCCAGGACCCTGAGATCATGACCCGAGCCGAAGGCAGCGGCCTAACCCACTGAGCCACCCAGGCGCCTGGCTAGCTGTATCTTAACACTGTGCCTGACCTTGATCTCTTTACTTTTCATTGCATGTTGCCATCTTCTCCATGGCCCTTTGACCTCATTGTCTTCATCCCTCAGAGGATATGGGGAAGAGGCATCTTCATGGGTGGCTGGTAGGAATTTGGTAGCTTCAACTTCAAAGTAGTTTGGTACACGTCTATGAGAATTTAAAATACACTTGTCCTTGGACCAGCACCTCCCCTTCTGAATTTGTTCCATAGAAATAAAAACAAAAAGGACATAAAGATAATACATACTAGGACGTTTGCGGCACTTTTTGTGATGAAAAAAACTAGGAAACAAGCCACCTGCCTACCAGTGACTGCTCTAGAGGCGTAATGAAGGATGCCTAAAATGCATGATGTGAGAAGTACAATCATGTAGGGTGATGAGTACAATGACCCCAATTATATAGCTAACTTTATAGGGTTGAATCAGGAGGGGGTAGGAATGAGTGGGAGACAACAAGCCACTTCATGTGTTTCTGGATGGTTATACTTGGGCCAAGGGCATATTTCTGTAATCTGAAAAATGAAGGAGGTGGACTTGTTTTCACCCACCTGCATCAAAGAAGGAGTAGGTGTAGCAGGTGATGGCATGAAGGATAATTTGACAGTGGAAAGTAATGGGGCCCAGTGATGATGACCCACTCCCTTCTGGGGGTTCTTAGTTTGGGTCAGGGAGAGGCGGGCTGCTTTTCTCATCATCGTGGTCCTTTGTACAGGTTATCAGCCAGGTGTTTGTTTAACCTGCTTGTGCAATACTATTGAATTTCTTGCCACCTGGTATTCACAGGTGAAGGTTGTCATCCTGGGACAGGATCCGTATCATGGACCCAACCAAGCCCATGGGCTCTGCTTTAGTGTTCAAAGACCCGTTCCACCGCCACCCAGGTATGATTATGGCTTGGGTCCAAGTGTGATTATTTTCGGATGTGTACTTTGCAGGCTGTAGGTACACCTTACAGTGGCCTTTGGAGCAGGGTTTCTTTGTCTTGTTAGCATTGACATTGGGGGCTGTGTTTTTGTGCGGGAAAGGTTTTGTTCTGTGCGCTCGCTTTAGGATGCTGAGTAGCACACCTGGGCTCACCCACTAGATGCTCCCAACACTGACCCCGCACCCCCCACCCCTTCCAGAACCAGAGAGCACTAGTAAATAGACCTTGCCCAAGGTCCCCTGGGGGGGGGGCAGAATCCCCCGTGGTTAAAACCCACGACTTTGGGGAATTTTACAGATGCCTTTTGTGAATATAACCAATGCAGAAACTTAAGCCATAAGCATTAGTTGAGAGGTCGTTAACTCCCAGGCTGATATTTTTTAAAACTTCTGAAGCATGCTCTTAAATCTGAGCCTAGACCAAAGATCTTTGACAAGGTTGTATCAGAAGGAATGGTGGTGCTTCCTCATAAATCCTCCAGGTTCATGCTGCCCTCCCCTCCAAGGGCTGGTGGTGCTGACTGTGATCCACAGATCTGTTGGAAGCTACTGAATTTTCAGACTTGTGCTCAAGATCCTGTTCTTTTTCTTCTGGTTTGCTTTCAGTTTGGAGAACATTTATAAAGAGCTGTCTACAGACATAGAGGGTTTCGTTCATCCTGGTCACGGAGATTTATCTGGGTGGGCCAAGCAAGGTGAGCCAACCACTCTGAGATGTGCTTTGGACAGATTTCAGCACACTTTTCCTTCTGTCCTGCTGGCTTATGTTTATCAAGGAACAGGAAATAAATGGCTGCGTGTACAGAAATAAAGATGTATCCCCCTTTTTATTTTCTAGCCATTGTTTTCTTTCATTCAAAAGAGAAATTTGTTTCTCAATTTTATTTATTTATAAAAGATTTTATTTATTTCACTGACAGAGATCACAGGTAGGCAGAGAGGCAGGCAGAGAGAGAGAAAAAGGGAAGCAGGCTCCTTGCTGAGCAGAGAGCCGGATGCGGGGCTCGATCCCAAGACCCTGGTATCATGACCTAAGCCCAATGCAGAGGCTTTAACCCACTGAGTCACCCAGGTGCCCCAATTTATTTTTAATCTTTACGCCCAACATGGGGCTTGAACTCACAACCCTGAGGTCAGGAGTCCCATGCTTCTCTGACTGAGCCAGCCAGGTGCCCCCTTGTTATTAATATTTTAAATTTAACTGCTAACTTTGACCACTTAGGAGATGACCTCACCTTTCTCATTTCAATACTAAGGCTGTGTTTTTTTGTGTTTAATACCTATTTATAGGTTTGTCTTTCTCCCTTTTTTTTCCTCCCTCCCTCCCTCCCTCCCTCCTCTCACCCCACCCTTCCTTCCTTTCTACAAATGAACTATAACCAGGATAAGTAAAGAATGTTTACCGTTGGATTTTTGTTTCAGTGAAATGTTTCAGCTTCCATTTGTTATCTTCAAGGGTTACTTAATGTTACATGGGATATACATACCTTTTTTAAATTTTACTTTGAGGGGCTCCTGGGTTCCTCAGTCGTTACGCGTCTCCTTCGGCTCCGGTCAGGATCCCAGAGTCCTGGGATGGAGCCCTGCGTCAGGCTCTGTGCTCAGCCTGCTTCTTCCTTTCCCACTCCCCCTGCTTGTGTTCCTTCCCTCGCTGTCTCTGTCAAATAAATAAGTAAAATCTTTGAAAAAAGATTGAGAGAGAGTGAGGGAATGGGGAGAGGGGCGGAGGCAGAGAGGACCTCAAGCAGACCTCCCACTGAGCACAGAGCCCAACATGGGGGCTCACTCTCTCAATTCCAAAATCATGACCTGAGCCGAAATCGAGAGTTGGACACTAAGCAACTAAGCTGCCCAGATGCTCCCCCAGGATAGAAACAACTCAGATGACAGATGTAAGGCACAATCACTGTTAAAAACTCAGATGATGATGAAATTGCAGAGATTAAAGTAAAATGCTCTGTTTTATTGGCTTATTTGTCTCTTAACCTGTTTCTTTGGTGTGTGTCCGTAGGTGTTCTCTTACTCAATGCTGTCCTCACCGTCCGGGCACACCAGGCTAATTCTCACAAGGAGAGAGGTTGGGAGCAGTTCACTGATGCGGTCGTATCCTGGCTAAATCAGAACTCCACTGGCCTGGTCTTTTTGCTCTGGGGCTCTTACGCTCAGAAGAAAGGCAGTGCCATTGACAGGGTATGGTGGTTTTGTTTTTTAAACAGTTTAAACCAGTTTAGAAAATCCTAGGAATCCCTGCTATGTGGTCCTGGAAAACCCATGTCACAAGGTGAAGTTCATTTTCCCTAAAGTCTTATAGTGAGGGTCATGTTTCCCATTGAAAATTATGCAAAATTCAGACAGATTATAGGAATGATGAGTTGTGTGTGAGGAAAGCAAAGGGCCACCTTCAGATGTACTAGAGTCAGTACTACAGGCATACGCTTCCTGTGTCCATAGATTGAGAACAGGCTCTACTCAATAAATGCGGTGCAATGAGTGATGAAGAAGGCAAGGACCCCACATCCCCAAACCATCCTTTGTTCCCCCACCCCCATGTGCTCCTCTGCTTCTCGGTTTACTTACAGAAGTACCAACATTCCTGGTGCTGAGATGAAAAACCAGAAGCCATCCTTGAATCCTTCCCCTCATCCCTTTAAACCCATTCCGGCAGCAAATCCTGTCCCCTTACCTCCTGAGAACATACCAGTCCTGCTGCTCACTGTTGACACTGATCCCTTACTGGAGTGAGCCACTGTCACTTCTGTCTAGGCTGTGGGGGCTAGGGGCCTGGTGGGTGTATTTGGGTTCTGTGCTGGCCACCCAGTCCCTAGCCTGTCCCACTTCTCCATTTTCTCTTAAATGGAATTGGTTTTCATCTTGGGTTTTTATTTTATTTTTTTAAGGTAGTAGGTTCACATGATTAAAAACAAATAAAACTGGATAGTAAGATAGTAAGTAAGTGAGGAGTTTCCCCACTGAGTCCCCTCTGCTCAGGGGCCGGCCTGGTGCGGATGGCCACTGGCGTGGAGTTTCTGATGTCGCCTTCCCGAGCCTTGATGGGAACAGCAGTGGAGTGTGTGAGTGCGGTTGTCTGTAAAGTTTCTGTGGGAATGAACAAGATGTTTTCAGGTGTTTTGAGGAAGTGAATAGTAGGAGTAAGATCTGACCTGAATGAACTGGCCGCTACGATCAGTGTCGAGGTCAGGAAGGGGTCCCCGGGAGTACTCTCCCATCTGCTCATAGTCTGCATAGCTCTTTCTCTGCATGTGTGTAGCTTTTATTACTGAAAATGGTTGGCTTTGACAGAAAGCTGCTGTAAGAGTAGCCTGACGATCAGAAGCAGGTGCATGTCCAGCCAGGTAGCTTTCCGAGCACTAGGCCTGTGTGTTCAGCTGCCTCCTTACCCGTGCCCCTCAGCATGCCAGATTCCACCCTCTCCCAGGTAGGTTTCTCCTTGGCTCATCCAGCCTTGCCCCACTGGCTCCTGCAGACTCCCCCAGGATAGAAAGGACCACCATGTGCTTGTCCAGCCAGAAATCAGCATTGTGACTCCTTCCTCCCTCCTCCCTTTTTTCCCTACTCCCTCTTCTCCCTACCCTTCTCCCCCTGCTCACCCCATACCCTGTCAGGGCATTCATTTGTAGCCTTCCCCTGCTCTCAGACACTCCCCTTCCCTGATCCTGCTGGAGTGTTGGGTGTGCCCCCACTCAAGGCCCTGCCCTGGGCTGGCGGGCTGGGGTCTGGAGCTTCCTCTCGGCAGCAGCTCCGCTTTTCCCCTCTTTGCTTCAGGCTGACTGGAGCGCCTTGATCTCTTCCTGCCTCCCACTTCCCCGCCTGCCTCCCCTCTCCGGAGGCTGACTCACTCATCCTTCAAAGTCCAGCACGGCTCAGATTTTCGGGGGCCCGAACCGCGTGGCAGGCAGCACACTAGTAAGCACTTGACCCCCCTCACCTGTCCCACTCTTACGATACTCACGGGCATTGCTGGTTGGTACACAGGATGTCCACAAGCTAAGCGCCATTAGAACCCCTTCACACCAGCAGAAGGACGCGCAGCCTGGATTCGTTTGCTTCTCTGCAGCCACACGACGTGGCAGAGTCCGAACTGGAACCTAGGCCAACTGGCGCCAGGCTCCAGGTTATGCACCACACTGGGCTGCGTGCCTTCAGATGTGGCCCCTCCGAGACTGAGCTGTTCAAAGGCAGAGATGGTGTGAAAACAATTAGTTGTGAGGTGGTTTTTATTTAAATACAAAAAAGAAGAAAACAAATTTGGCCCAGTCTTTCCTGCTCGGAAAGTACGGCTGATATTTTAAAAATCATGTATTCTGGTTTTGTAGACCATACAGGTTACACAGAAAAGTGCAAAATGGAAAGTAAATGCCTTCCACTGTTTTTCCTCAGGGAACTACTATAAAGAGTGTTTGGGGTCTTTTTCCAGAAAAACTTAGGCAATTTACCTTTTTTCCTTCCACTTGATAAATTTAGGTAGTCCCTTATCAGCATGTGTAGCTCAGCCTTATTTTTCTAGTAGCCTTGTGGTATTCCATTGTAAGAAGTTCGGAAAAGTCCTTTTAGCCAGTGCATAACACTGGACTTGGATGAGCTTCTACCTGATACAGGCCGTGCTGCCATGGACCCCTTCACACCTGCATCTTCTTACAGGTATACGCATCATGGGGCCCTTGAGCAACTGCATTCTTAGCAGTGGGACTGTGGGGCCCTGAGATTTGGGCCTGTGACCATTGCATAGATGGTGCCTTTGTAGCCAGATGTGCTGCTGGAGATTGCTTCTCTCGTTCCTTCTTTTTCAGAAACGCCACCATGTGCTACAGACAGCCCACCCCTCCCCATTGTCGGTGTACAGAGGGTTCTTTGGATGTAGACATTTCTCTAAAACCAATGAGCTGCTGCAGAAGTCTGGCAAGGAGCCCATCAACTGGAAGGACCTGTGACTCTGATCTGAAGGGCTGTCTCTGGGCAGTTCTCTGGAAGCTATCAAAGTATTTGCTAGGAGTGACCGCATGACCCAGACAGAAGCCTCCAGGGCTCTCTACCCTGGCTGGGACTATGTGGCTGTCTTTGCAACATGGCTTTGGCCTAAAACCTGCTGTCACCGTGTTTGGGGGGGGCGGTCAAATACAGAGACAACTTCTGTCACCTTATGGTGGAAGGGGACGGGGGACAGAAGCACCTCTTGGTACAGTCAGCTGCTATTTGTTTTTTACCTGGCTGGTTAGACTTTTGGTTAAAGGTATCAGGTGTGTTTATCTAGAAAGTCCCCCTCCCCTCCCCTGCCAATGCCCTGCCTGGCATTCCAGTTCTTGGCCAAGTACATCTGTTACCTCCATCCTTTCCTGAGCCCTCAGGCCCCCACTCCTGAAGGAAGCAGGACAGTTTGCAAGTGCCTAGAAATTGAAGAATGCTGTGTGAGTCTTCACAGACAAGCAGAGGGAAATGAGCTGGGGCTTATTTTCATAGTTAATCCTCTGGGTGTTTCTAGGAGTGAGCAGTGGAAATTGAAAGGGGAAATTTTTACTTTTTTTTTTTTTAAGCGAGAAAATGCTTTTCTCCTAGGTTTTTAAGGCAGCACAGACTGCCAAAGGCTGTTTTCTATGGACTGAAATCACGTGGGGATTTTTTTTTCCCCCTGCAACACTGGTGAATTTTGCTGTTTTAGAAATATGCAGATGTATATATATATATTTTGTAATTTCCTATTGGGGAGACAATCTTCCTTAGGTCTGCACCTCCATCCTAGATCCTGTTGGGGATGCTGTTATGTTAGCCGGGGAAAGAGTTAACCGAGTTTGGGAATAAAAGATTGTTGAAGTTTTGGTGCGTAGTGCCCTTCATGCCAGTTCCCTCTGCATCCATGGGCCTCTGCGGAAGTCCTTGGGCCGCCCTTGGGCCCGGGTAGTTGGTCGCCATGGCAACCATTGTGGGCAGGAAGGGCCGCCCCTACACAGCCCTTCCTCCTTCCTCCCTCCTCCTGCTCCGCCCCTCGGATGGAGCCTCCCACCCCTCCAGAGGCCGGGTAAGCCCTGGGCGGATTCCTGGGAGGGGCATGAGCAGGATGGCGACCTGGGGGATGCCACCTGACCCCCTGCCCCTAGCAGGAGTCGCGGAGGCCCTGAAGGAGCCATTTGGGACTGGTGAAAAGCGTTTCTCCCGCGATCACGGCTACGTGTCCTGCCAACACCGGGGACAGTGCATGGGAAGCTACCCCACCCCCGCTCTGCTAGTGTTTCCAGACTCTGCCCTGCAAGTGTGAGGGCAGGGCACTGGGAAGATGCCCTGAGGGGGGGTGGACTATCAGGATCAAAGCTTGGACTCTTTCTGGTGTGTGATAAGGAAGCCAGAAGTACAGGGAGAGGCCTGGTTAGCACGTCCGGGTATTTCAGTGGCTGAGGAAAAAAAATGCATCTAATAAGAAAAGACCATCTCATTTCTTTTGTGGGGGGAACAGATTTGGAAACCATTGCTGGAGAGCATTGCTTCCCATCCAGGCCTTTGTTTTGACATGAGATGGAGGGTGTGATAGCACATGGTGCCATAAGCAAGCACGCTTTCACAGAAGGAAGGTGAGCGGCAAGGACACGTTCTCAGTTCGCTCTCTGGTAGCTTTGGGGACCTCCCTTACAGTACAGTGGACTTACTGATCTAAGAGAAGGGAAGGAATCCTATCAGCTTGGCTTTCATGAAGGGTTCTCTCCCAAGGCAGGGCTGTGAACAGGGAAGAAGCCACGAACTTTGCATCACCATGAATCAAAGAGCGAACTCCTGTGCTTTTTCTTTTTTAATATAGTAGAACATCCAGCGATGCTTTAAACTGAACACAGATGTGTGTCAAGTGGTTTAGGACACCTCCCCCCCCCCACAAAGAAATGCAGGTTTAATAACTTGTTTTTAAGAAGGCTCATTTTGATGAACTTTTAGCTACATAGTTGTGGGTTCTTCCTAAACATTTTTGGATGTGTTATGATTACAGCATCGTATTTGCAAAAATGATTAAAAGGCAATCTTGGCTTTTTAGGTTGGGGGTCAGCATACTTTTTCTGTATAAAGGGTTCTATATAGTAATTTAGGCTCTACAGTTATCCTGCCCACGAGAACTGCTCCATTCCCCGTTGCAGAGACTGCAGCCACGTGCAGAATGTAGGTAAGCAAGTGTAGCTGTCTTCCAATAAAACTAGGGACACTGAAATTGGAATGAATATGATTTGTACATCATGAAATCTTGTTTTCTACCCCTCCCCCCTCCAGCATTTAACAAACGTAAAAACCACTCTTAGTTTGAGAGCCATAGGAAAACAGGCAGTATGGGCCACAGGTGGCAGAGCCCTGTTCTAGGAGCTCCCACCCAGATACCTGCAATGACTGCCCACCGGGCACAAATACTGTGTGCCACCACCAGGCAGTTCTGCGTGGCCCGTTGTGGGATCGTGTGAGAATCCTGCCCAGAATGATTCTGTCCCTCTTCTCAGACAAGGAGAAGAGCATCTACTGAGGGCTTTCAGAAAACAAGGAAGTCAGTGACTCCAAAAAGTCCTGCGAACCCCAAGTTATAAAATAATACTGTGGACGTCACTATCTGTGAACTCAGTCCGGCAGGGCAAAGTCAGAGAATGGGAGGGTTATTTTTTAGACTTTAGCATGCTGTTAATATGCTCCCATGAATTCATAATGCATTCTGTCCTTCCTAAAATTCACTCTCTGCTTTGGTTTGCACCTAGAATAAAAAGTCTTAGTTTGGGACTGGAGAAGCAAACTTTACGAGGCATAAATGTGGCAGTGGCTTTTCATCCTTGTCGATCTTTCAAGATACATGCAAGGAAAAACAGGTAGGGTTCTCTGCTACTTCGGAGGGGCCTGGCTTGTTGCCTGGTGGTTGAGCCACGCTGAGAAAAGTCTGGAACTTGGGTGGTCTCTCTTCCCACGTGGGAGTCCTAACACACTTTGAACCTGGGTTTCACAACCTCAGGTCAGTTACTGTGTTGATGATCTTGGTTGGAATCTTAAAATTTTTAAAGTATGTTTAGAAATGCAAATGTTGGTGAGGGGGAAGACCAGGAGATCAAGAAGTTGCATTCTTTGCTATTTCCTGTATCCCTTCCTCTCAGCTAGTGGCATTTGTGGTGGGGAGGGAGGATCCAAAGGCTTTCAACAAGCTCTTAGGATGCCTTAGACATTACGGTAGCACAGATGCTTACCTGGGTGAGGCAGGCAGGTCAGAGGACCCAGAGGTCTACCACAAGAGTCCTTGGCTTTCATGCAAGGTAGAAATCAAACACAAGCCAGCAGGAAGTGAGAGCAGAGTTTATGGAAGACAACAGATTCAGAGTGTCTGGAAGACTTGGAAAGGAAAAGGAGCATGAGTCTTGTTTTTGCCTGGAGCCTGGGGTTCTTACCGACTGACTGTGGTCTCGGCACGTGTCCTCCCAGGCATGTAGGAACTGGTGAGAACAAGGACAGGGTCCATCCTAAGACTCTTATTCCCTGGAGCCAGCAGGTCTGGAGGTCAGGCCTTCTAGTGCCAGTGGTCTGCAGTATGTACATGATGGCTTCGTCTGGTCCTTCCTGAGATACATTGTTTTGTCCTGGAAGACTCCAAAGATAACCATTAACTCCCTGTCCCTTGCAAGGAGGACGCATATTTAGGCATGGGCAGGGTAGGGGTGCAGGTCCTAGAAAGACTAAAAGTAGGAAAAGACCTAGAGAAAGAAAATCAGCTTTTTCTTTCATGGAGTCCCTTCAGTTTCCCTGTCTCATGGGGGAAACTAAAAAATATCAACACGAGGCTCACTCCCAGAAATTGTAATTTAACTGGTTCTCAGGGAGAAGAGGAGACATCAGTATTTTTACGAAGTATCTAGTATATACAGGACCAGCAGCCTCTTTCTGGATGCCCCGTTTTCCTTATGCGGTGTGGTCACTTAATTTTTTTCTTTTTGGCAATAATGATACTTAGGACTTTCTGAATCTAAAATCTATTTGAAGAAATCTGTTTCTCTATGAATGTTCTTGTGTGTGGTGGGAAAAGCTCATGAACAGACTCACTGGTTTCCAGCCCACCATTCAGCTTCTAGGAAATACCTATGACAGGGAAGAGAGAGAGAGTGTTGAGGGATAGTTGAGTTACCAGAATGAGGGGTGTGTGTGTGTGTGTGTGTGTGTGTGTGTGTGTGTGTGTGTGTAGGGGGTGTGGGGAACATTTGTAGTCTTTTGGAAAGTAAGGAGTTTCATTAGGAAGCCATAACAAAGCACCTTTAAAAGCAAGCCACCATGCAGAAGCTCGGCATATGTGATTTTATTTCCTTTTTCTGAACCACGTGGTTAAATAGCTGGATAAGGCAGCAGCCTCTGCCATTTGCCCAGAGCCGCAGGTAGAGGAGTTAGGACTCGAACCCATGTGAGCCTGATTTCAAAGTCCTGTCGCTTTGCCACTACTTACACTCTGTCCCAATCACTGTTAGCGATGCTCTCGGGGGATTTCTGAATGGAGTTGATACAGAAGTTCCCTAAGTCACCACCGATGGCTCTCCCAGGAGAAACAGGACACGTCTGTAGTTGAAAAATGTGCCTCATTGAGAGGACTATGCGAGCTACTCCTGAGTGACGGCGTTTGGATGAGTCCCCAAAGCCCCAGCCTTGGGGCTGCTGACCAGGGAGGGTGGAAGGTGTATGGGCCATGCACCATGAGCTCCGCTCTCATAACACGAATGATTTCACCCTCTCCCCCTCTAAAGCGTGTGTGGTGCTGTCCCAGGTTACAGCCAATGGGGTCAGGGCCTCAAGAGCGGGCACAAAGTGCGCTTCCTGCTTACAAGTCAGTGGAGAAGATCCTGAGTCCAGTGTGCTGACTTTTCCTTTCTGGAGGACAGGCCTGCACAGGAAGTCACCCTGGCTGCACCTGTCCGTGCCACCATTTAAACCGCTTTGCATAGGTTCAGGCTCTTGGCGGGTTTTTCTACCTGCTCCTCAGTGAGGCGGTTTCCTGAGATTGTGGCCACTGAGCTGCCGTTCCCCCTTTTGTCAGAGCACAGCGCCCTTTTGTGTGGCTTCTGGTCTCCCTGCCCTGGGTTGGATCTGGAGGTGACCTTTGTCCTACATTCCTCTGGCTCTCCCCCTGGCACAGAACACAGGCCCTGCGGCCTGGGTTCCCACCTTCCCTGCTGGGCCCCAGAGAGAACCAGCCACCCAGGATGGAAGTGGAACTATTTGGGGTTGGTGTTTTGTTTCCCTCTCTAAGGCACACTTTATTTGGTGGCGTTTTCATTCAGAAAGTTTTGTGCCATTTTTTCCCAGGCAGAGAAGCCAGGTGATCCTTGGGTAACAGTTACATCAACCCGCTGGGAGCCTCTCCCTGCAGGCATGGCCCAGAAGCTGTTTCTCAAACATCCAGCAACCTGTGTGCAATCAATTTTCTTCCTATCCAAGAAAGACTGGAATGACTTGGTTCAGATCGCTGATGACGACATGGACTTTAGATGCCCCACGACTTAGATATCGAACAATTGTGAAAGACAGCAAAGGTCTGGGTAGCAAGCAGGTCCGTCCTGCAGTGGTGAGGCCACACAGTGCGGGGGGAGGGTGGTGGATCCTGTTCTACGCCTGGGCTGGGATGGAGCCAGCGCCTGAAGGTTAAGTGCTTCAGAGATATTTTTAAACGGCAGGGACCAGTTAATCTAAAAGTGACGCTCATACTCCTGGCAGCGAGCAGCTAGCCAGCTTAGAGTCGGGCCCTTTGCAAACAAGGAGCCCGGAACGTGCAAACCTGAAGGCACAGTTGAGGAGACCTGGAAGAGGCAAGGTGGAGGGACAGGTGGTAAGTGAGCTTCCCCCTCCCTGGGGTCCCTGGCTGGAAAGCCCGTGTCCCTGGGGACTGGGCTGTCCTTCCCCAGAAGAGGGCAGACGGGCTTTCCAGGGGAATGAGAACTCCTGTTCAGTTTTCGGGGAGCTGATCAGAGGGCTGGAAATGGAACCTAGATGAGGAACAGCCATTCTATCCTCCTATAAGTGCTTATGTTGCTGGGAATCTCCGTGCAGACTCTCTTCATCAGTTCCACAAACCAAAATGGGAGGGTTAGGTTTTAGGATTACTGAACAGGCAGTTGTGTGATTTTTTTTCCTTCCCTCTAAGCCCTCTTTTTTTTTTTTTTTTTAAGATTTTATTTATGAGAGAGAGAGAGAGAGCGCACAAGCAGGGGGGGAGGCAGAGGGAGAAAGACAAGCAGGCTCCCTGCTGAGCTAAGAGCCCGATGTGGGACTCTGTCTTAGGACCTAGAGATCCTGACCTAAGCCGAAGGGACCAAGGGATCTATCTTAGGACCCAGGGATTGTGACCTAAGACTCTTAACTGACCAAGCTACCCAGGTGCCCCCAGAGGCATCTTAAGGAATACTGTTCTGTTTCTTCTAGATGTCCCATCTCTCAGACTATTACTCTTTTTTTTTTTTTTAAAGCAGACTCTAGGGGCACCAGGGTGGCTCAGTCGGTTAAGCATCTGACTCTTGGTTTCAGCTCAGATCATGATCTCAGGGTCATGAGATCGAGCCCGAATTGGGCTGTGCACTCAGTGGGAAGTCAGTCTGCTTGAGATTCTCTCTCTCCTTCTCCCCCCTCCCTCCTTGCTCACACTCTCTCTTTCTTTCTCTGTCACAAATAACTAAATAAATAAATCTTAAAAAAAAAAAAAATAAAAGCAGACCAAAGAGTGAAGCATTTGTTATGGTCCTGTATCACTAGAAGGATGTTTCGTGTTTCTAAAGTACACTAGGAAATAAAAGGCAAGCGGTTGGAGTAAAACGGGTCTTCTTGTGCTCTCCTTCCACCTGCACCCCCCCTCCTGGTGTGCCCAGTTGGGCATAGGACTTCCCAGACCTTGGGGGCTCCTGGGTGGCTGAGTCCGTGGAGCATCCAACTCTTGGTTTCAGCTCTAGTCCTGAATTCAGGGGCATGAGCTCAAACCCCAAGTCAGGCTCCATACTGGGTGTGGAGCCTAATTGGGATTCTCCCTCTCCTGCTGCCTACCCCCCCCCCACCCCCAGTCTTATTTCTAAAGAAAAAAAGAACCAAAAGAAAGAAAAAGGAAAAAAAAAAAACCTTCCTAGACCTGGTTTCTCAAAGACTTATTCTGTGCCTTCACCCGGTACACAACTGTCTCTCCCGATAATCATAATTATTATTTTTTATTATTATTACTTTACCATCAGTGGGCTTCCGTGGAAGTTGGGAGACCCACCATCCACAGTAGCCCAGGACTGAGTACTGAGGCAGAATCCTGGGAAGCCAGTCTTTACATTTAAAAACTGCAAAGTAGAGACAATTTTTTATAATCTGATTATTTTTTTCCTTCTAACAGTGTCTTGGGAAATATCTAGAAGATGTGATTTCCTCACTGACTTCTCCGAGTTTTAAATGGAAAGATTCTGCCGATCCTCATTCATGTGATTGGAGGTACAAACATCCTCACTTGATGAGTTTATTTGAGCAGCTCTAGGAAGGCATCTTCTGTTTATACAAAGGAGATGTTTAAAAGATTTTATTTGGGAGAGAGAGAGAGAGTAACAGGGATGAAGGGCAGAGGGAGAAGCAGACTCCCCACTCAGCAGGGAGCCTGACTCTGGGCTCCATCCCAGGACCCTGGGATCATGACCTGAGCTGAAGGCAGACGCTTCACTGACTCAGCCACCCAGGCGCCCTAAAACATTTTTTTTTTAATTGACTACAGTTAATGTGCAATGATACAGTAGTTTTAGGTGTATGCCTAGTGGTTCAGCTTCTCTGTATGTCACGCCGTGATCACAAGTGTAGCCACCATCTGTTCCATCGCTCTCGTGCTATCATTGACTCTCTTCCCATTGCTGTGCCTTTTATTCCTGAGACTTCATTCCATGACAGGAGGCATCTTAAGGATGCCTTCCCCTTCCCCCATTTTGCCCATCCCCCTCCCACCCTCCCCTCTGGAAACCATCAGCTTGTTTTCTGTATTTATTGATCCGATTCAGTTTTTTGTTTATTCATTTTTGAAGATTCCACTTATGAGTGAACTCATATGGTTCTATTTTTCTCAGTCTTGTTTCAGCAAACGTGATACCCCTGGCTCCATCTGTTTTGTTGCAAATGGCACGATTTCTTTCCTTTTTTATGGCTGAGTGGTATTTCACCATGTCTATCTATAGATATTTATTTATTTATAAATATATAAATATGTATCTATATCTATCTATGCCACATCTTCATTACCCATTTTGTCTGTTGATGGTCTGTTAGGCTATTGTAGATAATATATCAGTAAACATAGGGATGAATATATCTTTTCAAATTAGTGTTTTTGTTTTCTTTCTTTTAAAGATTTTATTTATTTATCTGAGAGAGAGAATGAGCAGGGGGAGCAGCAGGCAGAGGGAAAGCAGGCTCCCCACTGAGCAGGGAGCCTGATGTGGGGCTTGATCCTAGGACCCTGGGATCATGACCCTGAGATCATGACCCGAGCCAAAGGCAGACGCATAACGACTGAGCCACCCAGGCACCCCAGTATGTTTGTTCTCTTTGGGTGAACACTTAGTAGTGTGATTACTGGGTCATATGGTAATTCGTTTTTTAATTTTTTGAGGCACCTCCATCCTGCCTCCACAATGGCTGCACCAGTTTGCATTCCCGCCAACAGGGCACGGGGGTTCCCCTTTCTCCGCATCCTCCCTGACACCTGTTATTTCTTGCCTTTGTGGTTTTAGCCATCCTGACAGGTATGAGGTGGTATCTCATGGTGGTTTTCATTTGTATTTCCCTGATGATGAGCAATGTTGAATACCTTTTCAGGTGTCTGTTGGCCATCTGTGTGTCTTACTTGGAAAAATATTCAGGTCCTCTGCCCATTTTTTAAATCAGATGTTTTGTTTTTGTTGTCATTGTTGAATTGTAGAAGTTCTTTATATATTTTGGATATTAACCCCTTATCAGATACAGCATTTGCAAACATCTTCTCCCATTCAGTAAGTTGCCTTTTTGTTTTTTTTGATAGTTTCCATTGCTGTACAAAACATTTTCATTTTGATGGGGTCCTAGTAGTTAATTTTATGCAAAGGAGTTTTTTTTTTTTCTTCTACTCAGGGGCTACGTAAGCTCTGTTTTATCACAATTAGATATGAGACAGAAATCAGAGTATTACATGAGATACTTAATTTTCAGGGAGCAATAGACATTTTAAGCTTTTCAAGTGGAGACTTCCTCAACGCCTTATCCCTGTAGAAACTTGGCAACACCTTATTCTCAGGTTTCCTCTGAATTTTGACTCAAGGATCTTCAAAGGAGTGTGCATCTGGACCCTTCCATCCATGGAAGCCTGGAAGGATGGTCAGAAATCATGCATTTTCCCTGAAAACTTCATGCACATTTCACGTTCTATTGTAATAGATCTTTGTTATAATAAGAGTCAACTTACTACCATAAAGTAAGAAGATTCTCCAGGAAGACAGGACGGGTTTGTTTAGGTTGTGCTAGACAGTCTGGGCTGCGCAACAGGGAACCTGAGGTACTGATTACTAAGTGGTTGGCACACAGCAGGTGTTGAATTACGCACAAGGACAACCCTAGGACGGAGTGTTATTTACTCCATTCCCCCAACCAGGAAGCCAAGATTTGGAGAATTCACGTGACTGGCTCAGGTCAATCACATGACACATTGGGAGAGTTTCCACTCAGGTCAGCCCCACACAGAAGTGGGGCTCTCTGGACCTCTCTGGGCCACCCAGCACAGCATACCTTTGCACCCTTACCTGTGCTGGGACCCCAGAACACAGCCTCACATTTCAATTAGCCCAGGATTGGTGCTACCCTCTGTTGGACCCACTAATGCATCTTTTCAAATCAAATCAAATCAAATCAAATCAAATCAAATCAAATCAAATCAATCGCGGGTGAGAGTGATAAGAAAGGACAACCCTGCACCCACTCTTCCTTCTCTTTGGAAGTAAATGGGTCTCAGACTCCAGTAGTAACTAGAATAGTTAGTTGTTGGAAACGCCCCTCTTAGCAGATCTTCCTCTGTTATGAGGAAGGCTGTGGTCTCTTATTTCCACATTCCCAAACAAATGGGACTCCTTTGGAGGAATAGCCTATGTAAGATGGAGAAGGGGCTCTGGTTCCAGTTTGGGCAACATTGGGCTGCCCATGGGGGGCTCAGATCCTTTCTGGCAGGACTTCTCAGAGCCTTGAATATACTGACTTGTGGTGGGGCTCTCTAAAATGTGACTTTGGGACTGGGCAGAGGTGGGGACCATCTTTCAGGGCTGGCAGTCCCATCAGTACCTCCTGAGAAGCATGAAATAGTCTCACTTTGTGCCTTCCTCAGTTTTCCTTCGGAATCCCAGGAGGCAGGATCCTGCCATGGATAAATGTCACAGGAGTTGAGCTTGAGTACAGGGCTCCAAGGCAGTGTGTGTGTTTGTGTGTGTGTGCACACATGTGTGCATGTGTGTGTATGTGTGTGTATGTATGGAGCCAGAGCCAGAGCCCCGCCTCCCACGTTCTGGATGAATTGGAACAGGGAGATCTGCCAGCAGGCTGTTGCACTAACTTGGGCATGGGGCAAGGTGGTGGTGGGCATCGGAAGCATGAAGGAAACACACTGACCCTGCAGCTGGACTGTCACGGCCAGCTCTGCCTCTTCATGATTTGACCTTGGGCAACAGATCCCTCCTTTGCCCCAGCTCGTCATCTGCAGAATGGGAACACATACTTCCCAGAGTTTCTGGACACGCAAAGGGATAATAAGGTCGAAGCGTAGAGTTTAAGACCTGGTATACAGGAAGTACTTAACAAACATTAGCCTTTATTATAATGTAGCAATTTCCTTGCTTTGTGGAGAGGTGCTGTATGTCTTCCACTGTATCTACCCTCCATTTACACAAGAGCTATTTTTGGGGAACGCTTGTGCCTAGGGAAGGGGTCAAGGAGCCTATATCAGGAATGTTGAAAAATTTGAACAGACCTGGGTTTTAGGCCCTACCTTACCCTCATAGAGTTGACTTTCTAGTGGGGAAGACAGGTGTGCACGTAAGTGACCTCACTCCTAACAGTGGTCTATGAGGAGCCCTGGGAGGGAGAGGACAGGGAGTCATGAGGGCACAGAGTGGGGGCCTAGCATTCCGTGCAGCAGCTCTGGCAGCCCCCTGTGTCACAGGGAGAGGGTAGGGGTGGGGATTCACGTCCAGGTAGTAGCCTACTGCCTGACCTTGATGTTCACACCCTCGAAACTCACTGGGGCAGAAGGACCTGCCAGGGAGGCAGGAAGGATGGGCTGGACACGGAGGCGGACCTGGGTCAGGTGGAGGCACCGAGGCATCCCATGAGTATTTACTGACCCTTCCGTATGCTGGGCACTGCACTGTGGGGCCGGGGGTGGGACAGAGCCAGTCCTCTCCCGAGAAGTTTACGTTCAAAAGGGTGTGTGGGGGGGGATGAGTGAGTGTATTCGTGACAACGTAGTGTCAGTTCAGCCTGTGGCAAGTGACATGAAGGAAAGGGACATGTCATCAAGAATATGACCCATGGGTGTCAGGGTGGGTCTGGGTGGGAACACAGAAGCAAAAGCAGAAAAAGGAGCAAGAGATAACCATGCCAGGGTGCAGTGGTGGGAAAGAACATTCTAGAACATGGGCCCATAAGCACAGAGGGCCCAAAGGGGTCCAGTGGCCAGAGAGTGGTTAGGGGGGCCAGATCTCCAGGGCCATGTGGATCACAAAAGAATACAATGTAGAGCCACTGAGAATGTGAAATTCAGTTCAGCTGCCCACCACCAGAGTGCGCAGACTTGGGGCAAGTTTAACTGTTGAACTCTAAGATTATTCTTCATTTAAAAAAAGGCTTCTCATGATACTGATCTCACAAAGTGGAATGAGGTGATGCTTATAAAAATGCTTAGTACAGAGCCTGGCACATAGTAAGTACTAATAAATTTTAACAGTTAGTACCAATGTACAGGTTTTAATCAGTAGACAGGTGCCTTAAATTTTGGTATAGAAGTCAAGTTAACTTTTTTTTTAAAGATATATTTATTTATTTCAGAGAGAGAGAGCACACAAGTGGAAGGGACAAGGAGAGGGAGAGAGATCCTCCAGCAGATCACACTAGGCTCAGAGCTCAACCCGGGGCTTGACGTGGGGCTTGATCCCATATCCCCAAGATCATAAGGTCACATCCTGAGCCAAAACCAAGAGTCTCAACCAACTGCACCACCCAGGAGCCCCAACTTTAAAAAAAGCAAAAACAAACAAACAAAAAACCACATTCAGTGGTAGAGAGAATTAGCACAATGCACCCTCTCTGCATTTACCACCCTCTTCAGTAACCATCAACTTTCTGCACATTCAGTTTCGTCCACCCACACATATGTACACTCTTTTCCCTGTGTTTCCCTCATTTTACTGTGAAAAATTTCAAACCTGAAAGGAAGTTAAAAGAATCCTATGGGAGCACCCCATACACCCATCACATTTCAAGTCAATTGCAGACATCAGTACCTTTCTCCCTGAGTACTAAATTGTCCTGAGTACTAAACTGTCCTTAACTAAAGTTCTGGGGCCCCCCAGTCATGGGGAGGGAAGATTGTTTTCAAGCAACTCTCAGAGCCAGATAAATACTTTAGTGCGTATCTCTACAAGAGATGGCCTTTTAAAAAAAAGGCATCGTCATGATTGTTTCCAACACCATTAACAGCATTTTCTTAACCCAGTACCCAGTACCTGGTTCATGCTCTCTGCCCTCTTTCTCAAAGATGTTGAACACTCATTCTCTTCCCATCAGGACCCATTAAGGTCCTATTAAGTCTCTCTTCATCTGTAATAACCACCCGGCTGCCTTTATTAAATGCCAGTTACTTATAGAAGAAAGTCAGTCATTTGTCCCGTGGAATTTTCCACATCTTGGATGTGGCTGATGACGCATCTCTCAAGCGTCATTTAATGAGTTTCTCTGTCCCTGTAAATCAGTGCTCGGGTCTTGAAGTTTGTGAATCGGTTCAGGTCCAAATCCTTGACAAGACTACTTCGACATGCTGCCATGTCACCGCATGCCTTCTACTACGTGGCATCGAAAAGAGTGTAATGTCAGGTTATCCTGCTTTCAGTGACATGAACTCCTCGGTGCACGTGGGAACCAACGTCAGCCTTATAAAGTCCCTGGCAGGCCTTGACTGAGTAGTTCACAAGCCATGGACTGTCAAAGCCCTACCTAGGTCCATGTTTTTTTCCTTACTAGTTGCAAATGTGGTTTCCTGCTTCCCTCCATCCTCGTTCACATTATTAGCTATCATTCTATAACATTCGAGTCTCATCCACCATCTGAAATACAGAGCATTTTCCTACAGGAAAGGCAAAATGCTCTGCTGCGTCCTTTTTTTCTAACCTACTGAGCCACCCAGGCGCCCGCGTCCTTTTTTTTTTTTTCAATCCCCCAAGTCTGTTATCAGAGTCATGATGGCGCCATTGTGAGCTCCCAAGGTTTCAGTGAAGTTGTTTTGGTTTTGAGGAACACGATGACCACATGGTTTTTGAAACTGCTCGGACTTATTTCAATCCACTGCAGTGATCACCTTTTAATGGTCCCAGGTATCTTGACTTTGGCAGGGCAAACCCCCTCAGGGTCCTTGCTTTCAGGCAGAGCAGGAAATTGCAGCTCACTGTGTACATTTCTGCCCCAGGCCTAGAGTGAGCCATTTCCCCCAAGCTGTTCTGGGTCCTTTCAGTGGGAAACATACTTAGAAATCATAATCTGGGACAAGGAATGTTTTAGAGGTTCCTCCTGTGCATCATGGTCTGGGGTCAGGGAGCTGGGTCAAGAGGCTTATACGTGGTTCAAGTAAGTGATAACAGGGGCTTGACCTTGATCTTAAGTAAAGCACTTGGCACCATGCCTGGTGCGTCATGGAGAGCGCGATAAATATTAGAACACTCTCCGTTTGTGTTCTTTATATCAGTTTATGTAAACCTCACCAAAAACTCTCTGAGGAAGGCAGTCTTACCATTCCCACTGAATACGTGAGGAAACCAAGGCACAGAGAGGTGAGGAAATTTGCTGAAGGTCACACAGGAAATAAAGAGCAGAAACAGAACTTGGAGCTAGGCACTCTGGATTCCATACTCTAACCAATACACTGTGTCTTAATTTCAAACCCAGGAATGACCTAGATTGGTTTCTGGCAGAAAATATGACCTACCAGCCGGGCTGGCCTGCTTACGCTTGTTAAATTGGGATTCCAGCTAGGGTCTCCAGGGGCAGGCCATGTTTTAGACCCTCTCCCTGCCCCCAGGGATTTCTGCAGCCGTGCCCTTTAGCAGGTGCAAATGTGCCCTCTGTCCACACAATTTACCAGCTCTTCCAGCTCTTTACTTAGTCTTTACCAGAGCCTTTGTGAGGTTGGCCTCAATCACAACTGAAGAGCTGAGGTCTAGACATTCAAATCCAGAACTGTCACTGCAGAGTTTCCTGGCTGCTGGCGGTGCCAAGGCTCCAACCCCGATTCTGTGTCTAGAGCCATTTTTGCTTTTTGTTCTGGAAGGGACAGGACAGAGGAGAGGTTGCTCCTTTTTAGAGAGACAAATCACCCATGGGACTCTGATGATTCCTCCCAACATTAGCGACCAGATTGCCAAAGCTGGCGGGAAATGCTGGCACAGCTTCGAAGGAGAGCAACTGTTCCCAGAAGGTCAGGTTGACTCAGGTTGGGAGTCAATCACCTCTTCTCAGGTTGGATGGTGCACTGGCCCTGCCCCGGGACTAGGCTTGGGAGAGGCCCTCAGCCAGCAGAGCCAGGGGGTTTTGGTGGAAGGGATAACCCCCCACATCTCAGCTCGGCATCAGGGAGAAGTCTTTCTTGGCAAAGTCCCTTGGTCTCTAAGGCAGGGGCTGCTCAGCACAACCCCAGGTAGGAATGTTAATGAGAAAAAGAACTACGGTAATCGTAGAAACTCCTGATGGCATGCCTCATTTATTCCAAGCTAAGCAGTCTATGTACGTGAGTTCATTGACTTGCCCTTCGGGGTGCTGAGGTTGGTCCTGTTACTATCCCCATTTTACAGACGGAACTACTGAGCTCAGGGTTAACTGCTCTGCCTTTGGTCACACTGAAGGTGGTGGAGCTGATTTTCCAGGCAGTCAGAGTGCAGAGTCTGTTGACTCTCGCACTGTAGCTCACCATCACTCCGGGAAGGAGCTGTAAATCCCTTCCACCTCCCGTGACCCTGCAGGGTCATTTGTCCCTGTCCGCTGCCCCCACCCCCACCCCTTTCTCAGCACCAGGCAGGCTGTTTGGTTCCCGGAAAGCGCCAAAGTTCTTGGCTCCTGCTTCTAGGTGTTCATGCCTCCTGTACCATAGCCCACCAGCACTCTTCCTCCACTTTCCTGCACATCCAACCATCAACTTTGGCAATTTCTACAAGGATGGCTCAGGTGGGCCTCAGATGGCCTCTCAACATTTCTCCACAAGGCAGGCACCCGGCTGAAACCGTTCGGGCTAGGTTTGCCTGGGCCTGCAGATCAACCCCATCAAATTTTGGGCTTGGCTCACCAGGCGCTCATTGAGCACCTACAGTGAGCCTGGGAAAACTGAAATTCACTAGCTTTTCATAAATGCGTTTTCCTCCCAGAAGCTGTCTGCTGATGCTACACACCTGCTCAACTCACATCAGACAGTTTGGGATTCGAACCAAAGCACAGACATGTAGATGATCTAGACCTGTTCTCATGGTCCTTGGGCTTCTCCGGAGCCCCAGATATTCTGACAAATGACTAGTTTGAGAACTATCGAGCCTCCCTGGTTCTCATTTCCAGACTTCGGATTCCACCTGTCAAAGAAGGTAGCCCATTAATCAATCGAATCAACAGCCTGCTCCCTGCCCCCTCTTACAAATGGAGACTTTGGAGTCAGGCAGAGCAGGGCTGAATTCTGTGTACTTCCAGGCTGTGTGACTTTGGGTGAGTCACTCCCCTTTTCTGGGCATTGGGTTTTCATGCGCAGTCTGTGGAGTGCGATGAGAGCACTACTTCCCCGGCAGCACTTTCTTGAGGAATAAAGGAGGACCTGCACACAGGAGAGTCCCTGCGATGGAAGGCGTCACTGTGTCATCAGCACGAGGAGCTTTATCATCTGTGATTACGGAATTAGGGACCGTGTGGTGTGTGTGTGAAGTGAGGGGTGAAATTCTCTTGCTCTCCCTGGCACTTTCCTTTTCGGGCGAGGAACCATGACATCTCACACGCCCAGTGCCCTCAGCTCAATCTCAAGGGAAGGCGAGATTCTTAAATCAGTCCCTTCCTGCCCTCTCATCTGCACTGTCACGTGTCATTTTCAGATCCAAAAAATATATATATTAAAGAGAACAACAAGTATCTTTCACAGTAGAACACTTTGCTAATCCCGGTTAAGTAACTTTGGCAGTGCCCCATCTTTGTCCAGTGGTGTTATTAATTCACCATCTGGCATGATACCAAGGGCAACCTCTGCTTGTGATGTCTTCCCCTCCTTAGTAACCTGGCAAACTCCTATTCATCCCTCAGAGGCCCAGAGCAGATGTCACTCTTCATTCTCCCTAATGCCTGTCTCCACCCTTGGAAGGATTGGCCTCTTCCTGATTCTGGGAGTCTAGTGGCTAGATCTTGGTTCGAAAGACTTGTTCTTGGTCTGAGCAGGACTCTCCTGTCTCCCACAAAGACCTTCTTAGGAGAAGAACACCAAAACCCAGAGAAGTGGTTGTGCTATTTATATCTTGGTTGCATTTTAGCCCCACAGCAAGTGGACCCAGGGATTTAGGAACCAGGTCACAGCTCTGAGAAACCTAGCAGTACTGACAGTCACTTTCCAGATCTGCTAACTTGGGAGCCATCTCAGGGCTTATGGAGGGAAATCCTGCCCAGAGAGCAAGAGCACATGAGGGTTAGGAGTGTGGCCTTCCTGATTGAGGCCACCTGGGTCCTAAAAGTCTGAATGTGGGGAGGGACTGAGCTTCCAGAGGGGTGGAAAAGCATGCAAGGAAAAGCTGATGGGAGGATGTGTGTAAAGCTTGTAGCACAAGGGCTGTGTTGGGTTGCACACTCACCAGCTGCTAGTGACAGAAAAACACTCCCAGTGACTTACTAGGCATCACTTCTGATCCTCTGTGGCGTTCTCTAGCACTGCCTTCCTTTCTTTAACCCCCATGTCAGCATTAAAAACCACCCCCCTCGAAAAACAAGAGCAGCAGCAACAGAATCACGCAGCGTCCCCGGGAATGTCCCCATTGGATGAGGGACTAGAGAAGAAGTTAATCCAGTCTAGCCCAGGCTGTGGATGCCCCAGAGATTTCCACCCTTCAGGAAGTCACCTGCCCTGCGGTGACAGCTTTAGGCTGGGGGCTGGAGAAGCTGAGGAGTCCTAGGACTGTCCCCTGGGGTCTGCCTGTCCTACTTGGGCCTGATCCTCAGGTCCTCAGGGAGTGGCCAGGACACCTGACCGGTGGCGCATGGGCACCTGTCACCCAAATGTGAGTCTGCGGTGTACAATTGTGCAGGCAGATGCTAGGCAGAAACCATGCTGCCTGCCTCGTCCTTTGCATTTCGCCATCCCAAGAAGGGGAAGGCCATGTTCAGTGACTATGTGGGTCTTGGCTCCTCCTTCTAATCCACTGATGTGGGTGGGCCTTTATCCTTCTGCTTCTTTTTTCTAGACGAGGAACCTCAGGCACACAGCGGGAACACCATGTGTCTGAGATGACAGTCTGTGGGGTGGTGGGGCTTCACAGTGGTGACTCAGCCTACCCTGAACTTCTCCAGGCGCTGTATCCCGTGTCCTGCACAGGCAATCACCTTGGATTCCTGGTTAGGGATGTCCTTCCGCTATGTGGCAGGTGGCCACCTGAAGTTCCCGGAGGGTACTGCCCAAGGCTTACCCCACTGGTAGGGGACAGAGCCGAGATGTGAACCTGGGTCACCTCCCAGGGCACCAGAGAGAGATGCTCAAGGACAGTAGATTTTTGCCATGAATGGTGCCTTGGTGTAGAAAGAGCACCGGCCTGGAGCTGGGACCTTAGCGCTGGTCATGGCTATGTCCTTCATTTCACATGGGACCTCTGGCCTCTGCTCATTTAAAAATAAGGATGTGGGACACCTGGGTGGCTCAGTCATTTTTTTTTTAATATTTTATTTATTTATTTGACAGAGAGAAATCACAAGTAGATGGAGAGGCAGGCAGAGAGAGAGAGAGAGGGAAGCAGGCTCCCTGCTGAGCAGAGAGCCCGATGCGGGACTCGATCTCAGGACCCCGAGATCATGACCTGAGCCGAAGGCAGCGGCTTAACCCACTGAGCCACCCAGGCGCCCCTGGGTGGCTCAGTCATTAAACATCTGCGTTTGGCTCAGGTCATTGATCTCAGCGTCCTGGGATGGAGCCCCACATCGGGCTCCTTGCTCATCGGGGTGTCTGCTTCTCCCTCTCCCACTCCCCCTGCTTGTGTTCCCTCTCTTGCAGATATCTCTTACAGATAAATAAAGTCTGTAAAAAAAAATTTTTTTTTTAAATAAGGACACTGACCTCACTGATCCCCAAGTGTTCCCTCCTAGGGTGCAGATTGGAGCAGGTGGATTTTTTGGGAAACTTGGTGACCTGTGACCCCTGGTTCCTAGAGGCCCGAGTGCAGGTTACTGTATCCATCAGACTCTTTGCTGGGGTTTGGCCAAATGAGGCATGATGGAAAGAGAAGCAGAGTATCAGGGCAGCTTGGAAGGCTCATGTGGCTAGCTCCTATCAACTTTGTTATTTCTAAATTAGCAAAAGGACCTTGGGCCATCCCCTTGGCAGCCGGAGGGCTCTTGGCTACGCACCCACCCTTCGCCCTGACACTCTGCTTCTCTTTCCATCATGCCTCACTTGGCCAAACCCCAGCAAAGAGTCTGATGGATAAACACATAGAAGCAGAAGGCACTTGTAATTAGGGGAGCATTAGGGGAGCACACTCTAGAGACAGATTTGGGCAAGAGGGTGATTATATAATCAGTGAAATGGGCCTAAGTACAGGAATGTGGCAAGCTAGAGGGAGGTGGCCCGAGGGGCTGGCCCTTAAGTTGCTGAGCTGAGATCAGGGGATCTGAGATCAGGGGAGGGCTGAGCAAGGACCTTCACAAATAGCTTATATTTGCGGGTGATGAATAAGAACGTGGCTGACTTGGGTAAAAATTCACCCCTGTTGGAGCACTGGCCTGTCCAGACTCCTCCCCCCATGGCCTGACGCATGACACCAGCCTCCTCCTGAAAGATGACACCCTGGGCCCCTAGTCACCCTGTAGGCGCCTCTCAGACCCACACGGCCTTGGAGCTGGTGGACGCGGCCACAGCGATGGTAAGTATTAGCACACAACTGTGAGTTCATCTTGGTGGGAGGAAAAATCCGATTGTGACATGGGACTGCTGGTCAAACGCTGACATTCTACCCTGCCTGGGAACCTTGCAAACCTGGCCAGGTCTGGGTGTGTTGGGGTGGGGAGCAGGTGGAAAGCAAATTATGACCCCCAACTCCCAAGTCCCTCCCCCCCACCAGCCCCCTCCAGTGTTCATTTGGTCTCTGTGCTGTATTTGTTGGTACCGAGTGGTTTCCTGCGTTCACTATGACTGGAGCCACGATTGCTCTGACACCTGGCAGCTACCACTTGGGTTTGGTTGGCAAGAAACAAAAATAGCTTTGGCTGAGCTCATTTTTCAGGTCAGGTGGATTATTTCAGCAAAGAGCAACAGCTTGGCATGGCATGGTCTGGAGAGCTTCACTGGGTGGACTTCTCTAGCCTTTTTACTGCTCATGGGATCCAGCTGCCTGCACAGTGCTCCTCCTGGATCACTGTGCATGTCTGGCATTGTTAGTTGACATGTCGCTCCGCTGCTCCATCTTCCAGGGACACAGCCAGGTGTCTGGTTTTATGTTCATATCCATGTGCTCGTTGTAACACTGTCCCTTTTATGAAATTTATTCATATCCACTTTTGGTGGGAGGGGGACAGAGGGGGACAGAGCAAAGGTATGGGTGTCAGGGCTGGATCTGAACTGTGCCTAGCTTCTCTGAGGCACAGTTTACTGAGCTGTGAAATGGAAGTTAAATAATGACAATAGCTCTAATATCCATCGCAGCCATTTTGAAGATTGGAGGCTGGCAGGCTTTCTACACTCGTGACTGTACATATGTGTAAATGCTGTGTTTCTAGGTTATCCCAGGAGCAAATAAATGCAGGTAAATGGGGCAAGAGTGAGTATCCCCATTTTTACAGATGGGAAAACTGAGACCCAGAGTTTAGAAGCTTTCTCAACCAGTTCTCCCTTTTGTTTCCGTGTACTCACTGGGGGAAAGTTCTAGTATGGTGGCCTTTGGGTCCCATGTCATTACTCTGCCAAAAAAAAAAAAAAAAAAAAAAAAAAGATACGTGGGTTTTTCTCTGCAGGTAACCTCTGCAAGGTCGGTGTGGGGTATTAGATCCATGGCCCCTTTCAGAATAACTGCAGATCTTAAAAGGATTTTCTGGGTGGGAGAGGGGGCCCAAACTGGAGAGAATTGCTGGTCGCTCCATTCATCAGAGGTTCCAGTGTACTGACCTTGCCTGTACATGCCCCCACAAGCCTGCCTACCTGCCCTCCCCTCATCCTGCTCCCTGTGTCACTCATCACACGGCCTGCCTGGCATCTGCAATGCCCTGTAGCCATTCACCTAGCCAGCGGGGATTTCCTGAGCAAATGCCCAAGGAGTTCTTGTGATGCAACCCTTGCCTAGTTTGGTCAGTTTCCCAATGAGGATCAAAGTAAAGAATGCCTCTCGGGGTTCCCAGATCCCAAACCACTGCAGCCTGGTTTTGCCTCGATGCAGCTCTTCTGTCTTCCAGGGGGTGACTCAAGTGCTTTTCTCTTTTTTCTAGGGCAAGAAGATGCTAGCATTTCAAATTTATGCAAAATGCCAGCTTGCCTTCACCTATCAGGTGGAGCTCAGTGTGTGTACACCCGGATTTATTATTCCTTCAGTACACGCTTTTGGGGTACCTCCCACATACCCCACACCAAGCTGGGCCCGAGGATCCTGAAATGAATGACAATTGGTCCGTGTCTCTGGGGGCCTCCATATGGGCCTGGGGAGACCAGCGAACGCTGTGTTTCTCCCCTGTGTTGTCTTTGTTGCCACAGTGGAGGGCCGTGGGCGTGGATTCCTCTACCCCATCACACTCTCCCACCCAGGAAGGATGCAGCCCTCTAACCTGCTGGGCTGCCAAGGGGGCCAGAGGCCTTTGCGACATTTTTGGCAATGCCATCTGCCAATGATTAGTTTCCAAATCTTCCTCAGGGGGCATGTGTGAGCCAGCAGTTTCAGGATGCTGACCTTTCTCACTTTTTTAAACTTTTTGCAAACTTGCTCTGTGCCAGGGATGAGTTTCCTGGAAAGACTTCATGTGTCTCCCAGGAGGATTTTACCATTTGGAAATAGAAGGGCGGGAGGAGATCTGGAGGTTCAGACCAGTAGTGGTCTCCCAAGGGCAATTTTGTCCTCAGAGACGTTTGGCAAGGTCTGGAGACATTTTTGGTTGTCACAACGGAGGGGAAGGGTGCTCCTGGCACCTTTGCTGGGTAGAGGCCAGGGGTGCTACTGAGCACCCTACGAGGCACAGCATGGTCCCCGTACCGGGAATGCCCCAGCCCTTGTAGCCCATGGGGCTGTGGCTGGGGCACCTTGGGGAGAGCGCCAGGCGAGGGCATCCGACAGTTGGGTGCTGCTGGGCACATGCTTCCGTCCATCTGTACTTGTTTCCCCCCTGGTTTCAGTTGTTTGGGGCGCTGCCTCTGGGAGTGAAAGTATTGGGTCATAGAGCAGTTCTATGCCCCACATCTTGAGGAACCACTGACCATTTTCTACAGCAGCTGCATCGTTTTACGTTCCCACCAGCTGCGTGCAGGGGTCCGGTTTCTCCCTGTCCTTGAAGGCCACTTGCTAGTTTCTTGCCTCCCTTCCCCTCTTTCTCTCTCTCCCCTCCCTCCCTCTTCTCTCCTCCCCTCTTTCCCTCCCTTCTTCCCTCCCTCCCTCCCCCTGTCTTTTCCTTCTTTCCCTCTCTCCTCTCTTCTCTCCCTCTCTCTCCTTTCCTCCCTCTCCCCCTCTCCCTGCCTCCCTTCTTTCCTTCCCTGCTTTCTCTCTCCCCCTCTCTCCTCTCCCCTCCCACAAGCGGTCCTTGTGGGTGTGAAGGGATACAGCGCAGTTCTGATTTGCATTTATGTTATAACAAAGATACATCTTTCCATGAACTAGTGGCCATTTGTATATCTTTGGAGAAATGTCTATTCAAGTCCTTTCCTCATTTTAATTTCAGGTTGTCCTTTTGTTGTTGAGTTGTAAGTCTTATGTATGTATTCTGGATATTAAATCATTACCAAGTATGTGTTTCACAGATTTTTTTTTTCCCATTCTGTAAGCTGTCTTTTCACTTTCTTGAGAGAGCCCTTTGATGCACACAAGTGTTTAATTTGAGTGAGGCCCTCTTTATCTATTTTTTCTTTCTGCTTAAGCTTCTGGTGTCACATCTGAGAATCCATTGCCAACTGCATGGTCATGACAATTTACTCCTATGTTTTCTTTTAAACTTTTTGTGGTTTTTAGTTCTTATATATAGGTCATCGACTCATCTTTTTAAAAAAGGAATTATTTATTTTAGAGAGAGAGAGCAGGAGAGGCAGAGTGAGAGGGAGAGAGAATCCCAAACAGACCCTATGCTAAGCACAGGGATGATGAGGGATGAGGGCGTGTGGGTGGTGGGCTCAGTCTCATGCCCCTGAGATCATGTCCTGAGCCCACATCAAGAGTCAGACGCTTAACCACCTGAACCACTTAGGTTCTCTAGTTTTTCACTCATTTTGAGTTAATTTTTGGGTATATCTGAGTTAGGAGTTCAACCTCATTCTTTCGCTTGTGGAAATCAGTTGTCCCAGAACCATATGTTGGAGAGACTATTCTTTCCCCTTTGAATTTTTTTTATTTGTTTATTTAATTTCTATACCCAATGTGAGGCTTGAACTCACAACCCCGAGATGGAGAGTTGCACGCTCTTCTGACCCCCCCAACGGTCTTGATATTGTCATAGAAAATCTATTGACCATAGATTTATGGGTTTGTTTTGGGACTCTTCATTCTGTCCCATTGGTCTAGATGTCTGTCTTTATGCCAGTACCACACTATTTTGATTGTAGTTTCACAATATATTTTGAAATTGGGAAGTGTGAGTCCTCCAACTTTGTTCTTTTTAAAGATTGTTTTGGCTATTTGAGTTCCCTTGCAGTTCTGTATCTGTATATTGCTTCAGGGCATAGGGCCACCTTACCAACAGAAAGTCTTCCAGCTCACCAGCTCGGGATGGCTTGCATTTATTTAGGTCTTCCTTAATTTCTTTCAGCAATGTTTTGTCTACCAGCATTGCACAGGTCTTTCACCTCCTTGGTTAAATTTAATCCTAAATATTTTGTTTACTTGTATGCTATTGTAAATGGAATTGTTTTTTTTTTCTTTTCTTTTTTTTTTTTTAAGATTTTATTTGAGAGAGAGAGAGAACATAAGCACACCAACAGGGGTAGTGGCAAAGGGAGAGGGAGAGGGAGAAGCAGGCTCCCCACTAAGCAGGGAGCACAATGGGGGGGCTTGATCCCAGGACCTTGAGATCATGACCTGAGCTGAAGGCAGACGCTTAACCTACTGAGCCACCCAGGTATCCCTGGAATTGCTTTCTTTCTTTTCTCTCTTTTTTTAAGATTTTTATTTATTTATTTGACAGAGAGAGATCACAAATAGGCAGAGGCAGGCAGAGAGAGAGGGGGAAGCAGGCTCCCTGCTGAGCAGAGAACCCGTGTGGGGCTTGATCCCAGGACCCTAGGGTCATGACCTGAGCAAAAGCAGAGGCTTTAAGCCACTGAGCCACCCAGGCGCCCCTGGAATTGCTTTCTTAATTTCCTTTTCAGATTGTTAATCTATGGTGCACAGAGGTACAACTAATTGATCTTGTATCCTACAATTTTGCTTAACTTGTTTATTACTCTTATTAAGGTTTTTTGTATTTGTGGGTTCTTTAGGATTTTCTGTACACAGGTCTCTCTTGGTTTTTGAAAGTTCACGTTATACCACTTTCCTTCTGCAAAAGACCTATATTAGATCTATACTAGTACCTATTTTCACTAACTGGAAGAAACCCAAGGAGGAGTTTTGCTTTTAGGAGAAAAGGTGAAAAGTGAAAATAGCATTCAGCATTTGTTTTGCAGAGCTGTTAGAGAGGCAGCTTGTACCCTGAGCAGCGGCAGTGATACTGCCAGGCTCCTTTGGTAAGAACTATGCTCAGCACCTCAGCATCAAAACCACCATAGCTTTGAACTATGTCTGTGAGCATCTGAGCTTTGTCTTGATTTATTTTGTGTATTCATTAGCAAGATGTGTCCTAAGCTACCCAGAAAAGCCTAAGAGAAGTTATTTTCTGGGTCTAGGAATGCTCAAAAATGTGTCCATATAAATTAATGGTAATTGCTTCTTTGCTTTATGCCATTTCAACTTAAAAAAAGGTTTTGTAAGAACTTCTCTACTTTTGGATAGCAGGAATCCTGTATAGGATCATGCTGTCTATGATTAGAGATGATTTTATCTCTTCGTTTCCAATTTGGATGGCTTTTATTTCTTTTTCTTGTCTAATTGCTTTGGTTAGGACCTTCAGTACAATGTTGAATCACAGTGGTGAAAGTGAGCATCCTTGTCTTGTTCCTGATCTTAGGGGGAAAGCTTCCAGTTTTTCAACCCTGCGTATGTATCAGCTGTAGGTTTTTTCATCATTATGCATTATTACACTGAAGTTCCCTTCTTTTCTTATTTTTCTGTTTTTTATCAAGAAAAGGGTGTTGTATTTTGCCAAATGCTTTTTTTGGTGTTAATGAAGTGATCATGTGGTTTTCCTCTTTGTTCAATGAATGTTCAATGAACATTGATGGATGCTGAACCACCCTTGACTGACTTTTCTTTAAAAAGAAA
The DNA here is from genome assembly GCF_022355385.1 of Mustela nigripes. Lineage (NCBI taxonomy): Eukaryota > Metazoa > Chordata > Mammalia > Carnivora > Mustelidae > Mustela > Mustela nigripes. The sequence goes on from NC_081564.1 coordinate 17,436,920, forward strand.
CTTGATGGCCTTAAAAGAAAAAAACCCCTCCTGGTCCTAGGTATAACTGGAAAATACCCTTGACAACATTTTGGAAATTCTGTTGTGCAAAGTCTGCAGGAATTATTCAGATCACATGGTTCTAGGAAAACTTGAGAACTTTTCCACTTCCCTTATGAATATGATGTTGAGGGACGCCTGGGTGGCTCAATGGGTTAAGCCTCTGCCTTCAGCCCGGGTCATGATCTCAGGGTCCTGGGATTGAGCCCCACATCAGACTCTCTGCTCAGCAGGGAGCCTGCTTCCCCACTCTCTGTGCCTGCCTCTCTGGCTACTTGTGATCTCTCTCTCTCTCTCTCTGCCAAATAAATAAATAAAATCTTTAAAAAAAAAAAAAAGAATATGATGTCGAAATTTAAAAAGAAAAAACCTTTTATTTATTTATTTTTAAAGATTTTATTCATTTATTTATTTACTTGACAGAGAGAGAGAGAGAGATCACAAGTAGGTAGAGAGGCAGGTGGGTGGGGTGGGGGGTGGAAGCAGGCTCCCCGCCGAGCAGAGAGCCCAATTCAGGGCTAGATCCCAGGACCCTGAGATCATGACCTGAGCCAAAGGCAGAGGCTTGACCCACTGAGCCACCCAGGTGCCCCAAATAAGAACCTGTTAGATACTAAATTGATATGCTTGAGCTTTGCGGTCTAGCCTTTTATTTACTTTTTAATATTTCTGTATCCCTGTGGCAAAATTTGTTCTGAAATTTCAACATGTTCAGTTTGTGGTTTTGTTTGCTTCTTAACAGTATTTACTTCTAGGGCTCCTGGGTGGCTCAGTCAATTAACTGCTTGCCTTTGGCTCAGGTCATGATCCCTGAATCAGGGGATCAAGTCCCACATTGGACTCCCTGCTCAGCAGGGAGTCTGCTTTTCCCTCTTCTTTCTCTCCCACTCATGTTCTCGCTCTCAAATAAATAAAATCTTTTTTAAAAAAACAATATTTACATCAAATAACAATGATCTACTCATTAGTAGGCAGAGTTAGTGTGCCAGAAAGAGGCATGGGTAAGAAATTAGAATGTCTGGATTCATGTTTTCGGCAAAATGAATTTCTGTCTATTAAACTCTCGCCTTATTTATTTTTAAAGATTTTATTTATTTATTTGACAGAGAGAGATCACAAGTAGGCAGAGAGGCAGGCAGAGAGAGAGAGGAGACAGCAGACTCCCCGCCGAGCAGAGAGCCCGATGCGGAACTCGATCCCAGGACCCTGAGATCATGACCTGAGCCGAAGGCAACGGCTTAACCCACTGAGCCACCCAGGCGCCCTTAAGCTCTCGCTTTAAAAAAAAAAAAAAAAAAAAAAATTGATTTGAGGAGCACCTGGGTGGCTCAGTGGGTTAAGCCTTTGCCTTCGGCTCAGATCATGATCTCAGGGTCCTGGGATCAAGCCCCGAATTGGGCTCTCTGCTCAGCAGGGAGCCTGTTCCTCCTCTCTCTCTCTCTGCCTGCCTCTCTGCCTACTTGTGATATCTCTCTATCAAACATATAAATAAGATCTTTAAAAAAAATAAAAAATAAAAAATAAATTGATTTGAGAGGGAGAGAGAACATGCAAAGGATCAGGGGGAGAAACAGGGAGAAGGAGTAGCAGATTCCCCACTGATCAGGGAGCCTGACATGGGGCTCCATCCTAGGATCCCAGGATCATGACCTAAGACGAAGGCAGCTGCTTAACCAACTGAGCCACCCAGATACCCCTCCATTTCTTTCTTTTTTTTTTTTTTTTTACAACTTAATAATCACCTTTTGTTTCTCCTTTTTTTCCTCTATTTTTGTTCTGTTTCTCCTTTTGTTTCTCCATTTTTGTTTCTCCATTTTTCAGTTAATGGGCATTTGAACTGTCTCCTTTTTGGGTGTTATGAGTCTGTAACAAGAGCCCTTTAAGAGGTGTGATCTGTTTCTCTCTTCCATGCATGTTTCTGATTCATGGTGAGCATGTGTTCATGTACCTAAATTAGAGATGAGAGGCTGACATCTGAGGAGTTCAGGAGTGTGCCCAGAACCACGGAGCACATTGTGGGCAGAGCCGTTTTGCCCACTGCCTTTGGCCTCTGACCCTCTCAGCTGAATGCACAGAACCCCAGCTGCTTCTCGCCCCATGAGCCCCTGGAAGATGGAAATAACTCAATTTTGTAGACTCTGAAATGTCTTTTCCTTTTTCCTTGCAGGTTTTCTGAATGATATTGCTTCTTTTTCTATCTTGTTTGATTTTCTCCTGCTTGACCTTTTCCTGGTTAAAAATCTGGGGGAAAATGACAGACTCTATGCCAGTCACCAAGAGTAAATCAGAAGGGAGCTGTATCCCAAGCCAGGAGCCCTTTCCAGCATCATACAGCTCAGGGGAGCCACTGCAGAAAAACAGTGACTGCAGCCCTCTGCCAGAGACTCCTAACCAGGCCAAGCCAGCCTCCCACAAAGGTCCTAAAGATGCCTGTCGGCCGAGAACTTCCAGGCCACTCCCACACCAGAATTCCCCAGGAAACCCCCATACTTCGGATAACACCCCTGCAGCACTCCAAGCCAATGGGATGGGAACCGAAGGCCTGAAGACCCTGGATACCAGTGGCCTGCCATCTTCAGCCAAGCCCCAAGGCCAGCGAGCCAGACCCTTCTCCAAAGAAGACGAGAAGCAAGAGCACATCAAGAGGCAGCTGATGACCAACTTCATCCTGGGCTCCTTTGATGACAACTCCTCTGATGAGGACCCTGGCGCTGGCTTGTTCCGAGAGTCTTCCCGGAAGGGCAGCCGGGCCAGCCTGGGGACCATGTCCCTGGAGGCCGCTTCGACTGTAGGCGAATCCGAGAACCCCATTCCCGCTATGAGGTAACGTGCCCTGGGTCCTCATGAGGGGGGAGTGCAGAGTTAGGGTGAGGGCTGCCCTTCCCCGCTCAGTCAAGCTGTCCACTCATGCCCACGTGTCGAAGGTAGTTATGGGAAATGTGGGAAATAGAAGTCTCGCCTTTTTCCTTCCTTCCTTTCAAAATTATTTATTGAGTGGGGCGCCTGGGTGGCTCAGTGGATTAAGCCGCTGCCTTCGGCTCAGGTCATGATCTCAGGATCCTGGGATCGAGTCCCGCATCGGGCTCTCTGCTCAGCAGGGAGCCTGCTTCCCTCTCTCTCTCTCTCTGGCTGCCTCTCTGTCTACTTGTGATTTCTCTCTGTCAAATAAATAAATCTTTAAAAAAAAATTATTTATTGAGCATCTTACCGCATCTACAGGGCCCTATGCCGGGAGACTGTCCTTTTAGAAGGACTTGGCCTGGTCGGGGAAGACGGCCTTGTATGTGATTCATTAGAATTTAAACTGAGTGAGCTAGGGCTGGTAAGAGCCACACAGGACAGTGAGGGCCTGGAGGGAGGGCCAGTTTCCCTGCCTTCTAATGAGACAGTCATGTATTTGTTCGCTGGTTCTTTCAATGGGTAACTAACAACTGAAATCCATGCCTTCCCCTAGGAGTGTCTTCAGAGCAGAAACTCAGGTATGTTTGCTGGAAACCAGTGCCCATAGGTCCCTGCTGGTGGGAGTGTGTCCTAGGTGTGCAGTTTTTGGCTTTGTTGGTTTGTTTTTGTGGTTGTGTTCAAGCTTTGCCACCTCCCTTCCCCGATTACAAACAGAATACAGTAGTTCCAGGTGGGAAACGCAGGGAACAGAAAAGCAGGGAAAAGAACCACCAACCATCACTCCGCAGGTCAGAGAGCTCTCTGCCCCCCTTCCAGGATTTCTTCCCTCCTCCTGCTGTTTTCTCCTCTAGGGGTACAATCTCACTGGCTGTTCCTTTCAGCACCTCTTGTACTCTCTCTCCCAAATGTGAAAAGCTGGACGAGGAGGTAGCTTCTTCCATTCAGGCACCCATGTTCCCAGGGAGCTTAAGTTGAACCCTGGTGACTGGAAATAGAAGGCAGAGAAAAGAAAAAAGTCAAGTATTCCCCATCCTGATGATCTCCAGGGGGAAACTAGTTTGAGGTTCTGGAAGGGTTCAAGGAAGGGAAAGCTTCAGGGTCTGGTATAAAGTTCAACCTTGGCTCTGTCGCCCTCCACCCCCTACTTTGTGACCTTGGGCATGGCATTCCCTCTCCCTGCCTCAGCTCCTCATCTGGAAAATGCTCACAGGATTCAATGGGATAATGTTTGTGAAGTATGCACGGGGTTGGGTACACAGTAGGTACTTAATAAGCAGTAGATCCCCTACAGCTCCCTTCCTTGGCTTGTTCTTTTTCCCCCACCCCCCGCACCCACTTCACCCATCACTTTCCCATTTATATCAATCATCCACTGATCCCTTAGAACAACAGTACAAGGCTGGTGGCAGTGGGTCCCTATTTTACAGATGATAAAACTGGGACTCAAAGGTGAAGGGCCTTTCCGAAGATCACACAGCTGGGAGGCGGCAGAGCCAAGCTTCCAGGCCAGCTTCTCCAGACTGCAGGGGTTCCACTGTGCCTGTGTGGTCCCTCCAGTGATCGCCAACATTTGCATTCCTCTGAACTGGTTCTTAACTTTCAACATGGCAATTTTGATAGGGATTAGGGAAAAGTAAGTGCAATGAATTCCTCCAAATTGACAAACATCCGAGATTATGTTAGATGTGGATGTACCACCCTGGGTTGCTGAGTGGTATCTAAGTAGGACAGGTGGGTTAGATACATTTATCACAACAGCCCCAGCAGGAAGCAAGATACATAGCTACTTTCAAGGAGCATCCCAGCTGGGAGATGGGAAAAGTACAAATAAACAGGTTAACTGATGATCTCTCAGTGTGACCAATGCCAGGAGGAAGACAGGTTACAGGAGAAGGGGCCCCTGAGGGAATCTATTTTAGAATGAGGTGGTCAGGTCACTGGAGAGCTCTCAGAAGAGGCAACTTTCAGATTAGACTTGAGCAGGCCAACAGAACTTTCTGCCATGATGGAATGTTCTAGAACTGTGCTGTCCAGTATGGTAGCCTTTAGTCACCTGTGACTATGGAGATTGACCTGTGGCTAGTGTGACGGAAGAAGTGAACTTAAAAATTTAATTTTAATTACTTGTAATTTAAGTAGCATCATGGGTCTGCTGGCTATTACATCAGCACAGCTCACTGTCTTCCACCACCATTTTTAGGGGTCTTTGCTGGTTTGTGCTTAAACCATAGCTTTTCTGAGCTGGTGAATTTATGAAGGCAAAAGATCCTTAACTAAGTAAGGGCCTATCTTTGCATGACAGCAAGCCAAAATATTAAATGAGTTTTCTGCCTTTGTATCTTCATTATGTAGAAACTTAGCACTATAGGTAAATCATTTATCATGCCTTATCCAAGGACTGGGGGGAAGGGGGGACAGAGAGATCTTGGTTTTTTATAAATTCTGGGGTGGTGGGAGATGCAAAGGGCTGTAGGAGGTCACAAAGAAGACACTGAGCTGTGTGACCTTGGGTGGGACCCTTACCCTCTCTGAACCTCTACTTTCTCATCTCCAGCATGAGGAGGCTGGAGCAGCCCTCTGAAGTGTGACACAAATCTCATTGGGCCTACGGTTATTTTGCCCCAATCGATGTGCTTTTCAGAGTCCGGAATTGAGGATTTTGGCACCAAGGACAACTCAGATAGTTCTGCTGGTGCCTCCCAAGATACTGGCATTTCTGTGAGGAATGTTGCAGGCTCCAGCAGGGTCCCCATATGAGGGGCCTCTGATGAAGGAGACCAGCATGGGTTCATTGTTCCTAATGACCTGGGATGAGAATCCCATGGGGCGGTATCTTCAGGGAATCAAGGCTTAGACCCTTGTCTTGGTGCTGTCTCTGGTGGTTGGTTGGATGAAAAAGTTGCTGTCATAACCTGTGTGTTCTTGCCTGTTGGAAGCAGTGATATCAGAACGAAGGTGAGGGTTTCATCATCCTCTTGTAGAGTTTTTGCCTCTGATGTTTTTGCATCTTTGGGACCCTCAGTAGCCTGGTGTTTGGCAGCCCCCACCTTGACCCTTTTGCTCATATCCATTGGTAGTGTCTTGGGTCAACTCTGAAGAAATAAATGTTCAGTGGGGCCTCCCAATCCCCCCCAAACCCTCTAGAGTGTTGCTTTGTGGAGAGCCACTGCTTGGCTCTTCTTCTTATACAGGATGGAAATGCCTCTTCCCTGGGGCCCACAGGTCAAAAGCCCAGGCCACTTTCAGACGTGGGCAGGTAACTTGCAATCATCTGGAGGATTGAGGACATGAAGCCTGACATAGAAGACCAATGTGATGATAAAGTATCCCTGTTAGAATCCCGAAAGCTCCCTGTATTATTATTTTTTTCTGATTAGCTGCTAAATAACCTGCACTCTTGGGCACATCCCCTAACTTTTGGAGGCTCAGTTTTTGCAATATGGTGGCTGGGAGTTTCAACTAGTTCTTGCAGCCCTTCCTTTGTCACAGACAAAGCTGAGACCTGGGCAGGGGGTTATTCCAGGGGTCTGCACTCACGTGGAAGCCACAGCAAAGCAGTGGTAGATGTATGTCTCTGGATTCTCCTGCTGTAGGCAGGTTCTGCAGAGCCACTTGGTCTCCATGTCACCTCAAGGTCACCTTGTGGTCCATGCTGCTTCCTGCCAGGCCACGAGCCAGGCAGCTGGATAGAAAAAGTGCCTGTTTACTTCTCTGGCTTGGAGGGAGCTCTTTTTGAATGATCTTCAACAGGGCCTTTGTTTTCCCCTGTGCCCTCACGTTTCCAGAATACTCACACTTACATCCCCATTCTGGGCCTTTGTGTCTGCTGTTCCCTCTGAACTGAGATGCTCACTTTCTCTTCATGCCCTTAAACCCCCCCTCCCCTAGGGCCTGTGTCCAGGTGTGTGGCCTGTATGGTCAGCTCGGCTATCACCCTCTTGAAATTCTTAATAACTTTCAAACAAGGGCCTCCACATTTTCATTTTGCACTGGGGTCCACACATTCTGTAGCCCATCCTGCCTGCCCTTCAAAGTCACCTCCTCTGAAGGGCCTTCCCTGTCCTTTTCCATCTTTATTTTTTAAAATTTCTATTATTTTTAAAATATTTTATTTATTTGAGAGAGAGAATGAAAGAGTGGGCACATGAGTAGGGGGAGGGATAGAGGGAGAGGGAGAAGCAGACTCCCGACTAAGCTGGGAGCCCGACGCGGGGCTTGATCCCAGGACCCTGAGATCATGACCCAAGCCAAAGGCAGACACTCAACTGACTGAGCCACACAGGTCCCCCTGTGCCATCTTTAAAGTATCCCCCACATGGCCCTGTTTCTTGATTGATTGCTGTGGTGTGTTTTCACAATACTTAATCACTCCTGGAGATTGTGTCTTAAATTTTCTTATGTATTGACTTGGTTGTTACCTATCTCCTACACTGGCTGGCAAACTCTGTGAAAATGGGGACCATATGGGTCTCTGCTTTTCCCCACCTCCTAATCTAGTGTGGGTTCATGGTAGATACTGCATAAATAAATGCATGAAGCAGTGAGCAACCCAGGCTTGCCAAAGACACAATTCTGCATTCCTGGGGGGGGGGGTGCAAAACTTTACGAATGATCTAGGAATGAATGAACAGATGTATGTATGTATGTATGAACAAATGAATGAATGGATGAATGAACAAATGGATGCATCAATGGATGGATGAAGGAAGGAAAGAAGGAACAGGTAGATGAATGGGTGGATGGATGCACAAATGAATGGGTGCATGGAAGAATAGATGAATGGATATGGATGAATGCACAAATGAATAGATGGATGAATGAATGAGTGGATGGATGGATAGGTGGGTGAATGGGTGGATGGATAGGCATTTTATTGTTGCTTTTTGGCAGCAGTAGCATTTTTGTTTTCATCAAACTCTTTCTGATTCAGTCTTGTGATTTTGTAGACTAGTTTTGTGGTTAAACCCTAATTTTTCTTTAGCATTTTATATGGTTATACAATCTCCCTATTCCATCTTCCCAGGTGGTGAGGGCAGGCTGTATGGACCCAAAGACTGTATTGTCTGTCGAAGTAGGCTTCTCGTCTCTTTCTTTTTGGGTTTGTCTCAGGCCAGGGGTTGGGATCAGCTCTTCCTTAGACTTGGAGATAAATCTGGTGAGACCATTACATGTGTCAGAATAGTTGCTCACATATTGTGAAACGAAGGTTACAGGGTAATCCCACTTTGATCAACAAGGGGCAATGTGATTGGTCTGGGTCAACAAGGGGCACAATGGGTCTAGGATAAGATACCGGTTCAGAGCCATCTCCTACTAGTTTGTTACTCTAATAGTTCTACCCTGTGGGGTGCATGTGTGAACTGAATGGAGTGGGACAGGTTTAGGACCAATCAACTGTAGTCCTGAAATTTGAAGTTATGACCCTGAAATTTGAAGTTTGTCAGTTGGCCATGAACTCATTTAGAAGAAAAATCCAGCTTGAATAGATGTGTAGTTCTTTGGAGTCTTTGTTTATCCTGTTTTGTGTGAATATTCATGCCTTCTGCTGCAGAAATAGTGACATGAAAATGTAAAACATAAAGCTTTACCATCCCCCCCGCAAAAGTTCTCAAACTCCAAAGCATTCTGGTCCTGAGAGTTTTGCATTTCAGATAAGGGATTGTGGGTAATATAATGTGCTTACAATGTTCCTGTCAATTAGTAGGCACAGAAAATGCTTGTGCTTAATAAATGGGTTTGTGTATGTGTTGCTGGAAAGTCTATAAGGAATGTGTCAAAATAGTTAGCAATCATTGTCTTTATATGGTGCAGTTATAAGTCATTCAATGTTTCTTCTGCATTTTCTAACTTCCTGCTGTAAATACTTGTTATAATGAGTATTAATAATGTTTACTAATAAAACATTATAAAAAATCTTGGAGGGGTGTAAGCCAGTCATCTCACTTCCTAGATAAGAAGCTGACACCCAGAGCGGTTCAGGGGTCTATCAGGGGTCTATCAGGGGTCTATCAGGGGTCTATCAGGGATCATTCCAGCAGGACGATCATAGCTCCTGAGGGCCATTGGAACCCAGACCCTCAGAAGGTACAGATAAGAAACTGGTCTGCAAACTCCCACTGTTAACTCCTAGCCTGGGCTCCAGGAAAGGTGTCTCCATCCTTGTCCTAACCTGTTCTTAGCATTAGTGAGAAGAGTCAGGAGACAGGGCAGTCATTAAGCTGTGTGACCTTGGGGATGTCACCTATCCTGGCAGGGGGCTGGACTGGGATGCTTTGAAGCCCTGGGTGGCCCTAGCAGACTTTGCTTTCGTTTCTTCATGTGTGGAAGGGTACATGAGGGGCTGGGATCAAGTTTGTTCATTTAGAACCATTTTCTCCTTGGCTGGTGTGGGTACCAGGTAAGCCTAAGGACAAGGTCAAGATGAAACAGTCAAGCGGAGAAGCTAATGTTGGTCCCATCCCTTCATTGGCTTGAAAGCATTTACTGTAGCCCTGCTGGGTGCCAGGCTCTGTGATAGCACTGTGGATGCACAGACGGTGGGACTGGCCTTCTGCCCCAGGGAAGGCCCTCGGAGGAGCCTCAGAGGCCACAAGCCCAGAACACTTCCCATTGTAGGTGGAGAGAGTGGCCAGCTGTGGGCTGGCATGCGGACTCCTCCAGTCAGCTGTCAGGTGGCCTGGGCTGAGCTTTTCCCTTTCTGGGCCTCACCATCCTCCAGAACGAGGTCACAGTAGGTGCCTACCTCACAGGGCTGCTGTCAGGCTTACTTGAGTGGCTGGGAGCCCCGCACTTCAAGCCGTGCCTCAGCGTCATCTCCATCATTCAATGCAAAGCACAGGTGTCCTACCCGGGACCCACGGTCCCATCACAGACCAGCCCCACAACCTCTCTCAGCTGCAGTTTCCTTCTCTGTCGAGATGGGATAATGCTGGGGTCTACCTCACAAGTGTGCTGAGATCACAGGAGAGGAAGTAGCAGGGGCAGACGGCCCAGGGGCAGCCTCGGGCACTGTCACTGGAATGGGCATCTTCCAGAGCTCTTCCCTGTGGCCATGGAGCTTCCCAAGCCCCACCCAGCATATGGCTTTAAGGTATAGCAACCTGTGTCCACAGAGGAGGAAGTGGAAGGAGGCAGGTGAAGTGATCCTGACAAATGGATGAAATACACGGGACCTTCCCTGGCCCCCTCTTTCCCTCCCTGCAACTGCTCGCTTCCATGCCTTGAGTGTTGAGTTTAAGAGACCTTTTGCCAGGCAGAACTCAGATTCCGAGGAGGCATAGTGAAGAAACAGCAGGTGAGCACGCTTACCCCTAGGACTTCGCTTCACCCTTCTGTCCCAAGTTGCATCCTGGGGCAGCTTGCAGTGGCACCCCCAGGTGCTTCCTGCTCGTCATCACCCTCTGCACCTCTCCCCTGCTCCAAGTAACAAGCAGGTCAGAAAATTTTTAATGGCCTATAAATATTTTTATCTGTCCCTCGATGAAATCTTATGAATCTTTTGATCGTGTTTTAATTTATTCTTTCCTTTATTGAAGTAAGGAAGGGCTGGCAGAAGCCCCATTTCCAAAACTCTTTAGCTCCTAAGGTGTTTTCTGGGAGTTTAAGGGAAAGGGGGAGGATCCCCTGTTTTTGCATTGTTTCATTTGTGGACTAGATGTTGAGTTTCTAAAGAGGCTGCCATTCATGCAGGGAGCGGAGCGCCCGAACATCCCTTTCTGTCTCAAGTATCTGTATCCTGCTTTAGAAAAATCTGTCACTTCTGCTCTATGCTTCATGTAACACTTCCCCCATCACATATCAAGAGGGATTGTTTTATTTTTCTTTGAACGAATGCACTCTATAGGTGGATGGTGTCACAGAGAAGTGGAGAGAAGGGGTTTGCTCAAGGTCACACAGAGTGTAGGGACAGGCTTGAGGCCACTCACAGCTCAGGCCTTTATACTGTGAGGCTAGCCACTAGCAAGTGCACTCTTTTGGCGTGTGTGTTTTGCCGCTGACCTGGGTTTTCCCTCTGCAATACCAGCTAGTTAAATTTAGCCTCTGAGGAGTCTGATCAGAAGGCCTTATAGCACGAGACTGCCTCTCCAGCCAAGTTGGAGTGTGTCATTGAAATCACAGTGACGGATGTTTAAAGGGGATGTTTATGTAAAGGCGATGTTGTGTGTAGGTGTGCACATTACTCTTTCCTTCCCATCTTCTATATCTTATAATGAAAGCAGAGAAAAATCCAAGTCATGACCGCCCTGATGACATGCAAAGCGCAGGTATGGAAGTGAAATGCCTTTTTTGAGAAGTGAGGCGTGGTGGGATGTCTCCAAGGCTGTATTAGTGGAGAATTAGCATAACCATAGTGTTCAACAGGCATTGGGGTTTTGTCCATAGAGAATAAAAATCCAGAGCAATGCGAGTACGCCAGTGAGAGTTCTCTCCCATTTGATCCTTGGGATGGGATAGAGGTGTTTTGAAATATTTTCATTTTCTGGTTTTAACTGTTTTCCCTATTTTGAGGTGATTATATTTAAATTTGGGTCATTTAGAAGATGACATTGGGGGAGGTTTGGAACTTTAAAAAGTAAATCAGCCTATGGGGTTGGTTTTTTGGGGGAGGGAGTGAAGACAAGGCCATGAAGAACCTGCGAGAAACTCTGAAGAACGGAGAATTGTTTTCACCTGTTTAATTTATTTTTTAAATCCTTCTGTTGAAAAAGTTACTATAAGGTTAGAACACAGCTAACTGGTGCCCTCAAGATGGGCCGCTTTTCCAATTCCTAAGGGTAATTCACATTGTGGCCACACAGAGTGGGACTCTTGGAGGTGTGGCCCCAGCTGTGCCTCTCCATGGGGATTCATTTGCAAACATTTCCATTATTTTTTGGTCTTTGTTGGCTATGAACATAGGCTGCATTTATTATTATGGAATATTTTCTAGGCAATGTTTTCAATCCCTTTTATTTGTTATAACTCCTTGCAGAAGCATTCATTCATTCAACCTAGAATGGTTTGCCTGGGTTCAAGGCTCAGCTCTGTCACCTTTGGTGAAGCATACATCCCTGGGTCACATTTCCTTATCTGCTTTAGGGAAATAAAAACAAAAGGACCTCTCTGAAAGAAGACAAAGGCACAAAAAGAGCCCTCAGCATGTGTGAGTCTTAACCAGAAAGATGCTTATTCTTTAAGGATGTTCTTATTTTGAGTGTGGTTGACACACAATGTTACATTCATTTCGGGTGTATGACATATTTGGGCATATCTGTACCTTATGGGGCACTCGCTGCGAGTGTAGCTACCAGCTGTCACCATACATCACCACCATGGCAGCGGTGACTGGATTCCCTGTGCTGTGCTTTTTTATTCCCGTGACTTATTCATTCGGTAACTGGAAGTCAGAAAGAAACCTATTTAGGGTCAGTCACAGGGCAGCTGGCGTCTTTTCCTGTCTCCAAAGAGCTGCCTTTACCAGGTGACCCAGGTGGTCCAAAGTGCATGTTAGGAGCTCGCTCTGGGGCCAGGAGGGCCTGGAGCAAACATGTCCCCGGGAGTAGTGGTGAAAGAATAAGCAAAAACAGGAACTTGGAAGCCAGAAGTTAACATACTGTGGGGGGACTTTTACCAGGCACTCTGCTGACATCTGGCTCATATTTTAAATAAACCTCATTTTCTACCACTTCTCTATTTGGGTGTATTCAAGCACATTAAAGGCCTGCTAGTTTTTCCCCAGTTGCCAGTATGTAGGGGGGACTACCATCCTGGAACCCCTTCTTCCCGCTCAGGAAGGTAGCCAAGAGGGCTTTTCTAAGTCTCTGGCCACCTGCGCCTGGTGCCCAAGGTCAACGGCCGCTTCGTGATTGACCGGTCCGGGGGGCGGGGCCTGGTTCTGTCAGGGTCAGGAGGAGGGGCCAGGTGAGGGGGCGGGGACCCTTCTGGGAGGAGGTGTCCATTTGGGGAGCGGGGCGTGGATGGGCACCGCTGTCCCAGACCCTTGCGCGCAGGACTGTTTTCGGGATGGAGGAAGCGCTGCACTTGGTTGGACACCTACAGGCTGCAGCACCACCTGGCGCCAGCGGCTCTCGGACCACACCTCTGCCTCCCTGTCTCGACCTGGCTGACCTGCTGGGCCCCGGGACAAGGGTCTGCTCAGGAGGTTAAGGAGGGAAGTTCTGTATCCCGGCAGGAGCCAGGTGGGATTGGCCAGCGGGCATGTCAATATGAACCCTGCCAAGTACAAGGTTTGTTTCCCTGATCGCAAAGTAAAGTAAGTAAATCTGCAATTTTAATGACAATTATCTTTTGCCAACTTATGCAGCGTGTTCCCCTGCCCCCAGTAAAGACAAGTTCTGCGTCCCCTTAGTACCACCTCCTCTTCTCCGCCCCCATCAAAGAAATGCAGGCTTCAGTTCTGCCGCTGGGTAGATGGAGCTCGCCTTGCAAGCGCGAGCTGACCTTGGTGGTTGGAGGGGAGGCAGGATTGGCCGGATTTGTCTGTGATGTTGATTGGAGGGGCCTTCAGGAACACGCAGGTGGATAGGCTGGCAGGGGCCACGCTTACCTCCTCCTCCTCCCCTTAGCCTTGATAAAGCCTTGACAGTTGCGGAAGGCAAGCCTTTTTTGAAGTGATTATGAATCCCAGGGCATGTCAAGGGCCACCTGAGCAGGCATTGCATTTAAGGTTATTTAATGACCAATGTGTAGGCATTTCTGTGCCCTAGCGCTTCCTGGCCCCACCTGCTTGATTTCTTGTCTTCATTTTATGGTATTAAAAAAAATTATCAAAATAATGTTATGTTTGTTGTTGAGAAGTCAGAAAATTCTAGATAAGCCGAAAAGAGGAACAAAACTCACCCGTAACCACCTCCCCCAACTCACCACAGCCGATCCCATGATTTTTATTAACAGTTGCTGGATACTTCCTGAGCTCATAAGCGTGTCAGGGAATTGAGGTCCCTTGGAGCCAGAAATACGGTTATTTAGATCCAAAGATGGGAGGTCCAGAGAGGGCAAGAGATATGCCTCAGATATTTAGCCAGCCATCCAGGAGAGAGACTGACCTTCTAGTTTCCTGGTCCTTCTGCAAAGGAGAATAATGGAGCCTTCAGGGGGACCCTTCTTGGATTGCTCAGGGTGTGTCTGAGCAAAGAACCTGCAGAGGGGCAGGGATCGGGTATGGATCATGGTCTTTCTTGTGCACTAAGTTTTTGGTGGAGCATGGTAGTCCTGTTTCTTGTACTTTCCAAGCCCTGACCTAACTTCTCTGGCAAAACCCTTCAAACCCTATTGTTACCCAAAGCGGGCCATGTGGTCCACAAAGGACACATTCCTCACCCCCACCCTCAATCTGTAAGGCTATTTACACAAAAGTTTAACATATAAATCTTGAATCGCACTTTATTGTACACTTTAGTCCCAAAGATGACTACACAAACCACTTTAATCTGAAAGCATAAACCTTCAGTAATTGAAATTGTCTCATTATAAGTGGTTTCACCGCTCTGGAAATTCTGCTCAGAACCAAGGCCAGCTGCCATGTTGAAATGTTGGTTGGTGAGCTATGGGTGGTTCTCACCCCCACCTGCACATTTGAATTCCCGGGGAGGGGGGCGGGCATTTGAAGAAGTAGATACCTGGGTGTGCTCCCTTCGCTTCCAACAATCCTTCCATCCTAGGCATGCTGATGAATTAGTCCAGGTGCGGCCTGGCCACCAGCATTTTTAAAATCTTTCATGCTGGAGGGTAGAGTCAAGGCTGAAAATCACTGCTTAACTCAGAGTTGGCAAACTATTTTTGTCCAGGGCCAAATGGTAAATATTTCTGGCTTTGAGACCATGTGGTCTTTGTCACATCTACTCAGCTCTGCCATTTACCGCCCCAGCAGCCACAGAGAATACATCATTGAATGGGTGCAATGGGATTCCAATCACACTTAATTTATAGAAGTACGAAATTCACGTAATTTTCACATGTCACGCAGTAAGATTCTTTCAACCATTTAAAAATGTAAAAGCTATGATCAGCCTGTGGGAGGTCCAAAGCAGGTGGCAGCCTGAATTTGGGCTTTGGACCCGAGCTTAATGACTCCTGGTCTAGCCAAGATGGCCGTCTCGGGAAGTGCTGAGGGGGCAGGTAGCCTAAGAAATCTCCCATTGGTTCCATTGGTTCCATTTGTCTAGGAGCCCAAAAATGAATTCAAAGTCAGCAGCCTTGACTAAGCTCTACAGTGTCCTTTCTTCCTTACTTGCTTAGTGATAATAGTGAGGACTTTACGTCCATCAGGCCTCAGCAGCTGCCATCCCTGTTTTATAAATGAGAAGGGAGGGCCAGGGGAGGGATGGAAGGGCTAGTTAATGTCAAGGCCTCAGCCTGATGGCTCCATACTGGGGCTCTTAATCATGGCTCCCCTGCAGAGAGGCCCCTCAGCTAAAGCTCTTTACTGCACAGAATGCCCCGTGCTGAACACTGGTCACACGCTTTCTGAGGCAGACGCTATTAATGTTGTCAATATTGCCATTCTGTGAGGGAACTGAGGCAGCTTCCTCAAGATTGTGTAGGTCTTCAGAAGTAGAGTCTGTGTTCAAAGCCTGGGGGGACGGCTCTAACCTATCAGGGTTTCTGTTGACATTTGGGGCCTTGTGCTGCTTTGTGGTGGGGGCTGTCCGGAGCATTCTAGAATATTGAACAGCATTCCTGGCTTCTTCCTTCTAGATGCCAGTAGCATCCCCCTCAACCTCCCACCCCCTGCTTAGTTGGAAACCCAAAAAATGTCTGCAGACATGGGCCATATGTCTCTTGGGGAACAAAGCTGGCCTCAGCCGAGAGCCCTGCAGCCCCACAGATTGCCTCCCCGATGTAGGTGCTTGTTTTTTGATGTCTAGACTGTAAAGTCACTCCCATTTATCTCAATGATCTTTCTGCCTCAACCTTAGACTTGGGGTAGGGTGGGGTGGGGGATGAGGAGGTGGGCGGTCGGAGTTAGATTGGAAGCCCAGCATTGCCATCTGCCAGCTGTGTGACTTAAGGTCATTGAGCCTCTCTGGTCCTCAGTTTCTTCCTCGTGAGCAGGGAATGGCAGCCCTCCATGCACAGGGATGTGGGGATTCAGCATGAAGCCCCCTGTACCTGATGCACAGTGACACTCAAGAATGTTTATTCCTTCCCTCCTGGTGTTTCTGCCTGGGCTTGTGCCTGAGCAGCTGACTGTGCTCAGCGCTGGGCTGACAGCTCTGCTGTGTAGTGGATTGCACATGAAGCCATTTCCAAAGTCATCCTGGAATAGTTTGTCCTCTGCCCACCTTGGAACAAATGCCGGCCAAAGGTCAGCCCTCCAGAGCCAATGCTGATTGGCTTCTAGCTTTGTCAAAAACAAATAAAAATAGCCAGTAGCCTGGAGACTGGGTCTGAAACAGGGCACACACTGTGTGTTCACCCACCTAGTTAGTTATGATGGGCTTGTGACCCACCTGAAGAAGGGGTTCTCTCATCAGTTTTGTAATCAAAATGGCGGCTGAGAATGGTTTTTCCAGGCTACGAAATAGTGGTTTTCTCCTGGTTAACTTTTCTTTGCCGTGCTTTAGGCCAGGTTGCTAGAGTTTTAAAGATTTTATTTATTTATTTGAGAGAGAGGCAGTGAGAGAGAGCATGAGTGAGGAGAAGGTCAGAGGGAGAAGCAGCCTCCCTGTGAGCTGGGAGCCCGATTTGGGACTCGATTCCGGGACTCCAGAGTCATGACCTGAGCCGAAAGCAGTCATCCAACCAACTGAGCCACCCAGGTGTCCCAAGGTTGCTAGAGTTTTAATGTTTGTGTTGGAAGTGGGATGTCTGAGACCATCTGAAGCCAAAAGATCAAGCCAGCCAGTTGGGGAAGGCTGTAAACAGAGTGGATGGTTGGTGAGGAGACCCTGGCCAGAGGAGAGGCTGATGCATTTCCTGGTGAACTTGGGAGATCAGCAGCCCCTGATCCTTTCAGTTTCACTGCACTGAAATATGATAATAGAGTTCACTGGTGCCAAAAGCCATCTTTTACTTTCTATGTGTTATTTAACCTATACAACATAGTGAGGTATGTGTTACTATCCTCATCGTACAGCTAGAAATGCTGAGCACCTTGCCCAACAGATGCCAAAATGGCCAGAGCTTTGGCCTCCCTATTAAAAAATTCATAGCTTCCTTCTTATTGAATAATATATCATTAGGACACCTCAGTGGCTCAGATGGTTAAGCGTCTGCCTTCAGCTCAGGTCATGATCTCAGGGTCCTGGGATCCAGCCCCCATGGGGCTCCCTGCTCAGAAGGGAGTCTGCTTCCCCCTCTCCCTCTGCCCCCACAACACCCACTTGTGTTCTCTTTCTCTCTCTCAAATAAATATAATCTTTAAAAGAATAACATATCGTTGCAAGAAACTTAAAAAATATAGATGGAGAAGAGAACGGAAACCACCAGTAACTCCACCACCTGAGATGGTTGCCATTAACATTTTGACGTCTGTTTTCTGAGATCAGGAGCCTGCAGATTAGGGCCTTCTGGCCACATCTGCCTGTTTCTGTAAAGAAATAAAGTCACTAAGAATAAACTGAGCTACTTGCTGGTTGATGGGATGTAATTATGATAAAAGCACTGTTCTCATTTGCAAGATGATACTGACTTTCCAAAGTACTTTTCTAAGACCTTGTTTCAGCAGTTCCGTCCTAGGAAGTCTTAGGAGAAAATGTGCTCACCGTTTGTGGTAGGTAGTGAGTTTATCTTAGGCTGGAGATCGTTTGTTCATCTGTCTGTTCATTCATTCAGGCCCTATGGCTAAACCCAGTTGAGTGGAGAAAGTCTTCATTGAAAACATACCCTCTTGTGTCCTGGAAACACATTGTTCATTTCTCTTTTTGTTCCCCTGGCCCAGAGCTCTGTGTTTTCCTTTGTGATGGGCAGATCCTTTGGCAGCTCACCCTGGGGAGTGGGGCAGATGGCAGGTTTGTCAGAGGCTTTCCCATACGGAACTTGTACTAGACACGAACACTTGGCATAGCAGGAAATGCCCACACCCGGCATTTCCTGGTGTGGTAGAAACAGCCCCAGGCCTGCTGATGTGCTCTGTGACCCCTTTGCCTGTCTGGGCCTCCATTTGCCCATCTATAAAATGGAATTTTTATTTCCTAACTCTGTATTTGCTTCCAATTTTCCTGGGTTTTGCTCAGATGATAGCTGGAGGCATATCCATCCTTGCCCCCTCAATAGCCACTGGACACGTGTGGGTGGTTAACTGCTAGCCTAATTCTTGATAGATAGTTCTCAGCTTAGTGCCTTATCACTACCTTAAGAAAGTGGACTGAGGGGCACCTGCCAGGGTGGCACAGTCGGTTGGGTTTCCAACTCTTGGTTTTGGCTGGGGTTGTGATCTCAGGGTCATGGGATCAAGCGTGCATTGGGCTCTATGCTCGGCACGGAGTCTGCTTAAGACTCTCTCTCCTGCTGCCCCACTCCGTGCTTTCTCTCTCTCAAATAAATAAATCTTGAAAGGAAAAGAAAAAAGAGAAAGTGGACTGAATGTGCATGCCTGATCCTCTTCCTGTCAATGTCCCGCCAAACAACAGCAAAGAGATTTTTTTTTTTTTTTTAAAGTTAGATGAAACCCATCAAGCCTGGCAGAACAGTGGGGAAGATTAGCAACAGCATTTTAGAGGCCAGAAGCAAATGGACAAGCAGTAATTGGCTTAGTAGAACCAAGAGGGCTGAGTCCTAAAGCAGCAGTGGGGACAGCTGAGAACATGGATCTGTACTCTGAAAGGCGTGGGGGCTGGCAGAGTCAGGTACCTCTGTACCTGGGGGGAAGGGGAGGTACCAAAATGAGAAGAACTGGGTAAAAGATGCCCAGATCTTCTTGCCTGCCCACTTGTACCCCAACAGAAAATGGGTGATTCATTCCGTGGAGAGGGAAAAACAGAGGGTCTTGGGACTGGGCATTGATGGGCATAGCGGAGGCATATGAGGTCTGTATCCCAAACAGGGATCAGGGTCTGTGTAGGGGCTGAATTCTGAAATCTTCCCTGTCCTCCACCCTCATACCTGTCCCACCACTTCTCCCACCACCCCTTCCCCTACCACCCCTTCCCCAGCTCCTGGCCATTTGAGAATTGGACCGCTGAAGGAAGAAAACTCTAGTGTACTTGGGGTTCCCTGGTATAAAGCAGCCCCCCTTCCCCTATCTTGAGCATTGAGCTCAGCATCCACTGGCCCCATCTCAGTACCTTCTATCAGCCCTTTAGTTTTTGCTCTTGGTCACGAGGAAGTGACTGAGGTCTGAGTACTGTTTCTAGTATGGAGAGGAGATCCCAAAAAAACAGAGGAACACAGGAGACTTGGAAGAAACAGAAACCATGCCAGGAGAAGAGAACTTGAAAAAGCAGCCATTAATACCCCTTTTCAAGCCAGGGAGGGGGTTGTATAGTTAGGAATAGGTTTCACAACAAGGAAACTTTGCAACCCAGTAACAAGCTCTTGGGTATTAAAAAATGCAGCACCAGGTTAGGAGAGAAGACTGAAGGAATTAGCCCAGAAAGCAAAAGACAAATGATAGGAAATAGGAGAGGGGGGAAAAAGACAGAAACTTGGTGGCCAGTTTTAAGAATTTCAACATCCAGGGGTGCCTGGGTGGCTCAGTTATGCCTCTGCCTGGTTATGCCTCTGCCTTCGGCTAAGTTCATGATCTCAGGGTCCTGAGATTGAGCCCCACATCGGGCTCTCTGCTCAGCAGAGAGCCTGCTTCCCCCCCACCCCCGTCTTCTGCTCTGCCTACTTGTGATCTCTCTCTCACTCTGTCAAATAAATAAATAAAATCTTAAAAAATAGAATTTCAACATCCAAATAATAAGGCTTCTGGAAAGAATAGAGGAAAACTATGCAGGAAAATCATTTGAAATACTTGAAGACAAATTCCAGGATATGAGTTTCCACATTGAAGGAGTCTGGAGATCCACAGCCCTGCTAGATGGAAGGAGGCACATACCTGAGTGCATCCCTGGGAAACTGTAGACTATGGAAGACAGAGACAAGATCCTATAAGCTTCTGGATACAGAAAAACAGGTCACCTGTGAAGAATCAAGATATCAGAACAGCTGTGATTCTAGCCATACACATTGGAAGCCATGACACAATGGCACAAGGTTTCCAAAACTCTGAAGGAAAAGGTTTTCCATTATAGAATTCCATACATAGCCAAATGATAGGGTCAAACATGAGATCAGAAGAAAGACAGTTTGAGAACTTGCAAGACTATGAATCATGTACTACCCCTATCCCTCACTCCTAAATATCTTTTCTTAGAAAGCTACTGAAGGATGCCTTCCACTGAAACAAGATAAGAAACCAAAGAAGAGCAATACATGGAAGACGGGAAACAGAGATCCAATGTAGAATCAAAGGGAATCTCCAAGATGATAGTGATGAGGTAGCCCAGGGCAGCCAAAAGCAGGGTATGCATGTTGAGGGTACCATCATCAGGGGCTGTCCCATTGTACCATCTTTTCAACCAAATACAACTACTGGAGAATATGTCCCTCCAAATCAAGGGAGTTCACTAAGAAAGAGGGAGCCATTTGATCCCCCAAATTAGGGATCAAACCCTGAGGAAAGATAAAAAGAATCCTAAGGATATCAGCAAAAGGAAGTCTCAGAATGACAGTTGTGTAGGGGTCTGGAGAAGAACCACTCTGGATGACTGTAGAGAGTAGAGGCCTCCAGGAGGGATGTTGCCAATGAAGAATGATGGAGCTAATCAATTATGTCATGGATATGACATAATGGAGGATATGAGAAGGAATGGATGGCATTAGCAACAGGTACAAGGAGAGCTACGCAAAAAAAAAAAAAAAAAAACCTCCCAAAAAAACAAAAAAACCCTCTGTCTCCAGGAAAAAAGAAGAAAGGAAGATCTGGCCTACCCCGGCCCTCATCCATGAATAATCCCAGACTCATGAAATTCCACATATGAAATCTGCCAGACTGCAGTATGCCTGCACTGAGAGATTGGGTGATGGGAAGAAGATGGGATGGCCGAGTAAGAGAACTCCTTCCTTGACTCTCCAGATCAAAGAGCTGTATTTTGTGTTTTAAATGATGTGTTTTAAATTATGTACACACAATGGTGACATTGCTCAAAACTATGGAGAGGTATCAATGCCAAGAAAGTAAGTGATTTCCTCTGGTATTTGGTTCTGGAGGGAATGGGGCAAGGAGCCACCATTTGGTTGTCATACAGTTTTTTAAAAAGAATTTTCTTTTTCTCTTTTTTTCTCTCTTTGAGTGTGTGAGCACAGGGGCAGGCAGTGGGGGGGTGGAATCTCAAGCAGACTCTCCACTGAGCATAGACCACAACTCCCCTGACCTAGGGCTCAATTTCATGACCCTGAGATCCTGACCTGAGCTGAAATTAAGAGTCAGGCATTTAACCAACTGAGCCACCCAGGTACCCTGGTTGTCACACATTATTTGGTTTTCAGTTACAAAAATTTTGAGATGCACGTACAGAAAAATGCATGAAGGCAATCAGTACTATTTAATAAGTCTTAAGTTTTGGACTGTGTAGACTTTCTCCCTGATCATAAACCTCCCCTCCCTGTAAGTTTTTGGGTTTTTTTTGTTTTTTTTGTTTGTTTGTTTGTTTGTTTTTTTGTATTATTTGAGCTCCCGAATTGGGAACAAAGAAAGTAAAAATTATTTTAGGATTAAAGAGCTCAATGTACAGCTTGGGGGGCAGGTCAGGGGATCACTCCTGCTTCATTCCTACACCGGCCTCTTGAATCTCCTTGTGAAATGCTTCAAGGTCCCCGGTGAGAACTATAAAGCAGTGGGGGCATCTGATGGGCTCCCACTTCTCTGTTGATGTTGTTTGTAGGTACTAGGCCTCTGACTCTCTCCCCGAGTGGCCCAGGCTTCCTGGCTCATCAGGTCTGTCCTCTTTCCTCTTCAGACCTAGCATGTCTGGACTCCACCTGGTGAAGAGGGGCCGAGAACTGAAGAAGCTGGACCTGCACAGAGACTTTACTGTGGCCTCCCCGGCTGAGTTTGTCACACGCTTTGGGGGGAACCGGGTCATTGAGAAGGTAGAGATGGGGTCCTGGTAGTCGGGGGTGGGGTGGGGCCCCTCTTCCCAGCTGGAAGGGAGAGCACCTGCTTCAGGCTCGTGGTCACGCTGCAGAGAAAGGGCCAGGCCGCCCCTCTGTGAGGACTTGCCAAGTGCTATGTGCTGGAATTCATCACCTTTCACCCTCCCAACAGCCAGAGCAACAGGTGCATGACCCCCCCTCACAGGAGAGGAGACTGAGGTCTGCAGAGACCGCGAGGTGCCTTCGTGCAAGGGACTGCTTTCTAGGTTATCAGGGGCAGCCATAAAACCCAGCTCTGCCCTTCTGAGGTGTGGAACTCCTTCCA
This sequence comes from Mustela nigripes, assembly GCF_022355385.1. NCBI lineage: Eukaryota > Metazoa > Chordata > Mammalia > Carnivora > Mustelidae > Mustela > Mustela nigripes. The sequence continues at coordinate 17,459,268 of NC_081564.1, forward strand.
GGAGAGAAAGCCCATATGTTAAAATAATAGTGATGAAGCGAATCAGCCAATATTTGCCGTAGTTTATAAAGGGTTTTCACTTTGTTTCCTGTTCCGTGGGGTTAAGACTCTGGGCCACAGACTGATTATTCCCAGGGTATTCGTACAGGAGCCAAGATGAGAGATTTGACATTGGTTGTCCAAAATCATGTAACTAGTTAGTGCTGGAGTCGGGATTTGAACCCAGGTCTGTTTGACGAGAACTTATTCTTTTCCACTTTACTTGAACATGTGGTGGTAGTGATTATAATAACAGCAGCAGCTACAACTTTTTAAAAAATATTTTTATTTATTTATTTGACAGACAGATCACAAGTAGGTAGAGAGGCAGGCAGAGCAAGAGGAGAAAGCAGGCTCCCCACTGAGCAGAGAGCCCAATGCGGGGCTCAATCCCAGGACCCTGGGATCATGACCTGAGCCAAAGGCAGAGGCTTTAACCCACTGAGCCACCCAGGTGCCCCAGCAGCTACGATTTTTTGAGGGCCTACTTGGCCTGGCATCCTGTGAAATGCTTTACATATCATATCTCATTCACCATCCCCACTGTCCTGCTAGTCGATATGATTTTACAGAAGAGGAAACTGAGGCTCAGGGAAGGGAGCTGGCTTGCCCGGTCTTACAGCTGGTCAATGGCAGAGCTGGCATTTGAACCCCCCCCCGGGGGCTTCCAGAATGTGCTAGAAAAATGGGGCCCAGGGAAACTGACTGTCCTGAGGTCACCCAGAGCCCTTCCTTCTTGACCAAAATTTGCTTTGGTAATAAGGTTAAGAAAACCAAAGTCCTGCCGTTCCATCATTGCTCTCCAGGAGGTATTTCTGGAAAGAGAGAACACTGAATCTGAGCCCAGAGCTCTGGGCTGCATCTGCTATGGCCACTCACAGGATATGACACATGGGCTCAGTTTCCCCTTCTGCAATCACATTCCGACTCTCTAATGAGAATTGTCCTTCAGGGCTGTTATGAAAATCAGTCAGTAATAGGAGGGGCCTTAAAATTACGTTTTTGCAGTGGAAGTCAAAGCTTTGAAGCCATATGCCTATCTTTTTTTAAAACAGGAACACTAGAGCTTGGTTTTATTTCTTATAGACCGAGCCAGGAAGTTGACCAATCTGAGCTCCTTACATGGAGATGAAGCTCAGAGAGGGAAGGGGTCTGCCTAATGCCACAAAGGAAGGTCATGGCTCATTAAGAATTGAAACCAGGACCTTTTCTGTTGCTCTCAGTTGCTGAGGACAGGCAGCATCACTGCCTTTCCTCTCCACCAAGTCCAGGATCTTTAATCTCCAGAATGCAGAGGTAGTCACGGGATTGGGGCAGTTCAGAACACAGTCTGACTGTGTGGGGCTCAAAAATCACATCTCTGCCACTTACTTGCTGTGTGATCTTGGGCAAGTGCCTGAACTCCTTGAATTTTAATATCTTTAACCCCAAATAAATATAAGAATACAACCACTTTCAAGGGCTGATGTGAGGGTGAAGTGAAATATATGGTGAGATATATTGTACTGTAGCTTGGTACATACTAGGCCTTCAAAAATAGGAAGTGCCAACATTTGAGGGTGCCAACCAAGGAATCAAAATCTTTCATTCATCCCATCCTGTTCATCTGATCCATCCATCTGTCCACCCATCCATCCATTCCCTGATCCATGCCTCTGTCTTCCAGCCATCCCAACCATCCTTCTATCCATCCACCCACCCATCCATTCATCCATCCTTCTGTCCATCCATGCATCCACCCATCCATCCACCCACCCACCCATCTGTCCATCCATCTATCCATCCACCCACCCACTCATCCACCTGTCTGTCCATCCATCCATATATCTATTCACCCAGCCACCCATCTGTCCACCTGTCCATCCGTCCATCCATCCATCCATCCAATCCTCTGCCTGACCATTCATCGATCCATCCACCGACCCACCCATCCATCTGTCCACTCACCCACCTGTCCATCCATCCACACACCCCTCCAACCATCCATTTGATTCTCCACCCACCCACCCACCCACCCAGCCATCTGATCGTTCTGTATTCGTGCAGATAGCAGATTTTGAGCACCTCTCTGCCAGGCTGTGTGCTGTAAAGTAGCTCTGGAGCTGTGACATGGACCCAGGATAGCATGCAGCTCCCAGCACAGGTAGATGTGCAGCTCTGGCCCCTTCCTCATTTCCCCTGTGCAGGTGCTCATCGCCAACAATGGCATCGCCGCCGTGAAGTGCATGCGCTCCATCCGCAGGTGGGCCTATGAGATGTTTCGGAACGAGCGGGCCATCCGGTTTGTAGTCATGGTGACCCCAGAGGACCTGAAGGCCAATGCAGGTACCAGGGCCTTGGCTCCTTCCCCTCCTGCCACCCCATGTTCTTACCTGCCCTCACCTCTTCCCTTATACCCAGGCAAGTCCACCCTGGGCCCCAGAGTCCCAGGGTACCTCTCCTGAGCTCGCATTTATTTGCCTTTTCTTCCTTGTTTAATTAAAAATGCAAATGGCTACTATACAAAGTGGAGATCCCATCTTGGAGAAATGTCCATGTTACAGCAGATTGGCCCCTCTTTTTCCAGGTCTTTTCCCCCACAGATGTCTGTATTGTACTTCAATCATGCATCCTTCTGTTCATTTGTTTTCTCTCTGTTAGCACAGATCATTCTGTAAATAACTGTTGGACAATTTGTTTTTTTCCTGTGAATCATCGCATCCCTTTACAGACCTTTATCCACACAGTAGTCAAAATGATTTCTTAAAAACACAGCTCAAGTCCTGTTAGCAGCTCTAAATGCTTAAGAGGCTGCCATGCTGTCCCCCAGTCCCTCCCAGAGCCTGGGCCCTGGGCTCTGCCTTGCCCAGAAGCAGCCTCCTTTTAACTCAGAGGAGAGATTTGATTGTCAACCCTATTTTATAGATGAGGCATAAGGACAGAAATCATTCACCTAATGTCATACAGCCAGTATGTGGTGAAGGCAGGATTAGAACCCCGGGCTGCCTTACCCTGTGGGGGCTCTCATCACGCTCAGACTCAAATTTCAGGTCCTCAGGCCAGTTAAGGTGCCCTGCCGGCCTTTTGGCCCCATCCAGTGTCTCAGCTCTTCAACCCTGGGTTCCAGCCACACTGGCCTCTTCAGTTCCTGGGCCAGTGGAGCTCTTTCCTGTCCCAGAAACTTGGAACATGCTGGATCTTCTGCTGACAGTGCTTTTCCCCAAAGCTCCTGGCACAGCAGGCCTCCACCCCTCCCTGCCCCAGCCTTCTGGCCGTGTCCTCCTGTGTGGCTTTCCCAGAGGGCCCTGGCATTGACCCCAGCCTGGTGTTACTCTGTCTGTTTTCTTTTTTCTCTTCTCTGACAGTAGAGAAAAACTCAGGGACAAGAGGGAGCTCATCTGACTTCTCACTCTGTCGCCTCTGGGACCTCCCCTGTGGCTGACACTTTTGTGTTCCATAAACATCGGAGGCAGGCAGCTTGGGAGGAAATGCCACTCTTGGTTCTCTTTCAGGATCCACACATAGAATTCTACCCTGTTCCTTCTCAGGATCCCAGAGAATTCCTTAGTACAGAGTGACTAAGCCTTGCCTTGGGCACAAGTCTAGTGTGTCACACTTTAAAACACTGTCCAGTGAACATCCTCTTATCACTCTTGAGCTTCATCGATGAGTAGGATTTTTTTTTAGCACATATTTCTTCCGAGAAGTAGAATTTCTGGTGTAAAGGGCATGAATATTTGAAAATGAAAACATTGTATTGTATTCAGCCTTATAAAGGAAGGAAGTCCTATCACATGGTACAGCATGGAAGGACCTGGAAGACACTATGCTAAGTGCAAGAAACTAGTCATAAAAAGACAAGTATTCTAGGGTTCCCCATAGATGAGGTCCTAGAGTCGTGAACTTCATAGAGACAGAAAGGTGGTGCTGGCCAGGGGCTGCAGGAGGGGTAAAGGGCAGGTATTGTTTCATGAGTTGAATTTCAGATTTGCAAAAGAAAAAAGTTCTGGAGATCTGTTTCACAACAGTGTGAATGTACTAAATGCTATTGAACTGTATGCACAAAAAATGAGTTAGGTGGTAAATTTTATGTTGTATGTTTTTCACTGTGATTAAAAACACTGTATTGTTTAATAGCAAAACAGTATTAAGAGAAACTGGAAATAGGAATTAATCGAACACCCCACCTCTCATCCCAGCCATTCTGATAGCTTCCTTCCTTCTTTCTTTGTTCCTTCCAGGCCTTGTCCTGATGCCTCTGTGTTTTCCCATAGTGGAAGTCATGTTCAGTTGTCTTCAAATGATCATCCACACTTGTCCCTTGTGGCCATAGAATCTTCTCCATTATCCTTCCAATGGCCATAGGTTGTCATGCAGTAAACTTGAGCCTCTCAGTTTTTCTCTCCTTTTCTCATCTAATTCCAGAGTATATCAAGATGGCAGATCAGTATGTCCCTGTCCCGGGAGGGCCCAACAACAACAATTATGCCAATGTGGAGTTGGTTGTGGACATTGCCAAGAGGATCCCCGTGCAGGTAGGTTGGGTGCGTGCCCCAGTCTGCCCACCGCGGGAGGTTGGGTGATGCCCTGAGCTCTGGAGCAGCTCATTCCTGCCTTTCTAGAGGGACAGAGGCTCCAGGTCCTCCAAGACTCTGAAATCCAGAGCTGTTGTGATGCCACGAAAAGCCTCCATGTGTGACGGGGTTGGTGGGGGGGCTCCTCAAAGGAAGATCTTTATTCATGCCTCTCTGTGTTTACAGGCGGTGTGGGCTGGCTGGGGCCATGCTTCTGAAAGCCCCAAACTGCCGGAGCTCCTGTGCAAGCACGAGATTGCTTTCTTAGGTACAGTGTGTCTCTGTTCAATAGACGGGAATCGGGGCATTGACGGAACATTCTGCCGGGTTGTGTCCTCTTTCCAGTGTAGCCCTGCAAGGTGGGAATCAGTTTGATATTCCCACCTCACCCTTTCATGGTCAGGAGCACGCCGGGCCAGGGTGGGAGGGAAGGTTGGCCAACCCAGGGACATAGGAGCCATTGCCATGGGTCCCACAGGAGAATGATGCTGGACAAGCAGGACCCTCTGCTCGTGCCTCTGCCAGTACCAAGATACCAGCCATGTTCGGATATCTGACCGGGTTTGGAGGTCACATTTCTGATAAGCTCACGCCTTTCTTGGGCTAGTCTTAGGGCTTTGGAATGCCCTAGGATTCCAAATTTAGGGACCAAGTCTCTATGACTTATGAGGGAAAATGATGCTTATTGCCGATGGCGTCTGTTTTAGGATTTGCATTTATAAACTTTGTGTGTGCAGCCATGCTGACATCTTTGCATGGTTTAGGGGACTCATTTACCCTCCACGATAAATCCCTCTTACCTCTCCTTCACGCTGGGCCTCCAATACACACCGTATTTGAAACAACTCAGTACGAATCAACACATGCTATCCCGAGAATCTGCCCAGTAACTTGTGCTTGCTGATGTTTTCTCTGTCTGTAGTCTTTGACTGGCTGTTACATGGGGCCCTCGTTACCCCTTAGCTCCTCTGGAGCTTGGTGATCCAGCCCACAGGCCAAGTCCAGCCCGCTGACTGCTTTTGTAAATGAAGTTTTACTGAAACACAGTCTGGCTCATGCATTTATGTCCTGCCTATGGCTGCTTTGGCCCAACACTGGCAAAGCTGGGTATTTGTGACAGAGACAAGCAGACCCACAGAGCTGAAAATAGGTCCGATCTGGCTCATTATAGGAGAAGTTTGCTAACCTAGGGTCTAGTTTTTTTTGAGATGCTAGCTTGCTCTTTGGTCTAGCTTGTTACCTTCTTCCTAAGAAGTGAATTCTGTGGGGGCCACATAGCTTCGGTTATAACTCTGACGAGGTTTACAATCCACATAAAAACAGCAGACTCCTTCCACATCTGATGAAGGAGCAGATACCAGATTTTCCCCTTCCCCAACTTGATGTTCACCTGCTCGAGAACTAGGACCTGAGTACTTTTCTTTGCACATTGGACTGGCACTTGGCTGCAAGTGGCTTGTGACTAACTCTATTCTGCCTTCCCCCTTTGTCCCTGATGCTTCAGGCCCTCCGAGTGAGGCCATGTGGGCCTTGGGAGATAAGATCGCCTCCACCATTGTGGCCCAGACACTGCAGATCCCAACACTGCCCTGGAGCGGAAGCGGTGAGTGGCCTGAGCTTCACTTTGTGGGGGATCTCTTCCACCCAGTCTGAGCAGAGGGGGTGACAGGTGTATGCATTTTTTGTTCTTTCATTAAAAAATTATAAAATTATTATTATTATTTTAAATTTAAAAATTATTAAAGCGGTAGTATAGTTTCATTGTAGATAGCTTAGAAAACACAGAATTCCAAAAAAAAAAGAAAATGAAATAGAAATCATCCATAATCCTATGGCCTGGTGTTGAACATTTGTTATATTCTAGGTACTTACCTTTTCAGCCTTTTTTTCCTAGGCACATCCTTTAAAAATCCAGAGATCTTATATTTACTATCATTTGTGACTTATTTTTTTCTCACTAACCCTTCTATGTCAATAAATACACTTTAGAACATTTTAAATGTCCGCGTAGGATTTTATCAAATAGATATATCGTAATTTATTTAACAGTTCTTTATGGTTAGATGTTTAGGTTGTTTCCAGGCTGTTTACTCTAATTTTTAAAAAATACTAGAAGTAGGGGTACCTGGGTGGCTTAGTCGATTAAGTATCCAACTTTGGCATGGGTCATGATCTCAGGGTCCTGGGGTTGAGGGTCCTTGGGCTCTATGTTCAGAGGGGAGTCTGCTTCCCACCCTCCATGCTTGCTCTCTCTCTTTCTCACATAAATAAATAAGATCTTTAAAAAAAATACTAAAAGTAATAGAGTCTTGATAGTCTATTAGCTATATCTCTATGTATTTTTTAATCATTTCCTTAGGATAAATTCTGAAAAGTGGAATTTCTAGGATAAATTAAAAACAGGAAAAAGTTTTGGGCGTTTCCTATCCAATTTTATTTTTTTCATTCAAAGATGAAATTTTAAATTCAGAATGGAAAGTTTATTTATTTTAAATCTTCACAGGGTTTTAGAAAACGGTGATTTACATATAGATGACACCAGTGAGTAGAATTGGAATTTTTTGAGTTCAGGTTGATGTGGTTGTTTGTGGTAGGCTCAATCTGAATTTCTTAAGTTTGATTTCCCATTCAAGGTTGAGTCAGCCCTAAAGAAAATTAAAAGCCGTTATGGAAAAATTAAAAGACCATGTCTGTATATGGTTGGTCTAGCGCCCAGGTCTAGAGAGGCTTTGGTGAGGGATGGCCCTGTGGTTTCTATATTGTGTATCTCTGCCATCCTTGGGAGGATTCAGCTTTTTTTTTTTTTTTTGTGGTTTTCTAGGTCTGATGGTGGAATGGGCAGAAGGTGATCTGCAGCAGGGGAAAAGAATCACTGTCCCAGAAGATGTTTACAACCAGGGTTGTGTGAAAGATATAGATGAGGGCTTAGAGGTAAATACAAGGCTTGGGGGGCCAAGATGCTGGAACCTTATCATCATCCCAGTAGCTTGGAAACTGCCCACCTTCTAAAGAGGTCTGTTTGTCCTTCACCCCCAGGTGGCAGAAAAAATTGGTTTTCCCTTGATGATCAAAGCATCCGAAGGCGGTGGAGGGAAAGGAATCCGGAAGGCAGAGAGTGCTGAGGACTTCCCAGTCCTTTTCAGACAAGTGAGCTCTTCTTTTGGAGCACTTTTCCATATATCTTTGGGGAACTGTGTGTGTTTAGTTGTTGGCCACCAGATGATTTTCATTAGCATTACTGTGTCGGAAACAAGTAGGACACTTTCGGGAACTGGAATATTGCTGGGATGTGGGCTGAAGCAAATGTGTATGTTTTCTGCCACAAGTCCCTGGTTTGGGTTGATCCGTACCCATTTCCTTGGATGTTCTATACTGTGAATACATGTGACTTTAAATGATTTCGGAGATACAGGGCTAGAGTATCTATCTGTTTGTGACTATATTTATGTCTGTTGGAAGAGGGGACATTTTGTCAATTTTAGTAGTCTTGGTATTTTTAACATCTCTAGGTGACTGACTTTTGTTCTAGGAATGAACCGTGTATTTACTGACTTGTAGCTGGCTTTTCACTTTTAAGACTTTATACCTGTTTTAGTTGCCCATTGGCAATGTTTAAAAAAAAAAAAAAGGTAGGCTAATGATCTTCCCATTTTTAATGCAACTATTTTAGAATTTCTAGGCTCTCTTCTAGACCTTGTTCACATGCGTGTTTTAAAGAGCTGCATTCATTTTCCATGGTGTTTTGTTCTATGTTTCAAAAAAATTCTAAACTGGACATCACAGGTGTTCCATTTGTTCCAGTCTTTACAATTATTTTGATGATTGCATAATATCCCTGTGTGTCTGTAGTCTTCCTTATCAAGGAAGATCACCTTTTTTTTGTGAAATGTTATGCTTGTTTCCACTTCTGTTGTTATGAGTAAGGCTACTATAATTCAATATGTTTCATAATAATATATACTATCTATAATACATATTATACAATATGTATTATATTGTATATTATAATGCATTACATGATAACATGGAACATAAATAATGCTTTTTCTTTTCCCTCCTGAATTGTTTTCTTGGGTAAAAACTATGTGCCAAGGACTTAGTTAAATAACATGCATGTGCACATACAAAGACACGTCAATAAATTGCTTTCTAAAAAGGTTTGCCAGTTAAACAGCTGTGGGCAGTATATGAGTGTTCTATAAAGTTGTAGTTTCTCTATCACATGTCTCCCCTGGGCTGGATAGGTTTCTGGGGTACTTTGCGAGGAGAAGACGTTCTGTTTACTTGAAAGTTGCAGAAGTAGCATGCAGTCTCCATCTCCCCTTGGTTTCCATTGTTCACATCTTTGTTAGCTCTGCCATGTTTGTCACAACTAACAGATTAATAGGGATACATTTCTATTAAGTTAACTCCAGACTTGACTCAGATCTCACCAGTTTCCCCCACTAATCTCTTATTTCTGTGTCAGGATCTGGTCCTGGATCCTCTTTTACATTTAGGGTCATTAGGTTTTAAATCTTTCCCCTCCTTCCTTTCTTTAAAATAGATATTACTTTTTAGGGCTGTTTTCAATTCACAGCAAAAGAGAGTGGAAAATACAGGAGGTCCATATCCTCACTGCCCCCACACACGCATGAGCGTGTTTCTTTTGATCACATGAGTGCAGTATGAAGATGTTCTTACGCGAACGTTCAAACACTTTAGGGATAGGTTAAGCATAAAAAAGGAGCATTCTCTTTTCACCACCACCTCTGAACTCCTCCCTTTTCCCAAATGTAACCAATTTTTTAAAGAAGTTTTTAAAAGATTAAAAAAATTTTTTTAAGTTTTTATTTATTTATTTGACACAGAAAAAGAGAGATCATAAGTAGGCAGAGAGGCAGGCAGAGGGGTAGGGGAAGCAGGCCCCCTGCTGAGCAGAGAGCCTGATGTGGGGCTTGATCCCAGGACCCTGAGATCATGACCTGGGCTGAAGATAGAGGCTTAACCCACTGAGCCACCCAGGTGCCCCAGATTTTTAATATTCTTTAGAGTAGTCCCTACACCCCATGTGGGGCTTGAACTTACAACCCCGAGATCAAGAATCTCGTGCTGTGCCGACTGAGCCACCCAGGCACCTCTGTGTCTACTTTTATGTAGACATTCATAACAGCTCTATTTTATTATTTTTCACATAAACAGGGCCATCCCATCTATTACTGCAGCCTGCTTTTTATTTTTATTTTTATTCATTTATTTATTTGATGGAGAGACAGAGTGAGAGCAAGAATTCAGGCAGGGGGAGTGGAAGAGGGAGAAGCAGGCTTCCAGCCGAGCAGGGAGCCCGATGCGGGGCTTGATCCTAGGACCCTGGGATCCTGACCTGAGCCAAAGGCAGACGCTTAATGACTGAGCCACCCAGGCACCCGTACAGCTTACATTTTTAAAAGAAATTCTTAGCAATCATCCCATTTGAATACTTTTTTTAAATATATATATCATCATTAAGAATTTCTGGACAATTTCCTTTTAGCCATCCAAAGGAAGATATAAGACTAAATGTGGATTACACCATGGACAGCTGGCTGAGAGAGTACTGTTTAAGAAGGAGGAAAAGAGACCTGCTCAGAGGTGGCATGTTTTGGTCCCATTTTTATTCACAAAACATTCCGTGTGTTGTGTGTGTTCCTGAATGTGCAGCAGAAACCACTATGTACCCAGCTCCTACCGGCACATTAACTTAACCAATTAACTCTTAACGACATTGAACTCTTACCCAGCATGCTCCCAAATCCTAACAGCACATTATCTCTAGGAGATGGGATTGTGGGGAAATTCCGCCTGCCACATGGTGTATTTTGACAGTGTTGGACTTCAAACGAGGAGAACGGCATATCTGCAAGAGAAGCGAAACAAAGCTAAACAATCAGCAGAATCGTGGACATATTTTCAGAGGGCTTCCCACCCCAGCCCTGGTCCCCCAGGATAAAGTGAACCACTCTGCTGTCCCCCCAGGTGCAGACTGAGATCCCCGGCTCCCCCATCTTCCTCATGAAGCTGGCCGAGCATGCCCGACATCTGGAGGTCCAGATCCTTGCTGACCAGTATGGGAACGCCGTGTCCCTGTTTGGGCGTGACTGCTCCATCCAGCGGCGGCATCAGAAGATCATTGAGGAGGCGCCGGCCACCATTGCCATACCGGCTGTCTTCGAGTTCATGGAGCAGGTGGGCTCTGCAGAGCTCGGGTCGGAGAAGGGTTGGGGGCAGCTGCAGGGAGAGACCATCTCTGCTCAGCCAGCAAGAGTGCCCTACAGTCCATCTTGCTAACATGGGGTGGGTGTCCATGAAGACACCCAGGGGCCCTGCTAGGGAGTGCGATCTCCGAGGTCCCAAAGGATGCCCAGCAGATCCTCAGCATTTGGTGGGGAACCTAGTAAGCTCCCCGTGAAGAAGATCTGAGAAAACCACTGGCAGCTGTTCAGGCTCTGTGTCTTCTTTGCAGTGTGCCGTCCGCTTGGCCAAGACTGTGGGCTACGTGAGCGCGGGGACGGTAGAATATCTCTACAGCCAAGATGGCAGTTTCCACTTCTTGGAGCTGAATCCCCGCCTGCAAGTGGAGCACCCCTGCACAGAGATGATCGCGGATGTCAACCTGCCGGCTGCCCAGCTGCAGGCAAGGATCTGGGCTCAGAGCCCTGGGATTTCTTCCAGTGGGGCTGGCATCCCCTGTCCTGCCCTTAGTAGCCCGTCCTGCTCCCCTCTTGGCGGGCTGTCCCCGGGGAAGTGAGTGTGTTATCGTGTGAGTGGCATCGAGAGCCACACAGCCTGAGAACCTTCCGTGGAGTGGTTCGTCACCTTTGTCTGGCTGTGTGGCCCTTTGAGACATGGGCAAAAATCTGTTGAATTTTTTCCTGGGTGGGGATATATTTTCTATAGTTCGAGGCATTCATGGACCCCCCCGCACCCCCCCGTTCTCCATTCACAGACCCAGAGAAGTATTTCTCAATCTTTTTTTCATTCCTGCCCCTATAAGGAGCCTGTTTAGACACCCCCCCAATTTCTCCCCTTATAAAACTTAAATATCACAGATATACTGTATATGCTTTGGCTGAAGACGTATCTGGGACTGATACCTACACGAGTAGAATCATTTCATCCCCAAGAGCAGATTTACCCCCTTGAGGGACAGTATTGTCCGTACTGAGTTGGGAACTCCTGCACAAATAGGAACTCCAGTGCTTAAAATGTATAAATGTGTGTCTCCTTGCTTCCTTTCCTCCCTCCCTCCATCCTCGTCTTTATTCTTTTCTACTTTGTCTTTCTTTCTTTCTTTCTTTTAGTTTGGGAAATTTTAGAAGGAATGTTACAACTATAGTAATTACCACCTGTCCCCTGTGCCTCAACCTATTGGTTGTTAACTGCTAGCACATTTGTGTTCTTTCTATTTGTGTGTCTGTGTAATCTTTTCTCTTTTTTGGCTTAACTTTTTGAGAGATGTTTTGACTTGAACCTTCATGGTGTTTTGCCTGTAAATACTTGAGTAAAAGGACCTCCTAAGAGAAACATCATTCTTAAAAAAGAAAGAAAGAAAGAAAGAGAGAGAGAACAAGATCATTCTGGCACAATACCACAATAAAATGATGACACTTGGAAAATAAACCACTAATGCCCCTGCACATCTACCTAAAATTAAAAGTATAAAATTTAAAAAAATGTTTTGACTTTTTTAAAAAAAGATTTTATTTATTTACTTGAGAGAGAAAGAGAGTGTGCATGCACAGGAGCAGGGGAAAGTGGCAGAGGGAGAGGGAGAAGCAGGTTCCCTACTGAGCAGGGACCCCAAAGCAGGGCTCGATCCTGGGTCCATGGGATCATGACCCGAGCCCAAGGCAGACGCTTAACTGACTGAGCCACCCAGGTGCTCTAAAACTGAATATTTTATAAGATCATATATCACCTTAAGATTTCCCCATGGTGGGACGCCTGGGTGGCTCAGTGGGTTAAGCCTTTGCCTTTGGCTCAGGTCTTGATCTCCGGGTCCTGGGATGGAGTTCCACATCGGGCTCTCTGCTCAGCGGAGAGCCTGCTTTCCTCTCTCTCTCTGTGCCCATCTCTCAGCCTACTTGTGATCTCTTTCTCTATCAAATAAATAAATAAAAATCTTAAAAAAAAATTTCCCATTGTCCCAATAATATCCCTTTACCACTGTTTCTTATTTGTTGTTAAGATGCTCAGGATCTGTTCCAAGACCTCACATTCCATTTCATGGTCACAACTTTGAGTCTCTCGTATGGAACCCCACCTCAGGGGTACTTTTTGTTCTCAGTGGTGGCATTTGTGGAGAGCTCAGGCAGAACAGCCCTCAGTGTGTATTTTCCTGACTACTTTCTCCTGACGAGAGTCCCTGAGACATTTTCATGAGTCGTTCCTCAGGCTGTGTGTGTCAGGACCATAATTGTGTCTTGTGCTCATTCCTTAGGGCCAGCTTTCGGGGTCCTTTTAAAACAGTTAACTCTGCAGTGGGACACCCTCCTCACCTTCCATGGCACTCGGGATTTGTCATTTTCATCTGATTCCAGCATTTTCTTGTTGCGTGACATGGCTTTATAGAAAGTTGCTGCTTTTCCCGTTGACACTGTTTGCTCCCTGGGGGCAGAGTCAAGCCTTCTGTCTTTTTCTTTTCTTTTTTTAAAGATTTAATTTATTTGACAGACAGAGCCCAAGCAGGAGGAGGGGCAGGCAGAAGCAGAGGGAGAAGCAGGCTCCCCGCTGAGCAAGGAGCCTGACCTGGGTCTCAATCCAGGGATGCTAAGATCATGACCTGAGCTGAAGACAGACGCTTAACTGGCTGAGCCACCCCGGCACCCCTTCTGTCTTTCTCTTGCTTTGCTTCTCCTGCCACCATGTGGCCCAGTGTCTGCTGCCCGGCAGGTGCTCGGGATACCGAAGATATTTCCTGCACCTCTTCCTCCGTGACGTCTAGCTGTGCATTCAGTATTTGTGGGCCTGGGTATTAGTGGGTACTGACCGTCTGTGGGGTGCATTTCTTCGTTTCAGATTGCCATGGGGGTGCCATTGCACCGGCTGAAGGATATCCGGCTTCTGTATGGAGAGTCGCCATGGGGCGTGACGCCCATTTCATTTGACACTCCTGCCAACCCTCCGCTCGCCCGAGGCCATGTCATCGCGGCCAGAATCACCAGTGAGAACCCTGATGAGGCAAGTTTGGGTGTTTCCCTGCGCCTGCTGCCTCCAGGCTCCCAGGGTGGGGCCGACCCTGAATATTAGCTTTGGATGAGATGCCCAGGCTTCCTGGAGGACAGACAAGGGAACTGTAGCGTGGGAAGGCAGTGGCTTCTTGATGGGAAGGGTATGCCCAGCACAGGGGCAGGTCCCAGCAGGCATCTTGTTGCTCACGTACAGGACAGTGCCACTGAGAGGCATCGTTTTCCCTGCGCTATAGCTCCAGAGGCTAGGGTCTTGCCTTGTGCCTGGGATCTGCTGAGGCTGTGATGGAGCCCCAGGGCTGGACCCTATGGGCCATGTCCATCTTTGGGACAGGCAGCCAGCTTTTGATCCCAGGTCCTTGGTTTTCTGCCCCCCAACCCCATCCTCTTTGCTGCACCATAGATGGAGTCTGGTCCCTTGTAAGGAGTTCCTTTGTGACTTGTTCTTCTCTGTACCTTCAAAATCTAGCCAGTGGCATCTGTCATACTTGATGTGCTTGCTTGTGGTTGACTGTCACATCAGCTGCATAGACTACCACAACCTCATTGTTTAATGATTACATTCAAGAAACTTGGGATAAGAGAGATTTGTCTCCCCTGCCTGCCTTTTAATTAAAGAATTGTAAGCTATGGTAGCTGTAACAGCTTGGCATCTTTGGCTGCAAACAACTGACTCTGCTGGGGGACAAGTGAAATGGGAATTCTTTAGGGGGATGATGGCTTGTTTACAGTGCCTGGGAAGATGGAGGACTCAGAGTGGAGATAGCCGGGCACCTGCAATTCTCCATCTTTCAGAACGGATGCCTCCATTACACAGGTCAAGAGTCTTAATTCCAGCGAGAGGGTCCACGTCCATCCACCCTTACCAAAATTATACTGAGGGGGATGGGCCTTCCGTACCACCCCCACGTCCCATAAGCAAATTAGATGTGTGTTCGTATCACATTTTTTTACCTGCTGGCATTTTCATAATCCTGGAATTCAAAATCCAACCCTTCTTCTCTTTCATTTAAACTTTTCATTACTGACAATGTCAAGTTTATAAAACCAGAATGAACTTTCACTCAGTTCCATCAGTGAACAGCGTTCCCCCTATTGTACCTGTACCTTCTCCCCCATCCCAACATGATTATTTTCATAGTTTGTTTTTCTTTTTAAGATTCTTTGAGAGAGAAAGACAGAGATAAGAGAGAGCACGAGTGGGGAGGAGAAGGTGAAGCAGGCTCCCTGCTGAGCAAGGAGACCGTGTGGGGCTCGGTCTCTAGACCCTGGGATCATGACCTGGGCCAAAGGCAGCAGCTTAACTGAATGAGCCACTCAGATGCCCCCCACTTTTTAAAAGATTTTATTTATTTATTAGAGACAGAGACAGTGAGAGAGAATCAGAGATTTTTTTAAAGTAAAAATTACATTTATGCATGAACATCTTGACATGGGTACACCCACACCGCTAGTGGGAGAGATCAACGTTCTATTGATCACACTAAGCTGTGGGTTGTGGTGGAGGTTCTGGATTTGTCTAGGATTTAATTCTGATGCAAATATATCTGGAGTGATGACCCCCTCCCTCCCATTTTGCTTTTGCTTTCCTCACTCCAGGGGTTTAAGCCAAGCTCTGGAACGGTTCAGGAACTGAATTTCCGGAGCAACAGAAACGTCTGGGGTTATTTCAGCGTGGCGGCTGCTGGCGGCTTACACGAATTTGCTGACTCCCAGTTCGGGCACTGCTTCTCCTGGGGAGAGAACCGGGAAGAGGCCATTTCGTTAGTATCTTCCTGCACCCCTCCTCTTTTCCCTCCTTCCTTGCAGAAGCTAAAAGCCTGGGGCTTCAGAAACAGTAATACTTTAGGAGGTAAAGGAGTGAATCACAGAGCAGACCCTATCTTCAGTGACCTTTGCTGAAGTCCAAGGGCAAAGTCTCCCCTCTTCCTGTATCTGAGATCCATGAGGTCAAATCTGCTCACGAGTTCACCAAGGTCATTTGGTCTTGAGGTCATTATGGATTGCACTTGGGAGAGATTCCAAAAGGGGATTCCAAAATTTAAAAGGTGCCAAGTACTAGAGCTTTTTAAGAAAAAGGGGTGTGGGGCTACTTCTTTAAATTTAAACCTTATAAGTAGGTCCTGGAGAAACCCACATTGACAAAGGGGTTCCTGAATCCCAAAACACCCACAATCTCCTGTTTCTCCTGCCTTGCCCTGAGTGCAGAAACGCAAAACCCAGCGCACTTTGTAATTAAACATTCTTGTGTTTAAACGTTCTCGTGTTTAGAGTGAAAAATCCCCAAAGGCTTTGTGGATGTTTTGTTTAAAAAGCATTATAATTGGGGCTCCTGGCTGGCTCAGTGGGTACAGCACAAAACTCTTGATTTCGGCATTGTAAGTTCAAACCCCACATTGGGTGTAGAGCTAACTCTAAAATAAAATCTTTAGGGACACCTGGCTGGCTCAGTTGGTAAAGTGTCTTTCTTGATTTTGGCTCAGTTCATGATCTCAGGGTGGTGAGATCAAGCCCCACGTAGGGTTCCTTGCTGAGCATGGAGCCTGTTTAGGATTTTCCCTCCCCTAGCCCCCTCACTCACTCACTATCTCCCTTTCTCTGTTAAAAAAAAAAAAAAGGAAAGAAAAATTTTAATTATGAAAAAAACTTAAAACATAATAAAAAAGCATTGAAATCTATCTAGCCCAGGGCACTTAGTCGTGATTTAAATTGATTTTGGTGATTTTGATGAGTGGGCTTTCTTTGCTAGCTTCATGCAATCAGTTTTAATCAGGCTGAGTGAAAAATGGAAAGGGGAGGGAGGCCAGTCAGTCCGGCCCATTCTGATCTCTGATGGAAACAGCCTGTGGCTTGTCCTATGCTGGTCATAGGCCTATAGACTTAAGAATTCAGAGGGAAAAATTCTGTTGTTGTTTCTTTGAGAGAGAGAGCACTAGTGAGGAGGAGCAGGGGGAGAGGAAGAGAGAGAACCTTAAGCAGACTCCCCACTGAGCACAGAGCCTAAAGCAGGGGCTCTCATGACCCTGAGATCATGACCTGGGCAGAAATCTTGTTGGCCGCGTAACCAGCTGAGCCACCGAGGGGCCGCTAATATGGTCTAATAGGGGGACCAGCTGTGTCCCCTTCCCCAGGACTGAGGGCTTCCCAGGATTTGGAATTTCTCACTGCTAAAACTGGGCACGTCCTGAGCAAACTGGAACAAGTTGGTCACTCTTGAGCCCAAAGGCTTGATGCTTACCTGCAGACTCCGGGCCCGCACCTGACTTTCCTCTGACTACTGATGAGTTCATTTGACCTCAGTGCATCTTTCTTTCCCTGGCCCTGAATTGGGGTTGTTCTTACCCCTTTGCCACGCCTACTGAATGCACATGGGAATGCCATGACAGGTATAAAAGCTGTCCTCTCCCAGGAGGAGAATTGCTCTAGTGCCCCTTCTTTCTCTGGTACAGTCTCCCTATGATTTCCTAGGGATTCGGGGCTTCAGCCCTTCGGGCTGGAGCCCTCTTTGGGGAGAGGCCATCCCTCTGGGAAATGGGAGGTGGTGACCAACCGAGCACATGCAGACAGGTGACTGCCATACCCTGTGTGGGGTAACAGCGTTGGCCTTCCGTTAGACACACCTCGTGCATACCCTGCAGAGCAGCTGTGTGGAATGCTCAGGGGGGTCGGGGGGGGTAGCACCTGCTCTGGGACATGGGGATTTAAAGAGGTCCAGCTGCAGGGAGGCAGAGCAACCGGCTATGGTTAATAAGAATCAATCACAGCCATTCATCATGTTTATAACGGCTGACCTTATTTATCGGAGACTATGTGCTTTATATGGATTGTCTCATTTTAATTCTCCCAGCACCTGTGTGAAGTCAGGTTTATTTCCCCATTTTCCAGATGAGGAAACTGAGGCCCAGAGTGATTAAGTTACTTGCCCAAGATTGCTTGACCAGTAAATGCTGGAGCCAAGATGGACACCTGGGCTGCTGGACTCAGGCCCCTCTCTCAACTGTGCTCTTCTGGGCTCTCCGAGAACCAGGCAGGAGCTCTGCCGACACGTATGTTATGTTAATTTGGAAAACGATCCATGTGCCTTTCCTCTCAAGGAACATGGTGGTGGCTTTGAAGGAACTGTCCATCCGAGGCGACTTCAGGACCACCGTGGAGTATCTCATTAACCTGCTGGAGACTGAGCGCTACCAGAACAACGACATCGACACTGGCTGGTTGGATTACCTCATTGCTGAGAAAGTGCAGGTGGGGAGCTGCCCTGTTCTCCCCTCAGGGTCACGGAGGCCCCCCACCCCCGCCCCACTTCCCGGCTCCCCGTGGGCTTAGTCACCACTGACACTGAAGGGCGGAGTCTCTTCTAGGCTGAGAAACCAGATATCATGCTCGGTGTGGTGTGCGGGGCCTTGAACGTGGCCGACTCGATGTTCAGAACTTGCATGACGGATTTCTTACACTCGCTGGAAAGGTAGGGTGCAGGGGTAATTCACCCTCTCCTCCATGGGATGAGTGTTAGTGGCAAGTAAGGCAGAGAATCAGGCAGCAGGCAATTAGGGAATCCTGCCTCTGAAAGGAATCTACTTGCCTCTGAAATTCCTCTCCTGTAAATCAAGGCTGCAGGAGAGGAGGCCGCTGGTGGGGGGGGGGGGGGGCCTCAAGGGGACCAGCCCCAGGCAAATGGCTGTAGTCTTAGTCATGCTGACTTGTGTAAGGTACTTCATAGCACTTGAGTTCAAAGAGGAGATGAATTGAGAAGCAAAGCAGGTGATGGGTCACCTCTGCAAATGTTCCTTCCAGACCCTCACCTGAGTTGTGTGTGGCTAGTGAAGTGGACCAGCATGGAAGTAGGGGCTCACCATGAGGATGGGCCAGTGTTTCTCAGCCCCAGCACCCTTGACATTTTTGACTGACTGTTTTATTGTGGGGGCTCTCTTGTGCACTGTGGGAAGTTAGTAGGAGTCCCCCATCTTTCCACCAGGAGTCACCATAATCAAATATGTCTCCAGACATAGCCAAATGTCCTGGGGAAGAGGCAGAAATCACCCCTAGAGACACTGTGATAGGCAAATAAAGCTACCAAAACAACTTTAGAAAGGCAAGAGATGTTAGAGCGGGTTGTCATGCTTGTGCAGAGTAATAGAGTAGCAATGCCTGTGTCTCCTTCCTTCCCACATTGGGAATTTTTTCCCAGAACGAGCATTAAGGATTTTGCTTCCTGGAAAGCCGTTTTGAAATTTCTCACCCTTCAGCAAGTGCTGTTCCCTTAAGTTCTGAGCAGTGTCACATTCCTTGCCTTTCCATCGGATTTAGCTTTCTTTCTTTTTTTTTTTTTTTTTAAAGATTTTATTCATTTATTTGACACAGAGAGAGAGATCACAAGTAGGCAGAGAGGCAGGCAGAGAGTGAGGAGGAGGAAGCAGGCTCCCCGCCAAGCAGAGAGCCAGACGCGGGGCTCGATCCCAGGACCCTGAGATCATGACCCGAGCTCAAGGCAGAGGCCTAACCTGCTGAGCCACCCAGGCGCCCCCAGATTTAGCTTTCTAAATACAGCCAGATGTGTTGGTGTTTAGGCGAGGCAAAGAGCTGGGTGATTAGTTTAAATCCAGAGGGTGGCCCTAGTGTTCTCGTTCATTCCCACAGCCAACTGCACGTCTCTTTTCTTTCAGGGGCCAGGTCCTTCCTGCAGCTTCTCTGCTGAACATTGTGGATGTGGAATTAATTTATGGAGGTGTTAAGTACATCCTCAAGGTGAAGGCCCTGGGTTTCTTGGATGTCTCCAGCATTTTGGAGGCTGATGGGAGCTTTTCTTTCTGGAGTGGACTTGCTTCTGTTGGGTGCTGGGACTCCCCAGGCAATCCCATGCCCTTGAAACCTAAGCATTTAGGGTTTGGGCATGTGCAGCCTTGTGCAATACACACGGTGTACAGGAGACTGTGTATTTGGGTTCTGGGGCTGAGGTAACAGGGAACCATGAGCCAGTGGCTTCAGGCAACAGAAGTGTGTTCTGAGTCTGGAGGCCAGAGTCTAAAATTAAGGTGTCAGCTGGGCCCTTTGAAGTCTCCAGGAGAGAATCTATTTCATGCTTTCCTAGCTCCTGGTGGTTGTGGGTCTGACCTTGGTGTTCCGTGGCTGGTAGAATGTCACTCCAAGATATGCCTCTGGCTTCATATGGCTGCCTTTTCTCTGTGGGTGTGTCTGTGTGTGTGTGTCTGTGTGTGTGTGTGTACATTGTCTTCCTCTGTGTGTCTCTGCTCTGAAGAACACCACTCATACAGGATTTAGAACCCACCCTCCTCCAGGATGACCTCATCTAACTAACTCCATGTGCAAAGACACTATTTCCAAATAAAGTCACATGCCCAGGTACTCGGAAGGACATGAATTTGGGGGCACAGTATCCAGTTTGGTACCAAGCATAAGCAGGACCTTTGCTGAGCCGGCATAGTGTGTGGCTCCATTTCCAGGGGCCGTGAGGCCAGCTCTGTCCTGTGTGTCTGCACCAAAGGTCAATGTATGGCTTTTGGATCTCTCTCTGGTCTACCTTGGGCTTCCTGGGCAGTTTACTTGGTGCTGCTGTGCTCTGTCAGAAGTATCCCGTTACCCTTCCTGGGGCATCTGAGGTCATTTCAGAGAGAATATCACCATATCTGAGATGTGTGGGCACAGGATGAGACCCTGGGTCCAGGTCAGGGTGACCCGTGGGGGCCAAGTGTCCCCAAGAAGCTAAGGCCTCCTTGGGAGGGAGAAGATAACATAGAATTCAAGTCTGACTTTGAGGCAGAATTTTTTTGTTCTGTTACTTTATTTTTAAGATGACTGAGCACGTGTTGTTACCCTTTCAGCTTTGGGGATTTTTAGGGTCGATGTAGTCAAACAAGTATGTTCTCCATGGGGCCCTGCTTTGAAACCACTCCTCTTTACCTGTCCATGCTTCCTGACTATTTAAGGGGCCTGGTTCCCCCAGCAGGATTTTAAGTGTGACACATGCTTACTGTATAAAATTTTAAATTTTCAAAAAAAGCATAAAACATTGAGGGAACTCCCATGAACGTTTCAGCACTGACTTTGCAAAGTTGAGATCATGGTGCAAATACTGTTTTACTGCTTTGATATTATCATGGCCTGAAGTTTTCCCATGTTATTAAACAGTTTTCTTAATATCAGTTTGGTGTCTAGAGCCAACGGTCCAATGGAACTTTCAGTAGGAACGGAAGTGTGCTGTATCTGTGCTTTCCAGTGTGGCCACGGGGGACTACTGAGCACTGAGGAACTGAATTCTATATATTATTTAAGTTAAATTAATTTACATGTAAATAGCCAGCCTAGCTCTATTTGACAGTGGGGTTCCAGAGAATTCCATTGCAAGGCTGCGGGATAGCTAGTTTGTGTCTCAGTCTTACTGTTACCATGAATAATGTTGCAATAAACATTCCTCAGTTTCTTGGAATCTTTCCTCTCAACATATGTATCTTAGAGGTCGAGGGCTTTTTAGGGCTATCTGTTTTCTGAGAGAGAGCACCAAGAATGAATGAATCCAGGGCTAGTATGTCAGATTGAAATGCAGAGCCGAGGCCAGGGCCTGGCCACCTGGCCTCTCTTGAGGGTCCCAAAGGTCTTGTGTGCTCCTGAGCAGAGCTGGACTTGGGGGACAGAGTCCTGGTCACTGGTGGAGTCTCCAGGGCTGTCTCATTCAAGGTGAGACCCACCCCAAACCCTGCACCTTCCCTGCTGCTCCTGGGGGCTCTGCTTGGGGCTGATGCCTAGAGGCAGGAATGAGAAGGGCTTGTGATTGGCAGGAGATGACCAGGCTGGGCTGCACCCACAGATGGTGGCCACTAGCCCTGCTGTGGGACAGGTGTGGTGCACTGACTGTGGCCCCATCGGCTGCTCCCCGAGGGTACACTCCACCATGGACCATAGCCCTTGCTCCTGGTGGTGGGGGTGTGGGGCAGATGGTGCCCTGGGGCCCAGGGACAAGCAGGCCTCCTGGATTCAGGCAGGGACACTGAGCCTGTCCCCGCAGGTGGCCCGGCAATCTCTGACCATGTTCATCCTCATCATGAACGACTGTCATATCGAGATCGATGCCCACCGGCTAAGCGATGGGGGGCTCCTGCTGTCCTATAATGGTAACAGCTATACCACCTACATGAAAGAAGAGTTTGACAGGTATGTAGGGGGCCTGGGCGAGGGGCACAACGCAGAACCACGCTTTCCCATGGGGCTCAAAGATATAAAGCCAGCTCTGTGCAGCCCAAGGGTCTTAGAAAAATACCTTCCCCAGTAGATTCTGGGGCCCATGGAGAGGAAAGTCTCTTGGCTGGACAAACTCAAAGCTGGCAGACGTACTGGGGAGGTTCCCAAGAGGCCTGCTTCTGGTAATGTGGGAGAGTCCGGAGCCAAATGGGCCGTGACTCCCAAATCCTGGGCCTGCAAGGTGTATGACAGCGTGTCAGCCGCTCCTTGTCTGAGCTGCAGCGCCCACAGTCATCTGAGCTCGGGCTTGGAGGAGCGGCAGCCTTCCAGTTAGGGCTGGATGTACAGGCACAGGACAAGGTTTTGGGATAAGACCACGGTCATGACTCATGGAGCCTGCTGGTGAACATGACACATCAAGCAAGCAGAAGGAGCAGGACTGATCACTGTGCACCTGGATAAGTGAAATGCAGGATACATAAGTGTAGGAAGTACTTAGCACAGAAGCATCATGAACTCTCCCCCAGAGCCCCTCCCTTTGTGGTGCACTTAACCACACTTAAGCTTGTACAGTGAAGTGTAGGTCAGCCAGGCTGAGTGGGCAGCCAAGACTTCCTCTGCCCCTCCAGCCCAGGAGAATCAGGCCAGGGTTGGGGGATGGTGGGGAGGTGGGGTGATTTGCACCATAGGCCCCGTTCCTGGAAAGCTCCACTTAGAGAATTGTCTCCCTTCCCAATCCTCGAAGTTTTGAAAGAAGGCAGACTGGATTCATGCCAACCAGAGTACTGTTATATTACCTCATTTTACCCATGTTCTGTCTGCCAAGAATATTCGAGATTATCATAGACGTCCCCCCCAACCCCCCACCTCCTGGGACATACTCTGGCCAGTTCAGTTATAAGGTGAAGCCTAAAGTCAGTAAATATTTCTTGGAGAATATCAGTGGCTTTCTCTGTGCCTCTTAGAATTGTATCGGGAAAAGGAACTGGTTTTCAGCCAGAAAAGGGTCATACCCTTTGCACATCCCACTCATTCCCAGTATCTTTGTGGTAACGTCAGATGCTAGCGTTAGGGTGAGTGAAATCCTGCAGACCACATATGGTGGGGGGAAGGGGACACTCTGGGCTGCCGTCAGGAAGGGGAAAACGTTGTCAAAAGGCAGACATGAGCACACTGGGTCCATGGTCTTCCCGCAGCTACCCACCCGCCCCTTTTGTCTCCCAGTTACCGTATTACCATCGGCAACAAGACTTGCGTGTTTGAGAAGGAGAACGATCCCACGGTCCTGAGGGCCCCTTCAGCTGGGAAACTAATACAGTACACGGTGGAGGACGGGGGCCATGTTGAGGCAGGGAGCAGCTATGCCGACATGGAGGTGAGTACAGAGTCGGCCCTTGGGTTAGGGCTGCAGCCAGGCCTCCCCTTCACCCCGCTCCCCAAGGGGGAACCATTCCGCATTGCACCTGCACCCCTGCACCCTGGGCCAGCTGGCCTCACCTCTCCTCTGGGCCACCATCGATTCCTCAGAGAGTTCCAATTATCTGCAGTATTCAAAGGGAAAACCTCGAAAGTGTATACCTCCGTGGGAGTGAGGAAGGACGGATTAATAATAACCGTGGCAGGGATTTAAAAAGCTGTAAGGCAACACTTAACACAGTGCTTGCCACATGGCAGGTGCTACTCTAGGCATTTTACCTATTTAAGTAATTAAATAGGTAAATAGGTAAATAAATTAAATTCTGTCATCTTCCCAGCAATCACAGCAGATGGGCACAGATAGGATCCCCATTTCACACACAAAGAAATAGGGCCCAGGCAGGCTAAGGCATGCAAGGTCCCCCAGAGCTAGGGTTCACACCTGGCCTCCATTCTATGCTGCCAAGGTCAATAACAATGAAAATGACAGTGGCAGTGAAAATAGGGCGGAAGTAGGAGCTCATGCTAGCCGGCCTCCTGCCATGCACCAGGTTCCTCCTGAGTGGCCCTTATAGAGCACTATGAGGTGAGACGGTCGTTCTTCCCCATTCGACAGTTGGGGAAACTGAGGTTCAGAGAGGGGAAGGCATCTGCTGGAGATCACAGAGTGTTGGGTGAGTGCTGGGGTTCCAGCCCAGGCCTGTCACAGGTGCCCAGGCTGTGACCTGCTGAGCAAAATTAGCACAATGATGACTGTTTACAGCCCACACCACGGTAACGAAATGCATCATGTCCATGCATGTGGACTCCTGACGAGGCCAGTTAAAGGGGCTGGCAACTCTAGAGGGAGCACATTCTTATTTCACCAGAGGTTCCCCAGAGGGTTTTCTCACTGCCTTTTAAAAAAGAGCAGGTCACAAAATGTACCATGTTTTAGGAATGTGTGTCTTAAGCACCCCCATATATGATTTAACAGTATTTCTAGAGAGAGGCTTGACTTTACAAATACAGATCAGTTTCCATGTCTGTACAATGGGTACAATAAATAACCTGCCTCCCTCATTGGCTTTGCAGAAGGAGATCATTCACGAGCAGCACTGAGTCTGGCACACAGCAGGCTTCTGGCAAATGCAAGTTCCCTCCGTCCTTTACATTTGAACTCTGCCCAGGAGTCATTCTGTTTAAATGACTAAGCACCGGCTGCTCCAGAGTCCTAGTTCTGGTGACTCTGGTGCTGTTCCACATACAAGCCAATCCCGGTGGGCTCATCTTATTTCTCCTTCCTGCATAACAGGTAATGAAGATGATCATGACCCTGAATGTGCAGGAGAGTGGCCGGATCAAATACATTGAGCGCCCAGGGGCCACGCTGGAAGCAGGCTGTGTGGTGGCCAGGCTGGACCTCGACGACCCTTCCAAAGTGCACCCGGTATGCTGCACCCCAGCACAGCCGCCCTGGCTGGCTCAGGAGTGCTCACTGTTTTGCCAGTTCTGGGAGCGGAGCTGGCTGAATGCTCCCAGCTCTTGTCCTGCCTCTGTGAGCCCTCAGAAGCCAGTGTGATGGGTACAGAAGCCCGCCTACCCTTTTGCTCACACCCCTCACACCTGCAGCTCACCAGCCTACCCAGAGTAAAACTCAGGTTGCATACTGTAATATGGAATTATTAGCATATAATTACA
Source organism: Mustela nigripes (assembly GCF_022355385.1). Classification (NCBI taxonomy): domain Eukaryota; kingdom Metazoa; phylum Chordata; class Mammalia; order Carnivora; family Mustelidae; genus Mustela; species Mustela nigripes. The sequence goes on from NC_081564.1 coordinate 17,484,355, forward strand.
AGGTGTAGGTAATACTGTTATAATGAATGAAGCAATATTGATATGTTATTACTCACTGATGTCCATACATTATGCAGATCTCCTTAGTGTCATGTTTAAATGGTAAGAGAAACAATGCAAAATTCAGCATTTGAACCGTTTGGAAGTGCAGTTCGGTGCCATTAAGTGCATTCACACTCTTGGGTGACCAATACCGCCACCCGTTTCTAGAACCTTCTCTGCTTTTAAATGTATTTTTTTTTAAGATTTTATTTATTTATTTGACAGAGAGAGAGATCACAAGTAGCCAGAAAGGCGGGCCGCAGGGTGGGGTGTGGGGGGAAGCAGGCTCCCGGCCGAGCGGAGAGCCCAGTGTGGGGCTCTATCCCAGGACCCTGGGATCGTGACCTGAGCCAAAGGCAGAGGCTTAACCCACTGAGCCACCCAGGCGCCCCTAGAACCTTCTCTGCCTTTCAGACTGAAACTCTTACACCCATTAACCACTACCTCCCTGTTCCTCCCACCCCCAGCCCCTGGCAGTTGCTCTTATTGTCTCTATGAATCATACTTACACGAGGAACCTCGTATTCATGAAATCGTACAACACTTGTCTTTCTGTGGCTGGCTTGTTTCACTTAGAACAATGTCCTCTAGGCTCATCCATGATGTAGCAAGTGTTCATACCTCATTCCCTTTTAAGGCTGAGTAACACTGCATGGTTTATATAATGCATATTTCGTTTATCCGGTCATCCGTCGATGGACACGGGGGTTGCTTCTGTCTTTGAGAATGCTGTTGGGAATCATGCTGCAGTGAACATGACTGTATGATTCCTGTAGTTTTTGCCCAAATCCAGGAACCCATTCAGGTTAGCGTATCATGTAGAGATGCCTCCTCCCCTTAGGCCCCTTTTATGACCACCCTTTACAAAATGGCACACACACACACCTGACCTTGCAGTCGCAGCCTCCTGCCCTGCTACCCTTCTCTCCCTGGTACTGTCATTTGTGATGAGACAGACGAGGTGTCTCACTGATTGTCCCTTCGGTATAATTTTGGGCATTCGCTAAATGGGAAGCAGGAAGAGACCAGTGTGTTTTGTCTTTCTCGCCCCTGCTGGATGCCCAGTGTCTAAAACGGGGCAGGCACGTAGTTACAGGGGTTCGAGTGCTGTGGGGGCAGTAGCCTGTCCTTGGAACCAGCGGTGGGGGGTACCAGAGTATCAGTGATATGTATGGCCCTGAAGTCAAGCTCCAGGGCAATCTCCAATTTAGATTCTTATAATTAATTGTTAAGCTTTCCCATGAAACTGGGAGTTCTGAGGTCAAGGACTACTTTCTTGTTCATCGCTGTATTCTTGGTGCCTAGCACAGTGCGTGGGGCATACAGGGTCCTCAGAAGAAAGCATGTCTTGCTGAATAAATGAATGTTTACACCTTCTTAAGCAAGGCATGAAGAGGTAGCTACTCATTCGTGCCTATATTGTGTTTTTTTTTTCTGTAATAGTTAGTACTTGTGCCCAGGGCGGGGAGCATTTAGAAAGGAACCAGATCGCCTCTTTTTTTCCAGAATATTCTGTCAGTTTCCTTCTCATTTTTTTCATTATTCTTGGTAGTGGGTTCCCAAAGTCAGAAGTAGACTGAGCCTTTTCAGATCACCAGAAAGGTGTGTGTGCCTGCATGTGATTCCTTTCAGCAGCCATTTCCCATGCCAGGTTCAGGAGGCAGGGCCCAGCCACCAGCCCCTGGGGGTTCATGTTACAAGATTGTCCTTTGGCGCCGTAAGTGCAGTAAGGGGGCTGCTCTTGGCCCCCGCTGTGGGTGCCCAGCAGGAGAAGCCAGCACCAGATTGTAGAGAAGGAGACCCTCCAAGTTCATCTCGAAGGAAAGACAGGATGAGCCCATAGGGTTGGGACAGGGGAGGGGACAGGGAGCTGAGAGTTCTGGGCTAGCAGAGTAGCTCATCCTAAAGCTCCTGGACCCCAGGGCTGCACATAGTAGGTGTTTGGTGGACATTTGTAGAATGAATAAATAAATAAATAAATAGGCTCCTGGTGTCAAGGTTGCCCCTTGAGGGTGGGCTTGTTGTTGTTCTCTAAGGACAAATGCTTATGATTTACAAAAAGCTAGGACCTTTGCATGAGAATTTCATAAATTTCCATCCTGCTAGTTGTTTATCTTTGGGATTCAGTAAAGACCTAAAATAAATAAGGAAAACAAGGGAAATAATTTTGATTAGAAAGCAGAGCAAATCAGGGGCGCCTGGGTGGCTCAGTGGGTTAAGCCGCTGCCTTTGGCTCAGGTCATGATCTCAAGAGTCCTGGGATCGAGCCCTGCATTGGGCTCTCTGCTCAGCGGGGAGCCTGCTTCCTCCTCTCTCTCTGCCTGTCTCTCTGCCTACTTGTGATCTCTCTCTGTCAAATAAATAAATAAAATCTTTAAAAAAAAAAAAAAAGAAAGCAGAGCAAATCAAAAGGATCTTACTTCCTCAAAATCACTAGGAGTGAATAACAATAGACTATGGCATTCGCAATGGAGGAGGTTTGGGAAACCCACATGAAGTGTGATTTTAGCAATTTTGACTTTCCAATATATGTTCTTTTGGGCGGTTTTGTTCTTTTTCCCTCAGGCATCATCCTAATTAGATTGTGCACTGTACTGGTAGATCTGCCTTGCTCCTCCGTTTCTCTCGTCTCTCTCAAGAGGCAGGTGTCCTTGACCTCTGGTTCTTCTTGTGTCTCCTCAGGCCAAGCCATTCACAGGAAAGCTCCCTTCCCAGCAAACTCTACCCATCATGGGAGAGAAACTGCACCAGGTTTTCCACAATGTCCTGGAAAACCTGACCAACGTCATGAGTGGCTACTGTCTGCCGGAGCCTATTTTTAGCACAAAGGTAAGTCACGTGCAAGGGACAGGTGTGTATTCTACACACGTGTGCTGGTCTGTGTGAAGAGCCAGGAGGGTTTATGCCATGAGATCTGAGGTCTTTAGTGAAGTAAGTTAAAGAACATACAAATAAATGTTTTAGAGTGGAAAGTGTCCACAAACGTTAGCTCTTCACATGGCCTCCTGTTCTGTTCCCACACTATGCCAGCTGTCTGGATGCATTTGAGGGAAGTGGGTGTGGGGGAGACTGGGCATTCCCCTTGGAGTCAGGGGGCCGTTCCACTCAGGACTGTTCCACAGGCCGCCAGGTGTAGATGTTTGGCTCCTTGTGTAATAGGTCTGGACAGGTTGAGTGTGTTGGGTGCCCTGTGGAGCATGGCAGTGCCCATGCCCCCCACAGGACCTCCAGCTAATGCTCTGGTCCCTGCTTCAGCTGAAGGAGTGGGTGCAGAAGCTCATGATGACCCTCCGGCACCCATCACTGCCGCTCTTGGAACTGCAGGAAATCATGACCAGCGTGTCTGGCCGCATCCCCACTCCCGTGGAGAAGTCTGTTCGCAGGGTGATGGCTCAGTACGCCAGCAACATCACCTCAGTGCTGTGCCAGTTCCCTAGCCAGCAGGTGCGTATCTCCCCACCCCCAGCCTCACTGGGGTGCCCGCAGGTGCCACCCTGGGAACTCCATTTCCGGCCGCCATGGCTCTGATCGAGCACCGAAGATGGCGCCCAGGGAGCATTTCCTTTTGAGCCCTTCACTACCGAACCCCAGATAGGAGTTAGCAGTTGGTACAAATTCAGGGAACATTTCCCCCAATGCACTCTGGCTGAAGCAGAGGGAGTTTGGTTTCTCTTGCTAGTCTGTAGCTTTGATTTTCTTCCTCCAGTGTCTGTAAGGTGATCATCTTGGAGCCCTATGTATGTAGAATAATTTTAAATAATGGAAAGCATTCCAGAGTAGTATGAAGTATTTCTAAGAATTCTATGTTGGCCTGATTTTGTGCTTTTTTTTTGTGGAGGAGGGAGTGTTGCTTTATCAAGCATTTTCAAGGTAATTTGCATTTGGAAGAACCTCCTCTGTCAGTTTTCTTCTGCCCTCTGTCTGGTTGGAAGGGCCGCATACCATCATGGTGCCCCCGCCCACGTGGTTGTGATTTGCGGAGCTGCGGGTCAGCATAGATCTGCTGGTCAGCATAGATCAGGTCATTCCTGGAGGTCAACCACTCTAGAACTTGGAATGTTGTTCCATCATAAAAAAGAATCTAATGTAGATTTGTACTGCAACATAGACGTACCCTGAAAACGTACTAAGCGGAAGAAGCCAGTCATAAAAGACCACGTGTTGCATGGTTCCATGTACACGAAGTGTCTGGAAGAGGCAAATCCATGGAGACAGAAAGTGGATTAGTGGTTGCCAGGGGCTGGGGGAGAGGGCTCGGAAGTAGCTCTGACTGGTTATCAGGTTTCTTTCTGGGGTGATGAAAATGCTCTCAAAATGAATAGTGGTAGGGGCACCTGGGTGGCTCAGTGGGTTAAGCCTCTGCCTTAGGCTTGGGTCATGGTCTCAGGGTCCTGGATTGAGCCCCGCATCTGGCTCTCTGCTCAGCAGGGAGCCTGCTTTCTCCCCTCTCTCTGCCTGCCTCTCTGTCTACTTGTGAACTCCCTCTCTCTATCAAATAAAAACAAAAACTTACAAGAGGGAGACAATTCAAAATTTAATATAAGCTTTAAAAAATGGATAGTGGTAAATGGTTGCACAACTATACTGAAAAACACTCAATTTATTGTATACTGTAACGGCAGGGGTGTCTGGGTGGCTGCCAGTAAATCTTATAGCTCTTTTTTTTTTTTTTAAGATTTTAATTACTTACTTGACAGAGAGAGAGAGAGACAGCAAGAGAGGGAACACAAGCAGGGGAAGTGGGAGAGGGAGAAGCAGGCTTCCTGCTGAGCAGGGAGCCTGATACAGGGCTCAATCCCAGGACCCTGAGATCATGACCTAAGCTGAAGTCAGACCCTTAACGATGGAGCCACCCAGGTGCCCCAGATCTTATAGCTCTTGATCTTGGGGTCATGAATTTGAGTCCCACAATGGACGTAGAGCCTACTTAAAAAATGAATGAATGAATAAGGGGAATACTATGGTATGTAAATTATATCTTGACAAAATTCTGAAGAACCCCGGTTAAGAAAAGTACCTATTTGGACCTTTTAGGAATTTGTTGTTGGCACAGGTTTTTCATTAAAAATACTTTGTATTTTTACAAAACAGTATGCTTCATAACACTAAATCTAGTTATAAAAACAAGACCCCCCCCACCCAGCCCGCTTCATTTTGCCTGGGGTTGCAGACTCCGTTCCTTCCCCCAGCCCATTCCTATTTGTGGAGAAGAATAATGCATGAGTCTTTGTGGGACTGTCGTCATTCTAAGCTCAGATTCGTCAAACACTGTGTTGAAAGGGATGAACAGCTATTTCCAGGTGGCCAGAGAGGGCTTTGGAGCTGAAATTTTCAGATTTTGAATGAGCCTTGGGTGGTCGTCCTGGTGACTCCTGCATGGTGACCAGATAGTGTGGTTATGAGTGGCTAGGCCTGTCCTGTGTCCCCATCCAGATAGCCACCATCCTAGACTGCCATGCAGCCACCCTGCAGCGGAAGGCTGAACGGGAGGTATTCTTCATGAACACTCAGAGCATCGTGCAGCTGGTCCAGAGGTAAGTCCTCGGCCCTCTGTGCGGGGCGATTTTCACATTCATTATCTGTGCATTACCCTAATACAGCACTCTGGGGCTCTCTTCAGGGAAGGCTCCAACCAAGAGACAGAGCATGGGGTCCAGAGACCCTGATTATAATCCCGGCACAGGTATTCCTAACCCCAGAAACCCCAAGCAAGGCCCTCTTCTCCTATGGTCTCAGTTTGCCAGTCTGTAAAATGGGAATAAAAACTCTTCACCCACAATTAGTCATTTGAGTGGATTAACACTTCTAAAGTGCCGATACACAGCGAGTCCTTGTGGTAGCTTTGCCTGTAAGACCATGGGATGTGGTGATTTTATAGGCCATCAAGGACTCTACAGATTATCCTGTGGTTTTGAAATCACTGCAGAAGAGGGTTGATGAGGAATTTGTATTTTGAGTAGTCCTTGAGCAGGGAGATCTATTCTGATGACAAGAAGAACCACCCTATTGTGTGAAAACTCTACCTTGTAGGAAAGCTGTGCTTATAAAGACAGAATTGAAACAGTTTGAAACTGGAGATGAAGTGCATGCACGGTCACCATGTGCTGGAAACAGAGGCACAGAGAAGTAGGGCCCTAGGAGACGGCCTTCTTTTCAGGGAGCGCCTTGGCTCACGGGGACTCAGACTGCCTATATAGGATTGATCCAAGAAAGGGAGTCTTAGTGTGGATTCCTCACAAAGAATGAGTTTCACAGCCAAGGGCTAGGAGGGGAGACCCTCCCCAGAACTCTTTGGCCGCTAACCTTAAACCCACATTTTAGCTTCAGAGAAACACCTAGAAGAAAATGAACAATCCCCTAGCAGATTTTTCTGTTAAACATAAATATCACAGCTCTGTTGTTGTTGTTTTTTTTAAGGTTTATTTATTTTAGAGAGTGCGAGCACGCACATGCACGTGAGTGAGGGGAGGGACAGATGGAGAGGGAGATTCCCCGCTGAGCGTGGAGCATGACACAGGGCTCCATCATTGATGCAGGGTTCGATCGCACGACCCTGAGATCATGACCTGAGCTGAAACCAAGAGTCAGATGCTTAACCAACTGAGCCACCCAGGCGCCCTCAAAGCTCCGTTCTATGTATTTTTTTTAGATCACACTTGAATAAGTGCATGTTTTAGATTCTTCCTTTTGTTGTCAGTGACTCTGGAGTTAAACTGGTCTTAATGCCCTTAAAATTCAATGTCATATCACTTAGGAAACTCAGTTTCCTACATGCAGAAATGATTTAGAATGTTTTAGCAAACATCCAGGTTAAAATTTGTTTTCTAAAAAAGAAGTGAAATTTACATAGGGATCTATCAATAAATATCTTTCAAGTTTCATTTAATTATCTTTCAAGCTCTCTTTATACCTAGGATGGTTAATTGATCATTTTTGGTATCAACTGTGTATGCAAGGCTGACTCTTTTCAGCCTCCTGTCCTTTCTCTCTGGGGATGGGCAGGAGCCATCCAAATGCTCAGACTTGGACTCTGGCTGGATGTATGACCTTGGGCAAGTCACTGCTGTCCTTGGCCTACAGAGTGCATCCAAATGAACCGACTCACATATCACTCCCAGCCTTGAGGATTAGGAGATATAGCCTCCAGATACTGGATTACTGTTTCTCTCCTTTTGGAAGTCCTAAAAGCCCCACTGTAGACGTGGGTGCCCCAGGAAGTGGAACTGATGGTTCAAGCAGCCTTTCCTTCCTCCCCAGGTACCGCAGTGGGACCCGAGGCTACATGAAAGCAGTGGTGTTGGACCTTCTGCGGAGATATTTACGGGTGGAGCACCATTTCCAACAAGGCAAGAGTTGCCACCAGCACTGGTGACAAGCCCACAGGGTGGAAGGGCCCTGAGCCTTACCCCTTTGTCTCCCTCTAGCTCACTATGACAAGTGTGTGATCAACCTCAGGGAGCAGCTGAAGCCAGACATGTCCCAGGTGCTGGACTGCATCTTTTCCCACGCACAGGTGGCCAAGAAGAACCAGCTGGTGATCATGTTGATCGTAAGCAAGAAAGGGCACCCTGTACTCACTGTGGGAGTGGCTTGGCGGCCACAGACATTCTGGAAAGGGCCAGAGTATAAATATTCTAGCTTTTGCTGGTTCATACTGGCTCAGTCCTGACCTTGTGCAATGTAAACACATGGATGTGGCTGTGTCCCAATGAAGCTTTGTTTATAAAACCAGGCAGGGGATGGGATTTTTGAGTCACTGCAGGAGATCATGATTCACACAAAGCACCTACCAGGCACCCAGCACTCCTAACATGCTTTACAAATACTAATTTAATTCTCACAGCAAGCAATGCATGTCCTGTTCTGACTCGCTTTGGCAGAGCACGGAGTTGAAGTAGTCACTTTCCCAAGGGTGCCCACCTTCTAAATGCAGAGCTGGGATTTGAACCCATGGCCTGGCCCCAGAGTAGTGAGTTACTAGGCAATAATTGGATTCTGAGTCTTGTGGGAGGATTTTTATTTTCCCTTGTTGGAGAAGCGTAGAGTTTCTTTGCTCTTATTTCTCTTCCTACTAGATGATAATTAGCGTCTGTTATAGGTAAAGATGTTTTTCCTTGATATGGTTCCTGATGGCCCCCTTGGAAAATGTAGACTCCGCAGATAGTAAGAGAGATTAAGAGAGAGGTAGACTTGACTTATAGCAAGAAGGGGCTGGAAGGGTTTTTTTTTGTTTTGTTTTGTTTTGTTTTGTTTTTTATAAAGATAGTAAATATTTTAATCTTGGGAACCACACAGCCTGTGTTGCAACAACTCAGCTCTGCTGTCGTAGCATGAAAGAAGTCATAGACAATCTATAAGTGAATGAGTATGGCTGTGTGCCAATAAAACTTTATTTACAAAGATAGGCAGTGGGACAGATTTGGGGTTGGGCCTATAGGATAGTTAACACCCTAACAAGATGGATTCATAAATACTGATATTTTTGTAAAGAATCATTTTGAAATCTAGGGTAACATGAGGATCTCTTAATCCTAGCTGTATGAGAATCTCCCGGGGTAGGTGAGGGGAGCTTTAAAGACACAGATGCCCAGGCCCTACCCTGGTCAGTTAAATCAGGCTTTCTGGGGATGTGGGCCAGGCATTAATACTTTTTGAAAGCTTTCCCAATGGGAAACTCAAATGTAAGCTGTATGTTATATATTATCAGTTTAATGTTCCATTTCTTGGGTGTTTTAATAGCTCTTTAGTTAGCTAAGAGATCTTTTTTCTTGAGGTACAATCTTAGTGGGAAGGATCATGGTGTCTGTAACTGACTTTCAAAGAAAGAAAACATATATGTGTGCACATGTGTGCGTATGTGTGTGCGTGTGCGTGCTTACCAGAGAAAAAGTAGATGTGATAATAGTAGTAAAAGTAGCAGTTGGTGAATCTAGATTATCAGTATAGGATTTTCAATGTATTTATCCTTAATTTTGTTTAAATTTTGTTTTTTATTTTAGAGAGAGTGTTGGGGGGGGTGGGGTGGAGGAAGAGAGAATGGGGGAGAATCCTCAAGCAGACTCCCCGCTGGATGTGGAGCCCAACCAAGGGCTCGATTCCAGGACCCTGAGATCATGGTCTGAGAAGAAATCAAGAGTAGGATGCTCAACCAACTGAGCCCCCAGGAGCCCCAACTGATCCTTAATTCTTATGTAGTTTTTGAAATTATTCAAAATTAAATTGGGGGGAGGGCTTTCCAAGGGATTGCAGCATGCAGCCATGATTGGGAACTTATGCCTAAAGAGATGTCCACCCTGCAGGGAAGGCCACTGCTAAAATTGTATATAATGCTTTGCAAAATACCTCCCCTGGACAGAGGTTTTTTCAGCTGAGTGTTTGTAAAGCAAGGTATGCCTGTTTTCTGTTAGCATCTGCTCGCCATTTAAAGGCCAGGGATGAGAGCTGTGGGTTATCCTGCTATTCGTTACTCTTTGTGTACATACTGACTCTCTTCTGGGCAGGAGAGTGCTAAAAATTGTGTACACCAGAGGACAGCCTGGTGGAGGGGGCCCCAGACCAGAGAACTAGGACACTTGCTTGGGGCTTCTCAGTGAAGGGGGCTGAAGATGTACCAGGTGTGGTTTGGGGAATGTGTGGCAAGATCACTTATTCTTTTGGCTCTCTTGGTTCCATTTGTTGAAAATGATGAGTTCTTTGCATTTGATGGTATCTGGTGCCTAGGAGACTTAACGGAAATACTTGTTAATTGAATATTTACTTGGAAATGAAATTGTTTGAGTCTTTGAGGGGACTTAGTTTCTAAAGCAAATCATACTGGGGAAGGGAGAGAAAGTTTCAAATAACTATGTGATTTCTTTAGCACAAATAGGCTTGTGTGTTTGTGTACAAGTGTGAAATATTAATGCGTTACAAATGTTCTGATTATGAAAATAGAACAGGCTCATTCTAATTAGGGAAATGTGGAGGCAGGTGTAGAAGAAAGGACCCATGGTCCCCCCATCTGGTGACTTCTTGGAGAATAGTCTGGGCTGGGGCAGGGGTGGGGGCGTGTTGCTGGAGTGTTCACATTCCCAGCAAGTCATTGTTATATCTTTAGCAGGTATTGGGGAGCACCTGCTCTGAGCCCTTCCCAAGCCCTGCTTGCATTTCGGGAAGTCCAGGTGCTTATAGCCCTCTGGTGTCTAACCAAAAGGTCCCTTGTTCCAAAGTGGGAGGAGGGATGCTCATGGGAACCACAGTCCCTCTACCTCTTCTGCAACTCCAAATCCTCTTCTGCAACTCCAAATCCTCTTTCCTGTAAGAAGCTGCCCTTGACGTCTCCAGAATTCTCCCCCTAGGGACTCCCAGAGGGTGGCTTACCACCCTCACTAGAGCATCCCATGTGAACCTTACTCTTGTTTGTACCCAACTCTAGTCCCCCTCCTCACTGTTCTCTGAAACTGTCAAACCCTTAAGTCAGGCAGGAAAGAGTTAGAAGCCTTGAGGACAAAACAGACCGGGGTTTGGATATAGCTCGGCTTTGCCCATGCTTTGTGGCCTGAAGGCAGGGCACACTGCTTCTGAGCCTCAGTTTCCTCATCTGTAAAATGGGAATCATATCGTAACTCCTCAGAAGGGTGGGCAGGTTTGGGAAAATGAATGTCAAGTGTGGAGTTGCTTGCCTGATAACAGCTGGTTATTAATAGTGATGTAGGTAAAGACTTAATTGTATTTTTCATCCAAACGGGTGTTTTGGGCATGGGCGTGATTATCAGGCTGTGCCAGGGATGCCCAGAGAGCTGAGGAGCCATCTGGCTTGTTGGGGTACCTGCACCCCCCAGCTGAGGGCAAGTGCTGGCTTGTTTCATTCTGGCAGAGGAAAGCCATTTGGATTCTGTCTTTGTCCCCCCAAGGATGAGCTCTGTGGTCCAGACCCTTCCCTGTCGGAAGAGCTGACCTCCATCCTCATCGAGCTCACTCAGCTGAGCAAGAGCGAGCATTGCAAAGTGGCCCTCAGAGCCAGACAGGTAGGGTCATGGGCTGCCGTCCCTCCCCTCTCCCGTCCTTCACAGGGCACAGCCCCTCTGCTGCCATTCTGTGACCCATGTTGGGGCCTGGCCCTTGGCTTCTCCCCTGTAAGGTTGGCTTCCCCGTCCCCACCCACTGCAGGTCCTGATCGCCTCCCACCTCCCGTCCTACGAGCTGAGGCACAACCAGGTGGAGTCCATTTTCCTGTCTGCCATCGACATGTATGGCCACCAGTTCTGCCCAGAAAACCTCAAGGTGAGGCCGCCGCCCTCAGCGCCCCTTCCAGAGCACCCACTGTGGCCTGGGTGGGGCGTCTGGGAGATGCGCTCCCCGTGCCCTCAGTGCGCCCGTACCTGGGTTCAGCACACAGTTGGAAACACTAATGCTTTAGCCCCATGTGGCTGGGGCTGCCTGAGGGGGCTTCAGGGAGACTCTGGGAGAGGTCCAGTCGTGTAGGATGGACAGGGTATCGGGCAGCAAGTCTCCCCCAGGAAGGGCCATTTTAAAAACCCAGGTGTTGTGGAGTTCACTGGAAACCATGCACACTCGCATGGCTAGGTCATGGCTTCATCTTTTGGGCTCCCCCACCCCACACCTTTGGATCATTGGCAAACCTCCAGCCACCCTCTCCACCTCTGGACGGGGAACCTTAGGTGCTCTCCTCCCAGAACTGTTGATCAATGCTGCACGCTGGCAGCGTTTTGTTGATAAAACCACTATGGGTGTCCCTTCCCTGCCCTGTCCCTCCATTCATCTGACTCGTGGTTGAAACTCGCTCATGTTTCCCTTCCTTCTCTTCCCATCCCCTAGAAACTAATACTCTCTGAAACGACCATATTTGATGTCCTGCCCACTTTCTTCTACCATGCTAATAAAGTCGTCTGCATGGCATCCTTGGAGGTAAGTAGGAGGGAGGCCCCACAGCATCCATCCCCAAAATACCAGTTCTTGCACCCACTGCCTGCCGGCCATGCGCCTGACCCTGGGCCACGTACCTCAAGTGTGGGATCCTGTCCTCCTCTCCACGAGGTAGGGACTGTTGCTACACCCATCTTCCAGGGAAGGAAACTGAAGCTCAGAGTAGTGGAGCCACTTGCTCAAGGTCTCACAGCTGGGGAATGGCAAGCCCAGGACTCACACGAGGTCCCAGTCCAGAGTCCTTGCTGATAATCCCGGTTACTTCCTATGCCATCTCGTCCTCATCTCGGCAGGTCACTTCTAAATACTAGCCACCAAGAGCACAGGCCTCTGTGCTGACTCCCTGACTCCCTGTATTACATACCTTTTGAAGACTCTTCTGCTGGGAACCAGAAAACCTGGGAGGAACCTAGGTGACAATTTCAGGTGACCTCCCGCTGTGATGGGGCAGAGAAGGGAGCGACCAGCAACACTCCAACCCTCTGATCTTGGAGTCTCTGTCCCCTATGGCCCCCACTCCCTCTTCTGCCACCTTTGTAGACCCTATGGGTCACCCATCCTGGTACTGGGTCTCCATGGGGACCGTTTGGGGCTTGCGAACATGTCACAGCCCCAGAGTCTCCTTGGCTTGCAGTCTTTCCCTCCTGCCTGGTTTCAGCTCAAAGAATCCTTTTCAGGGACGCCTGGGTGGCTCAGTGGGTTAAACCCTCTGCCTCCAGGGATCCTGGGGTCCTGGGATCGGGCCCCACATCAGGCTTTCTGCTTAGCAGGAGCCTGCTCCCCCCCGCCCCCCTGCCTGCCTCTCTGCCTACTTGTGATCTCTCTCTCTGTCAAATTTAAAAAAAAAAAAAAAGCAACTCTTCAGATCTCCGTGTTTCTAGGAGTGAGACCCAGTAGCGCTCATCAGTGCCTTTCCCCCCCTCTTTCCAATGTTCAACTATATTGAGACCCACTGTGTGCTGGGCGCTGAGGATAAACCAGGGAACAGCCAGTGTGCCCTAAGGCAGCTTCTCTCTGGTTTGGGGAGAGACACGTGCTAAGTGCTTTCTTCTTTACCACATGATAAGGTTGCAGTGGGAATGCAGCTGTCACCCTGAGAAGCAGACAGCAGATAGAACCTGACAGGGAGGGTCAGCTCCAACTTGGATGAGAAAGTGATATGAAAGCAGGCATTCAGAGCAAGTCAGAATTGGAGAGAAAGAACAAAGAGGCTCCAGTCGGTGGGAGCAAGCTGTGCCAGGGTATGAGCTGTGTGACCTCTGCCCAGTTGCCTGCCTTCTCTGGACGTTTAGCTTCTCACACCACAGTAGGGGCAGTAATACCTACCTCACAGGGTTATTTGAAGATAGATGAGTAAGCATCTGATGTGTCCAAGCACCTGTCCTATTTGAGGGGCAACCCTATGTCAGATGGAAGGCAGCAGCCCACCTTCTTTGCTTTGAGTGCTAAATCCCCACCCCCTTTTTTTTCTGTTGGAGAACTTTCCAGATCTCTTTGAGCATCCTGTCCCTTTGTTTGGCAGGTTGATTGAACACAATCCAGCCTTTTCTCCACGACTCAAGATGAGCATTGTGAACATTACAGTTTTACTTGGTCTACTGAGATGTGTGGAGTTTCGTTTGTGCTCTAAATGTGTGGGTGTCCCTGAGACCAGCCCCAGGTCCGATGAGTCACTAGGAAGACTCACAGGCCTCAGCAGACAGCCATGCTCATGGCTGATTTGTTACAGTGAAAAGACACAGAGCACAATCAGCTGAGGGACAAAGTGCGTGGGGTGACATCCAGAGGAAACCAAGTACAAGTTGACAGTGGTCCTGTAGGCACTTTAGATTCTTCAAGGAATGAATTGTGACAACATGTGATTTTTCCTTCTTTTAAGATCTCATTTGTTTACTTTAGAGAGAGCGAGAGCATGAGGGAGGGGATGGACAGAGGGAAAAGGAGGACTAGCAGACTCACCACTGAACAGGGAGCCCAATGCGGGCTTGATCCCAGGACCCTGGGATCATGACCTGAGCCTAAGGTACTTAACCAACTGAGCCCCCAGGAACCCCATGACAACATATTTGAAATGAGGCTCAGAGACTCAGTGCCCCAGGGGTTTTCCTGGGGGCTGGTCCTAGTATGTAACAAAATATTAAATTCCCAGAAAGAAAGTGCATGTTCAACATAAAATCACTCTTTGTACAACTAAGCTGCCATGAACCATTCTTATCGGAGAATAATGGGAACCCTCCCAAATCCAATTTCTCAGAGGCCAGCCAAGGGTGTTTTAAAGGATAGTAGTTAGGTCTGCTATGTGAACTCTTGCTACACAATTCTTATATTCCTTATTCAATTAAAAGACTCCCGTCTAACCTCTGGAACTGTGCTGTCCAATATGGCGGCCACTGGCCACATTGTGGCTAGTGAGGGCTTGAAATGCAATGGGTCTGAGTTGAGCTATGCTCTGAGTATACAGTACCCACCGGATTCCAAAGACTTTGTATGGAGAAAGAATTGCTACTGTATCAACACTTTTTTGTACTGAGTCTATGTCAAGATGATATGACATTTGGTTATTGGGGATGAAATCAAGTATACTATTAAACTGATAATCACCTGTTGCCTTTTTGTGAAGTGGCTAACTAGAAGATTGAAAATTAAAATTGCACATGTGACTATGTTACATTTCTCTCCGGTGGCACCTTCTCTAGAATATTCCATTCTAGAGAAGGAATTGGCGGACCATAGCCTGTGGGCCACATGTGGCCCACTGCTTGTTTTGTAAATAAAGTTTTATTGGAACCCAGGTGGCCCCTTCACGTACATATTGTCCTTGGCTGTTTCCAGGCTGCAGCAACAAAACTGAATAGCTGGGATAGAGACAGATATCCCACAAAACCTAAAACATTTACCATCTAGCCCTTGGCAAAGAAAAGTAATGTAAAATGTGGGCAGATTTGTTCTTTGCTTCTGCTTGGGGATCACTTAGAGATGATTTCTGGATCCCTCCGGCCTGAACTTCAGTGGGTTTTGCGGGCACCCTGCAGTGCCCTCTGTGAGAATGTCTTCTGTTCTTCTGCCTTATTAGGTTTATGTGCGACGGGGCTACATTGCCTATGAGTTAAACAGTTTGCAGCACCGGGAGCTCCCAGATGGCACCTGCGTGGTGGAGTTCCAGTTCATGTTGCCCTCCTCCCACCCAAACAGGTATGGAGTGGTGTGAACTCAGAGGTCGTGTGTTTTCCTTTTCTCCCTAAGCCCCATAGTCCTGGCTCTGGAGGGACCCAGCAATTACGTCTGGGGAAGACAATCAGGGTTATGGTTATGGACATTGGGGAGGGTATGTGCTATGGTGAGTGCTGTGAAGTGTGTAAACCTGGCGATTCACAGACCTGTACCCCTGGGGATAAAAATATATTATATGTTTATAAAAAATTACAAAAAGAAAAAAAATTATAAAAATTAAAAAAAAAAGTTAGCAGATCTTTTTTTAGGTTGAAAAAGAAAAAAAATAATTCGGCTCCTCAGTCATGCAAGCCACACTGAAAAAGCTCAGCAGCCGCATGTGGTTTGTGGCTGCCATATTGGATATTGCTATTCTAGAATATTCTGTCACCATCGAAAGTTCCGTTGGACAGTGCTTTCCTAAACCATGAGATATGATGCACATGGCATTTAGGGCAGTGTCTGGCATGTAGAAAGTTGGTGAGCATCCGGGTCCCCTGTGATGATGATCGCTATGCTTGTTACTGCCCGATGGCACGTTGTTGGTCGGCCACCATGCTAAATGCTTCCATGCTCTATATCATTCAGTCCTCGCCATCTGTTGGCCAAAAATGTGTTGTTGTCTCCATTTGACACACAAGGAGCCCTGGGCCTTCCCTTGGTGTGGGCCTAGTGCTCATTCACGTGGGGTAGGGATCTGAGCCACATGCCTCTTCCATTGGAGTGCCCTCCATAGCCCCTGCAGGTCCTCTGGAGCCACCAGCTGGGGCAAGTGTGTTGGCCTGTCTGGATCCCTAAAATGTTCTCAGTTGGGGTCACCCTGGTGTGCCTGTGCTGTTCTCTCACTTTCCGTTTTTTTAATCCATCTTATTTCAGGACCTGAAGTACCATTCTGGTCAGGTAGAGTGTGTTACCTTCAGCTAAAGCAAACACCTCTCCCTGGGATTGGGAGCCTTCCCTTTCCCTCTTCCTCACTCCTCTGGCTCTGGCTCTCCTGGGGTCCCCACAGGCCTGGCTTGTGGCTAGGATGGTCTCATCATGATTTGGGTATTGACTTAATCAGATTTTGTCTCTCTATGGGCAGCAGGATTCATGATTTCTTGAAGTGGGGAATATTTGGATCTCTTGGGGTTTCAAAGCATGTTTTTCTTTCCACTGCTTTTAAGAAGAAGGGTGTTACTCTGTTATGGATGAAGAAACAAACTGCTTCCCCCTGAAGACCTCCTTTTATATACACTGTTTATTTATTTTTATGTCATTTATTTTTACTCTTATTTTGTTTTTTTTTTATTTTTATTTTTTTAAAGATTTTATTTATTTATTTGACAGAGAGATCACAAGTAGGCAGAGAGAGGCAGAGAGAGAGGAAGGGAAACAGGCTCCCTGCCTAGCAGAGCTTGATCCCAGGACCCTGGGATCATGACCTGAGCCAAAGGCAAAGGCTTTAACACACTGAGCCACCCAGGTTCTCCTTTTGTTTTATTTCTTAAAGATTTTTATTTATTTGGGCGCCTGGGTGGCTCAGTGGGTTAAGCCGCTGCCTTCGGCTCAGGTCATGATCTCAGGGTGCTGGGATCGAGTCCCACATCGGGCTCTCTGCTCAGCAGGGAGCCTGCTTCCTCCTCTCTCTCTGCCTGCCTCTCTGCCTGCTTGTGATCTCTCTCTGTCAAATAAATAAATAAAATCTTTAAAAAAAAAAAAAAAAAAAAAAAAAAAAAAAAAAGATTTTTATTTATTTATTTGACAGAGACAGACATGGAGAGAGGGAATATAAGCAGGGGGAGTGGGAGAAGGAGAAGCAGGCTTCCCGCTGAGTAGGGAGCCCGGTGCGGGGCTCCATCCCAGGACCCTGGGATCATGTCTTGAACCAGAGGCATGGGACTTTGGTCCCATGGCCACCCAGGCGCCCCACCCTTCTTATTTAAAAAAAAAAAAAAAAAGGAAAAAAAGATCATGCTATTTTGTCCAGTTGAGAGAAAAGGAGACGAATTGTGTGTGGCCTTGGAATCATTTGGGGGACTGTGGGAGGTGTGGTACAAGGGCTTTTGAAACTGTCTGCCAGTGAGGAGACATTCTGTTCTTTCCTTGATTCTGTTGTCTTAGCAGTTCAACCCGGTTAGGATAGGAAGGTAGTTCTCCAGAAACCTGTGGGTCAGTTAGCCCTTGTTTCTTAGGAGGAACTTACACACATATTTGGGTTATTGGTTGTGACCAATATGGGTCCAGGGTCCTATTTTGACCCACACAGACACTGAGGACCCTGGAGGGATTCCCTGACCATCTCAGGTCCTTGCTGTGCTGTTGGCTGGGAGTACCAGAAGCTTGCTCCAGGCCTGTGTCTTCAGGCCTGCTGTTGCCACCAAATGCCACTCTTCAGGGCCTCCAGGAAGGGCCATGACAAGTGAAGTCCCACCTCCCAGCAGGGCCAGGCTATAGCACCGGACCCCCTGTGAATTGACTCAGGGGACCAGTCCAGGGAGGTTGGGCTGGAGGCCAGGAGAGCTGCGTGCCAGGCCTTAGGGCCAGGCCCACGGTATTGGGAGTCTGGCTGGGAGGCAGGACCTGGAGAGTTATGGCCCTACCTGGGGGGGATGCTGTTCTAGTTCCTGGCAAATGGCCAGCCAGACCAAATCTTCCCTTATTTTTCCCCCCATGAGAGAAGCAGGACATCTAGACTTTAAAAAATAAATGAAATTCTTCAACTTCATTATGAATAGGTAATTAATGTGTCAGAATATATTAAAAATGCTGCAGGGATCCAAGTCAATCTATGGGCTGAACTCAGTCCATGCTACCTGCCAGTTTGCTACTCTGCATTTAGCTGTCCAGGAGCAGGGCGTGGGCCTCGATGGTGAGTTCAGGGGTGCCCAGCAGGAAGTCACAGAGGCCTCCCCCGACCTGGGTCATGGATCTCCAAGAGTACCCAGTATTTGAGGATTCACTAAGAAGACTTACAGGGCTCAGGATGTGTCCAGCTGGGACTTGTTCCAGTGAAAGAACATGAAGCAAATCGAGGAACAGTCAGCAAGAGAGAATGGGTCATGGTTGCGGGGGATGTGGGTGGGGGAGGAAGTCTGGAGGATACCTGGTGCAAGCTTCCAAGAGTCCTTCCCAGGGGAGTCATGGAGGATGCCCTTCAACCCCCAGCAATGAGTTGTGATGACCTGTGTGCAGTTGTCCGGCAGCTGGATAGAGACTCTGTGCCCAGGGTTTTCACAGGGAGCTGGTCGTGTACGCACCCTCGGCCCAGCATACTCCCAAATCCCAGACTCCAGAAAGAAAGCTGGTGCTCAGCATAGACATTTTGGGCACAGTGAGCCTCTTCTCATTTAGGGAGTGGCGGGGACCCTCCGCAAGCTCCCAGACACCAGCCAAGGGGCAACCTTGTAAACGGGTCCCCTTTTCAGGAGAGCGGTGCTGGGCTTGCTCTTTGACTTTCTTCTGAACCCCATCTGATGAACAGTTCCTCTTTCACTTGATTCCAGGGCCCAATTGTCACAGTTCCAGGGGACCCGTTTCTCTTTGCTGCTGGTGAGCAGCCAGTCCTGGGGGCAGAGACCAGCTAAGCTCTAATGGGCTGCTGGTCAAGGGGCCAGGTTCGGTTTCTGACCCTGTCCCAGGAGTAGGTTTGACAGGGGTGGAGGCACTGGCATGTGACCTGCCCTTTCAGCCAGCCGCCCGGTGCTGGGCTGTCTGGGAGAGATGGGCACTAAGTGTGTTCCTTCTCTGTGGCTGAGTCCACGATCTGGGCTTGCTCTGGGACCTCGTTGAGGCTGGACTTGTGTGGATGCATGTCGTTCATCCATCATCATTCGCTTGTGGAGCTCTTAGGCTTTACCAGGTCCTGAGCAACCAGACACGACTCCTCAGACCCAGACCCCATTCCTTCCACCCACAATCTTCCGTCCTGCTGTGGGCGGGCTCTCGTGCTAGTCTGGCTCTCTGAAGCTTCTGGACAGGAACAGCTCTTGGGGCCAGATCTTCAAGCAGCTGCTTCATTCCCCTCTTCTGGTCCCCCCATAGGATGGCCGCGCCCATCAGCATCACCAACCCCGATCTGCTGAGGCACAGCACCGAGCTCTTCATGGACAGCGGCTTCTCCCCACCGTGCCAGCGGATGGGGGCCATGGTCGCCTTCAGGAGATTTGAGGACTTTGTAAGGTACCCAGAGTGGCCTAGTCTCTCAACACACTGAGCAGGGCTTCCCCTGGCCCCCACCTGTTTGTTTGTATAGGTTGCCTGGCTGTGCGCTTCCATGCTGTGAGACTCTGAGCAAATTACTTCCTCTCTGTGCCTTAGTTTTCCCATCGTTATAATAGCGGTAAGAGAAGGATCTACTTTATAGGATCACCAGGAAAATTAAATGAGATAGTGTATATTAAATATTGTATTTAAAGTATAGTTACAGGGGAGGGGTGCCTGGCTGACTCAGTGAGAATAGCATGTGACTCTTGACCTTAGGGTCCTGAGTTCAAGCCCCACATTGGGTGTGGAGCCTACTTAAAAAATTAATCATAATAAAGTGTGGTTAAGGTCTAAGTGACATGCTCAATAAATGTCAGCAGTCAGTCCTATTATTACTGCCCGTTCCCCCAACCTGTTCCTCTGTGTTGTGCATTGTGTTTGGATTATCTTATTGTGCAACTCCATAGCAGTCTTAGTTCATTTGGGGAGATGAACAGCAAGGGTGTCCTGGCCTGATGGGGGACAAGGGGACAGGGGAGCCCACCTGATGGGAGGCAGGGGCACAGAGGCACAGGGGGAACCCACCTGAGGTTCCAGAGCACAGGACTTCCTTTTATTCACAATCTCAGATCACATAGGTTCCTTCTTCCCTTTTGGGAAAAGACCCCATCTATGGTGCCTTGGACCTGGTCAGGACCCCCGTGAGCTCTGCACAGAGCTGGATGGGCTCAGAGAGCAGTGGGTGGGAAGGAGCGAGGACCCAAGTCTCTCATCTGCCCGGAGCAAAATCCTGACCTTCGACATCACGGGGCAGCAGACCCTCAGCCCTACCTCTCTACCCTGCACCTCCAGGAATTTTGATGAAGTCATCTTCTGCTTTGCCAATGTGCCCCAGGAAGCCCCCCTCCTCAGCAAGGCCTGCACTTCCCTGTACTGTGAGGAAGACAGCAAGGTCAGTGTCTGAGCAGGGAGCCCATGCTGAGGAGGGGGCAGTCTGGGGTCCCCGAGTCCTTCTACCACCTGCCTTTGTTTTGCTCTCCCAGAACCTCAGAGAAGAGCCAATCCACATCCTCAACGTGGCCATCCAGCACGCGGACCACCTGGAAGATGAGGAGCTGGTGCCGATTTTCCGGACGTTCGTACAGTCCAAGGTGTGCTGGGCATGCCTCTGGTTCTGCGTCACTGGAGGAGGAAGGAGGGGCTGTTGTGGCGAGGGGTCCTATGCGCCTGAGTCCTGCTGGGTGCTTCAGGGTCACAGACCTGGCTTCCCAGCCTAGCCCCACTACTCCTCAGAGCTTATAACCTTGGGCGGAAGTGGGTGAACTTGGTAGAGCCTTAGCTTCTTCTCCAATAACATGGGGGCAGCATTTCTCTCTCCTCAGGGGTTGTGATGATTAAAAGACAATGCATAGGGGCACCTGGGCGGCTCAGTCGGTTCAGTGTCCAACTCAGGTCATGATCTCAGGGTTGTGGGATCAAGCTCCATGTTGGGCTCGAGGCTGGGTGTGGAGCCTGCTTAAGATTCTCTTTCTCCCTCTCCCTCTGCCAAAGCCCCCTCCCTACCCTACTCTCTCTCTTAAAAAAAAAAAAAAAAAAAAATATATATATATATATATATATATATATACACATACATACATATATATATACTTGAACCTTGAACAACATGGATTGAACTAGGCAGGTGTACTCATACCCAGATTTTTTTCCGACATACAGTACAGTGTTCCACATGTATTTTCTCTTCCTTGTAATTTTCTTAATACTACCTCTTTTTATCGGCTTATTTTGTTGTAAGACTATAGTATATAATACGTATAACATGCAACAATTATGGACTGTTTATGTTATTGGTAAGGTTTCTAGTCAATGGTAGGATATTCATAGTTAAGTTCTTGGGGAGTCCAAAGTTGTACATGGATTTTTAACTGTGCAGGGGGTCGGCACCCCTGACCCCCACGTTGTTCAAGGGTCAGCTATATACCACTTAGCCAGGAAAGAGGGCAATGAATGATGAAATGAGGTAGAATATATACCACTTTGAGGACATATTCAATACATAGAATACATAGTTGGGGGGGAATGTTTTTGTTGAAATAACCCCCCAAAATTCAAAATCATTTTTTTAAAGGTATTTCTTTTTTTTTTTAAGATTTTATTTATTTATTTGACAGAGATCACAAGTAGGCAGAGAGGCAGACAGAGAGAGAGAGGAGGAAGCAGGCTCCCTGCTGAGCAGAGAGCCTGATGCGGGACTCAATTCCAGGACCCCGAGATCATGACCTGAACCAAAGGCAGCGGCTTAACCCACTGAGCCACCCAGGCGCCCCCAAAATTCAAAATCTTTAGAGTCATTTATACTGACTGCCCTATATGCAAAGAACCTGTTCTTACATAAACATATGGACACTGCCAGCATATATTTTCACCCCCAGAGGAGGGTCGGCTCTTACGTATGCTCAAGGACCTCAGCTGCAAACAGATATGGAACAGCTTGGCAAGCCTAGGTAGTGCAAACAGTGGGGAGGTACTGTGTGACCTCAGGCAGGTTACTGTACCTCTCTGATCCTTAGTTTTCCCATCTGTAAAATAGGATGCTGAGATTTCTAACTCTTAAATTAATCAGATCTACCAGGTCTGAATGTTAGTCCTCCTGAGTCGGTCTCAACTTCAAGAACAGTTGGACATTTTCAGTTGTTATTAGTTTATTTACCTGTGCATTGGTTGTACCCTCCGTATTATCCAGATGGGAGGGACATCTCTTACCTCCTCCGACTTGGCATCCCTCAGAGGACCTGGCCTCGTAATTCCTGGGCAGGAGATGGTGAATGATGCTGAGTCATAGGTAATACCTTGAAAGCTTAGGAACACTATTGTCATGATTTACTTAGACATGACTTGATTAATCAACAAGGTAATGATGTTCACTGTAGTAAATGTTTAAGGCACAGGCAAATCTGAAAACAAAACCCACACCCCTACCATCCAGTCCCAGGATGAAGATACTGGCATATTTCCCTTCCGCAGGTTTCTTCTTGACC
Organism: Mustela nigripes; assembly: GCF_022355385.1. NCBI lineage: Eukaryota > Metazoa > Chordata > Mammalia > Carnivora > Mustelidae > Mustela > Mustela nigripes. The sequence goes on from NC_081564.1 coordinate 17,506,758, forward strand.
TAGCTGGTGTCCTTACTGGGTTGACACTTGGCATCCCACAGTATAGATAAGATGACATTTGGGTTGTTGGGGCTCATCCTACCCTATAAACCAAATCAAATGATGCTCAAGAAAGTTGGTGTTTCTTACCTGGAGAGAGCAGTGGGAGGGATGCCAGACTCACCTGCGGAAAGTATAGGCCCTGAGGATTCCCCAAGCATGGATGAAGAAGTCGCCCTCTAAATTCCAGCCCAGGAAGGTATCCAAGAACTAGATTGAACGTATGTGCTTCTGTACAAAAGTATGTAATATACATATAACATACCAAAGAGAGGAGAGCTGTAAGATATACACCTGCTAGGGGAAGGACTTTTAATGTTACATATTGCTCTTGTATTTAAATTTTTTTACATTAAGTAGATACCTACATACATATTCTCCCATACACACATTCATATATATTCCCACACACACCCACACATTGATACACATCCTTAGTTGAGAACAAATGATTGAGGCTCCCCATAACTAGGCTGGTTTCCCCTCATTCAAACCCTTTTCATTTAGTGGTTATTCTGTTCTCTTTGCAACCCACATTCCATTAAGTGTTCTTTTGTTTGTCTACTTAACGTCTTTCTGAAATGGGCTAAGACTACTCATTTCCCCTAATAATTTTCCTTACTGTGTGGACAAGTTAAGCAAGAACCATATTTCCTTGTCTTTTGGGTTTTTCTTTCCCCATGATATTATATATGATAATATTTATTTTGGGGACACCTGGGTGGCTCAGTTGTTAAGCATCTGCCTTCTGCTCAGGTCATGATCCCAGGGTCCTGGGATCGAGCCCCGCATCAGGGGCTCTCTCAGTGGAAAGCCTGCTTCTCCCTCTCCTACTTCCCCTGCTTGCGTTCCTTCTTTCACTGTCTCTCTCTGTCAAATAAATAAATAAAATCTTTAAAAAATATTTATTTTGTTTAGGGATTACCTAAAAATAATTTTTTGCCCTTCTTGAGTACTTTCCTATTAAAGTTCAATGTATGGAAAATGTGTACAAATTGTAAAAGTACAGCCTGATGAATTTTCATAGTGAATTCCCAAGTGTAACCAGCATGCAGATCAAAAAGTGAATGTCCTCCTCTCTTCCTTTCCAGAGACAACTGACCCGTAGCCTAAGTTTTAACAACATAGATTAGTCTCAACTGTTCTCGAATGTTGTATAAATGCAATCATACAGTGTGTACTTTTTTGGGCTTTTTTAACTCATCTTTTTAAAAACTTTTTTTAAATTTTTATTTATTTGAAAAAGAGAGAGAGAGTGTGTGTGAGCATGAGAGGGGGAGGGGCAGAGAGAGAAGCAAACTCCCCACTGAGCAGGGAGCATGATGTGGGACTCGATCCTGGGACTCCAGAATCATGACCTGAGCCAAAGGCAGTTGCTTAACCAGCTAAGTCACCCAAGCATCCCTCATCTTTTTCTTTTAAAGATTTTATTTTTAAGTCACCTCCACATCCACTGTGGGGCTTGAACTCACAACGAACAAGAATTGCATGCTCCACTGAGTCAGCCATTAGAAGTACACAATTCAGTGCTTTTTGGCATATGCATACAGTCATGTAATCATCATCATGATAAATATATTTTAGTATATTTTTACCAACACCACCTCCAAAAAGAAAACCCATTAGCAATCACTCGGCGTTTTCCCTCAGTCCACCACCCTCCCCACTGCCCTAGGCAGCCACGAATCTACTTTCTGTCTTTGTTGGATCTGCCATTCTGGATATTTCATGTAAATGGAATCCTGTGACATGAGTCTTTTGTGACTGGTGTCTTTGAGTCAGCATTGTGTTTTCAAGATTCAGCCATGTTGAAACTTGTATCTGTACTTCATGTCTTTTTGTAGCTAGGTACTATTCCATTGTGTGTTTGGTTTTTAATGCAGAAAAACATCCTTGTGGATTATGGACTCCGAAGAATCACATTCCTGATTGCCCAAGAGGTCAGTACGATTCTCAGTACGACCCTATAATGTATAACATTCCTCAAGACTCACTACTGTTGATTTGGTGATTACTCTGTCAATGGGGGTGGAAGAGAGCAATTGCTGAAAAAGAGAAGGCTTTCCGAATGATTCATGCTAGAAGCAGATGGGTTATGGTTAAAAAAAAAATTACAAAACAAGTATATCAAATTATATTTATATAATTATATTTACAAGTATATTTAAATGAATCTGAGTTGATTTCATAGTTTTTTTGTATGGATTTCTTTTGCAGAAAGAATTTCCCAAGTTTTTCACGTTTAGAGCAAGAGATGAGGTATGACATAGAGCAGTGGTACTGTTCTCACTTCCCTGACGTCTTTGCTCTTCAGGAAGAGTATAGTCCCCAGTCCTTAAGGTACCCCTGTATTCTAGAACACGTAACTGATGTGTAGCTGCCAGCCTTCCTCTGGGATTGTGTTTCCCTGTGGAGCTCAATGGGACCCCAGAATTCCCATCCTTTTGGCCTTCACTCTGGTGTCTTCCTCATCCGGATCACTTTTGTTCTCAGATGGCTCCCCCAACCTCATTTTCTTATGTTCTTGCAGACTGGGTCCCTATTTTTTTTTTTTTTAAAGATTTTATTTATTTGACAGAGAGAAATCACAAGTAGACGGAGAGGCAGGCAGAGAGAGGGAAGCGGGCTCCCCGCCGAGCAGAGAGCCCGATACGGGACTCGATCCCAGGACCCTGAGATCATGACCTGAGCCGAAGGCAGCGGCTTAACCCACTGAGCCACCCAGGCGCCCCAGGGTCCCTATTTTTATAAACAAAGTTTGCTTGGGATGCAGCCACACCTGCTTGATCTGCTGTGGTCTGCTGTGGCTTTCTTGTGCCGATGGCAGAGATGGCATGGCTGTGACCGACTGTATGGCCTACCAGCCTCATAACGTTCCCTCTCTGGCCCTTTAAGAAAAGCTTTGCTAGTCCCTGCTTTAGAACAGGTGGGCTTCTTCCCAACGCAGACTCTAGACTCCATCCTCTTCAGTAGCTTGTAGTTGAATTTATCCAAAGCCTTTCAGTTCTAATTCAGACCCGTCCTTTGGTGAAGGTCTTTATTTTCTCTCCACTTTGGTCTCCAGCACTGTCTGTCGCTTCCTTTGGGGGACCCGTCTCCACAGAGAAACCGGCACTTAGTGACTTCTTGAGAGGTGCTTCTGAGAGGTGCTTCTGGTGCTTCTTGAGAGGTTCTTCATCACAACACTTCTTTGTTGTGATGAGCAGAGGCTGGTTGTTCTGGCAGGTGCTGGGGGCTAGGTAGGCTCACCCGGGAGCCAAGAGGCTCAGGCCAGCGTGTGCAGGACCCTCGGGGCTTGAGGCTCTCCTCTGGACCTTCCCAAACCCCAAATCCCCGAGCCCTGGGGTTGCTCACAGGTGAGGTGATGAAGGCTGCCCGCCCTGGTGCGCAAGCCATAAACACAGGCGGTCTGTAAGACAGGGCACGGACCCAGCAGGCACACAGCCCAGGATCCCATTCGGTGTGTGTCTGTGTGTCTGTCTGTCTCCGCGCCCTGGCTGGCCCTGCAGTTTGCAGAAGATCGCATTTACCGTCACCTGGAGCCTGCCCTGGCCTACCAGCTGGAACTCAGTCGGATGCGCAGCTTCGATCTTACCGCAGTGCCCTGCGCCAACCACAAGATGCACCTGTACCTGGGCGCCGCCAAAGTGAAAGAAGGGGCAGAAGTGACAGATTACAGGTTCTTCATCCGCGCCATCATCAGGCACTCGGACCTCATTACAAAGGTAAGATGCCACCGAACACTTCTTTCTCCCTCTGAGCCGCTCACACGTCTGCTCACTCGTCTGCCGGCCTGCTCTTCACTGAGTCCCCGCTCTGTACTGGGGATCGTGGGGTGTGCCCTTGTGACCCCTGTCTGGCCGGCACAGGGGAGACTGACAGCAAAGTGGTTTCTGTGCGTGTCCCGGCTGGCAGCACATGGACATGCTTCTTGTGTCCCACGGATCTGTCTGCATGAGAAGGGAGTTGAGAAGAGAGATACCAGTGTATTAAAGGAGTTTCTTGTATCTGCTTATTGAGTGCCATGATCACTTTTCATTGTTTCTTGCATTCAGACACATTACCTATGATTATATTGTGGACTTTTCAAACAGTATTGAGAGCTACTTTTTTTTTTTTTAAGATTTTATTTATTTATTTGGGAGAGAGACAAAGAGCATGAACAGAGGGGAGGAGCAGAGGGAGAGGGACAAGGAGACTCCCTGCTGAGCAGGGAGCCCGATGTGGGACTCCATCCCAGGACCCCAGGATCATGACCCGAGCTGAAGGCAGATGCTTAACCAACTGAACTACCCAGGTGCCCCACAGTGAATTCTGTTTGTTTGTTTGTTTGTTTGTTTTTTAAAGATTTGATTTATTTCAGAGGAAGAGTGTGTGAATGCAAGCATGAGTAGGGGAAGGAGCAGAAGGAGAAGCAGACACCCTGCTGAGCAGGGATCCTGACTTTCAGACTGGATCCCAGGACTCTGGGATCATGACCTGAGCTGAAGGCAGATGCTTAACCCAGGAGACACCCAGGTGCCCCTTCTAGTCAGATCCTTGTAGCTCTCATCTCGCGTGGTAATGGAGATGATTGATTTCATTCTCTGTCCTTGCATGGATGTACCTACCTTGTGTATAATTTTTTTTCCCAAATCCTCTACTGATGGATGTGAAGCTAATGTCAGTATTTGGTGACCTCAGCCAATGAGATATTTTAATGGGTTTTATTATTTTCAGGTACAATAAGGCCTGTACTTACTAACAGGTCGGAAGACAGTTGCCACCAAAAAGATTGTCACTCTCAGATTCCAAGAGGAGGGGGCATATCATCCCATCCCCCACCACGTGGGGTGGTGGGGAGGCAGGGGAGGAGAGGGAAATGGGGTAAGAGTCTTTGTTGTGGTTTCTGCAGGAAAGAACAACCAGTGAGGCAGGATAGCCATGCTTGGGATTGGCTAGTCTGAATAATTTCAGTGGGTTCTGGAGCTCAGGGGCTGTCTCTAGGTATCTGGTACCTGGGCCTGGGGTGAGTAGGGCAGGTGGATAGTGACCTGGGACCTGAGAAGCCCAGAGAGGAGGTGTGTGCTCTGGATTTGCTTGTTTGCCTGTGAAAACCACACTCAGGGGTGAGTCGTTTACTATCTCTAGGAATTGGCCACCCTGGGAGGGGCAGTCCCTCCAGTGTCAGGAAGGCCCAGTGGTCAGAGCGTCCCAATACAGAAAATGCAAAACTTGGTAAATATCTTGGAGGTATAACTATAATAGACTATTAAAAGTCTTGGAGGTAGGGCTCTACCCTTCTCTTCTGCCACACTTTCTGAAGGAGGGGAAATGCTTTCCTCTTTCTGTTCTCTCTGAGGCTCTGTTTCTAGCCATGGGCCTCTTCTTTTATGCTCTGTCCCCCCCCCCCCAAATTTGGCAGGAAGCCTCCTTTGAGTACCTGCAGAACGAGGGTGAGCGTCTGCTCCTGGAGGCCATGGATGAGCTGGAGGTGGCTTTCAACAACACCAACGTGCGCACTGACTGCAACCATATCTTCCTGAACTTCGTGCCCACCGTCATCATGGACCCCTCCAAGGTCACGCCTCTGGGGAAGTTCTGCGTTCAGCTCTTACAGGGGCCTATGGCACTTGACATGCCTTGCTGCTTTGGTGTCTTGTCTCCTTGCTCTCAAGACCTCTAAGTTCTGGGACACACATGTGCATGTTTGAGCCTCCATTGCTCTGGGTGGACAGCCTTCTGTCATTTAATTCCAGGGCCATATTTTTGCCACCACCCTTAGGACCATCCCTGTTCTGATGGTCACCCTCCATGGACAGCATACTTCCATTTTAGGATGACATGCATGCCCAAAGTGTCTTGCAAAACAAAATGTCATCCCTGGTTCCTGGCTCTTGGGGGAGTGCATGTGGGAGGGAAGGGGGAAGAGAACCATTCTCCTATGGCTGGTTCTTCATGAGTAGGCAGGGTTGATGATGGTTAAAGAAGTCTTGGGTCATCAGCACAGAGCCCATGCTGATGCCCCAACTCCACCAACCCACATAGTTCCCAGAAGAGAAAATGCAAACATTTGGGCTTCATGGTGGAGGTAAACATGATGTAACGTAGGCACAGTAACTCTCTCGCTTACCAGCCTCCGTCTGTCACCAGAGTATAAAAGTGCTGGCCTCTCCATGTAATTATGAGGATGAAAGGAGATGATGCTCCTGACATGCTTAGCATGGCAACTCTGGTTATTATTGGCTAATAGTTGTTGGATACGTACTGTGTCCTGGTATTTTGCGTTCAGCGTATGTCATCGTTCCCATATTATCAGTGCTAGAACTATTTATTACAAGTATGCACAGAATGGGCCCTGAGATCGGAATTGCTGTCATTTGGGGCAGATTGAGGAGTCCGTGCGTTCCATGGTTATGCGCTATGGCAGTCGGCTGTGGAAACTCCGTGTGCTGCAGGCTGAGGTCAAGATCAACATCCGCCAGACCACCGCTGGCAATGCTGTTCCCATCCGCCTGTTCATCACCAATGAGTCAGGCTACTACCTGGACATCAGCCTCTACAAAGAAGTCACCGACCCCAGATCTGGAAATGTAAGACTGGGAGGCTGGGGCAGGGGTGCCACAGATAATCCAAGTCAGAGCAGAGGCAGAGAAAATCTGCTCCTGAGAGCAAGACACAGGCTAAAATGCTACTTGGTGGCTGTCATGCCAGCCATGATGGGTTGGGATAGCTCCTCTGAGTTTACAATAAATGTTAGCTTCTGAATCCCAGTTGTTCATTCCTCTGGGAAGGAGAATCGATCTCAAGTTTAATTTGTTTTAGGACCATATTTGGGAAAAGATGTGGAATACCATGGTTAATTATAATGCAGCTCCTAGGTCAGTTCACTCAGGAAATGGGTGTCTTTTCCCCAACCATGTTTAAGAACACATGTTTGTCAACTGAATCAAACATCCTGTTGACTTCCATTTTTAAATATATAACTCTTTAAATGATTAAAGACTCAGGAAGTTAGAAAAATAGTACAGAAGGAAAAAAGATGCTCCAGAGAGTTCCCATGTACCTTTCACCTGACTTCCCCCAATAACAACAACATAACCGCGGGACCTTGTTAAAATAGGAAATTGACATTGGTACAGTACTATTAACTCAAATGGGGACTTTATTCAGATCTCACCAGTATTTGTGCACTCATGTTTGGTTTTGTGTGTGTGTGTGTGTGTGTGTGTGTAAAGTACTATGATAGTCACATTTTTGGAGCTATGCTCCCTTCTTGTTCTGGTTGCCCACAGTGGCAGAGAAAAGATTAGCTCTGTGAGGCACTTACTTTGTCATGTGATGTGACATGATTTGCTTCCTTCCACCACATTTTCATTGAGGAGAGTAGGATTAAAAGGGACAAGAATATGCTTCTCGGAAAGTTCCCTCCTTTACTCTGTTTTTCTGTTTTCCTTTCCAGATCATGTTTCACTCCTTTGGTGACAAACAGGGACCCCAGCACGGGATGCTGATCAACACTCCCTATGTCACCAAGGATCTGCTTCAGGCCAAGCGATTCCAGGCCCAGTCCCTGGGCACCACCTACGTCTATGACTTCCCAGAGATGTTCAGGCAGGCAAGTCCTACAGCTTTGTTGTACCACCCCAGGTGCCCTTAGGGAGTCCACCAACCCCCCAGCCCCTATCCTTAGTTACTCTTCTGAAGACCCCAAGTTGGAAGAATGAGGTCTACTTGGAGAAAAAGAAATCAATATTGGGATTGCCTTCCTAATATTTTTCCTAAAATGAACCCATTTTCTTCCCAATGATTAAAAGTAATATAACACGGAAACTTTGGAAACTAAAGGAGCATGGAAAAAAGGAAAAGGTGGCTCATTCATTCCATGTCCTAAAGACACATTGCTTACTATTTTGATGTGTTTCTTGCTGGTCTTTTTTTTTTTTTTTTTTTTAAAGATTCATTTATTTCAGAGAGAGAGAAAGAGCATGTGAGCAAGGGAGAGGGTTAGAGACAGAATCTCAAGCAGACTTTGTGCTGAGCCCAGAGCCAGATGTGGGGCTGGATCTCACAGCCCTGAGATCGTGATCTGAGCCAAAATCAAGAAAGAATCAGACCAACAAAGCCACCCAGGTGCCCTTTCCTTTAGGGTTGCTTTTTTTTTTTTTTTAAGATTTTATTTGTATATTTGACAGAGAGATCACAAGTAGGCAGAGCAGCAGGCAGAGAGAGAGAGGGAAACAGGCTCCCTGCCTAGCAGAGAACCCAATGCAGGGCTTGATCCCAGAACCCCCGGATCATGACCTGAGCCCCAGGATCATGACCTGAGCCGAAAGCAGAGGCTTAACCCACTGAGCCATTCAGGCGCCCCTCCTCTGGGTTTGTTTGTTTGTTTGTTTCTCCTCTGGGTTTTCTAATGCTCACTTAAGTTCCTGCCACATGCCTGGCTCCATTCTAAGGGCAGGTAGCCTGTGAGGGAGAGTGTGGAGTCATTCACTGCTTTGAGGAATTTTTAGTCTACTTTAAAAAAAAAATAGTGTCTTGGGTTTTCCTGAGTATTAAAGTATTCATTGGAAAATAGGACTCAGTAAATAAAATTCCACCCTTACATAATCTACTTACCGTTGATGACTACAGTAATATTTTGGTGTTTCCTTGAAGTATTGTTACTATACCTTTATTTTTTTATGGAGCAGGGCCTTTCAGGGATACTGAACAGGCTGGCACTGGTGACATGGATATCTGTTTACATCCCTTCCATTGCCTTGTAAATGATGTTCATTAATCTGTGATCATAGACCTTCCTCTGTAGGCAGGAAAGCCTCAGTTCACTTCAGGCATAGGAGAGGCAGCATCGTAGGAAAAGCCGCTATTTGCAGTCACTCAGGCATGGGTTTGATTTCTGGAACTGTCCTTTGCTTTCTGTGTATCCTTGGGCAAGTTCCTTCACCTCTCTGGACTAATTTCCTCCTCTGTAAAGTGAGGGTAATAATAGTACCTCCTATGCAAAGTTAATCGTGAGGAATATATGTAAACTATTTATAATTAAGTAGGTACTTAATTAAATAGAAACTTGTATGATTAAGAATGTCATTTATCCTTTTACCTTTGACCTCAAGAGCCACAGGATAAGAAGAAGACAAATCAGGAGCAAATCCATCCCTTTTCTTTTACATAAAGAACCATAATACTATGGAAAATACTATTTGAAAACTTAGACAAAAGAAAATTTCCAAGAAAAATATATCTTATCAAAAATGATTCAGGAAGAAATAGAAAATATAAATAGATTATTAGCATTAATGAAATTGAATAATAGTTCAAAAAAATCTGCCACTAAAATTGGGTACAGATGGCTTTACAATTTCTATCTAGTCTTTAAAGAACAGATAATTTCCTTTGTGTACTGATTATTTAGAGAGTAGGAAAAAAACAAAGGGAATGCTTCTTCACTCATTTTATCAGGTTATTGTTACCTTAATATTAATCCAGATTAGAACATTAGAAGAAGGAAAATTGGTTGTCTCATTTATGAATATGGACACAAAAATTATAAATAAAATATTAGTAAATGAAATCCAGTAATGATCTATTTTTTAATTGGACTAAGTAGGATTTATCCTGTTCATATGATTTGATATTAGGAAGTCTATTAATTAACTTATCTTACTAATAGATGAAGAAAAAATTTAAATTTAAAAATTAAATTTAAGTTTAAATTTAAATTTAAGTTTAAATTTAAATTTGTCAATAGATGCAAAAAAGTATTTGTGAAGATAGTTTCTGTTCATACTAAAAACTTTAAATGAACTAAGAATAGAAGGGAATTTATCTCTATAAAAGATAGTAATCTAAAACTAATAGCACGTAATGGTGAAATAAATGTTAGATAGATACAGGACAGATATATCCATTATTACCGTATCTATTCAACATTCTTTATTGGAGTTTCTGGCCAGTGCAATTAGGCAAGAAAAAGAAATAAAAGGTGTAAAGACTGAAATGCAAAAGAAAAAAAGAAAAATGGTGTTTTTGCTGATGTTGTAAATCTCTATATAAGAAATGCAAGAATGTACAGAACCAATGAAATAATATAGCAAGATTTCTAGGTACACGATCAGTGTACAAAACTTAACTGCATTCTCATCGACCAGCAGAAGCTGTAAAATGTAGTTGAAAAAAATATTGTTTACAACAGTAAAAGCAACTATAAGTTTACTTGTGAATAAGTCAAAAAACATACAAAGCCTTTATGGAGGAAATTTTAAAATTTTCTTGAAACACTTTAAGCCTAAAGAAATGGAGGGGTTTATCATGCTCATGAATGACGGGAAGATTCAATATTGTAAAGCTATTAGTTTTGCCCAAATCAATACATTCAGTATAATTCCAAAGTTTTTTGGTGAAACTTAAAAATTCATAGGGAAAAGCAAAAGCTTGTGAATAGCAAAAACAATACTGAAAAAGAGCAAAGAGGACTCATCTTAGCCAGTGTCACTACTTGTTTTAAAGTAGCAGTACTTACTACAGTGTGTTGTAATAGAGCTAGATGAGTGGACCAGTACAACAGCACAGAGCCTGGCACCTGGGTGGCTCGGTCGGTTAAGCGTCTGCCTTCAGCTGAGGATATGATCCTGGGGTCCTGGGATCGAGCCCCATGCTGGGCTCCCTGCTCAGTGAGTAATCTCCTTCTCCCTCTTCCTCCTCCTCTCCCTCCTGCTCATGCTGTCTCTCTCTCTCAAATAAATAAATAAAATCTTTAAAAAAAAAAAAAAAAAGAAGAATAGCACAGAGCCTGAAATCAGATCCACTCATAAGGGGAGCCTTGGCAGAATGCAGAGGTGGGATGATGAATTAAGGGGATCAACTTCACTAAAAGGTACGGTATGCCCCTTTTATCCATGGCTTTGCTTTCCATCATTCCACTCACCTGTGGTCAGCTGCCATCTGGAAGCAGATGATCCTCCTTCTGATGTATGCTCAGAAGGTCAGTGTTAGCCTAACGCTCTGTCACATTGCCTACATCATGCCCCTCACTTTGTCTCATCACGTAGGCATTTTTTTTTTTAAGATTTTATTTATTTGACAGACAGAGATCACAAGTAGGCAGAGAGGCAGAGCAGAGAGCCCGACTCCCTGCTGAGCAGAGAGCCCAACTCAGAGCTCAATCCCAGGACCCTGGGATCATGACCTGAGCCAAAGGCAGAGGCTTTAACTCGCTGAGCCCCCCAGGTGCCCCATCATCACGTAGGCATTTGATCATCTCCCATCATAACAAGATGAAGGATGGGTTTAGTGCAGTAAGACATTTTGAGGGAGAGAGAGACCATGTTCACATAACTTTTATTATATTGTTATAATTGTTTTTATTAGTATTATTTTACTAGGCCTTATTTATAAATTAAGCTTTATCCTGGGTATGTACATATGAACAAACCATAGTACATAGAGGATTCAGTCCTGTTGGAGGTTTCAGGCCTCCACTGGGTGTCCTGGAGCATTTCCCCCACAGGTAAGGGAGGGCTCCTAAATGGTAAAAGCAAATCTTGATTTCTACCTTATCTAGTATACAGAAGTAAGTTTCAAGAGAGTCAGTTAAGAGCTTCCACTGTACTGGAAAAGACCCATAAACTTGACTATATTAAAATTTTGAAGTTCTTTATGCAAAAGACGAAAGATGAGCCCCAGACAGAGAGAATATGTCCCAATGCCTATCACTAGCAACGGATTACAACTAGATTGTCTAGAGAGCACTAGTCAATTAGAGAAAAACAAAGCTACAGAAAATATGAGCAGGAGTTATAAACGGGAGGAAATTGGCAAAAAGGAAACTCACATGGTCAGTACACATATTCAAAGGCTCTCACCTTGCTAATAATCAATGAAGTACGGCTTAGTTTCCCAATACCCATACCCAGCAGATGGATAAATGTGAAAATATTTGACAAAACTAAGTATTGGCAAGCATATGGAGAAAAGGAGTTCTTACCCTTGCTTCCTGGGACTGTAAAGCATTTTGAAAAACTGAGAGAGCAGTTTGATAATATCGAGTGAACTTGAAGCTTTACAAACCCTGTGACCCAGCAATCCCACTCCTAGATACTCCCTTGATGAGACTCTCATCCATGTTTATAAGAAGAGACCATCGGGATCTCATTACAGGGGTGGCTGGGGGGCACCATCAAATGTCTGACTGTAGCTCAGGTCATGATCTCAGAGTCCTGGACTGAGCCCCACGTCAGGCTCCACACTAAGCAGGGAATCTGCTTGTCCCTCTCCCCCTCCCTCCACTCGTGCTAGCTCCCTCTCTCTCTAAAAATCTTAAAAAAAAAAAAAAAAAAAAAAAAGAATGCTTATTACAGCCCTATTGTTAATACTGTAGGATTGGAAGCAGCCTAAACGTTCCTTAAAAAGGGTTATGAATAGGTAATTTGTGATCTACTCACACCATGGAAACTGAACAGCAAAGAAAATGAATAGAGTTAAATTTCTCAGTGTGGATAAATCTCTCAAACACATGGGGGAGCCGAAAGGGCAAGGTACGGAAGGGTGTGTCCATCACAAGACAGTTATTTAAAGTGTAAGCCCTGTCGGGGGGTGCCTGGCTTGCTCAGTTGGAAGAACATTCGACTCTTAGTCTTGGGGTATGTGGGTACCCACATGGGGTATAGAGATTGCTTAAAAATAAAATATTTTAAAAAATTAAATTTAAGGGGTGCCTGCATGGCTCAGTGGGTTGGACCTCTGCCTTGGGCTCAGGTCATGATCTCAGGGTCCTGGGATCGAGCCTTGCATCAGACTCTCTACTTAGCAGGGAGCCTGCTTCTCCTCTCTCTGCCTGCCCCATGCCTACTTGTGATCTCTCTCTCTCTCTGTCAAATAAATAAATAAATAAAATATTTTTAAAAATTAAGGTGGGCCTAGGTGGCTAAGTGGGTTAAGCCTCAGCCTTTGGCTCAGGTCATGATCTCAGGGTCCTGGGATTAAGCCCCGTATTGGGCTCTCTGCTCAGTGGGGAGCCTGCTTCCTCCTCTCTTGCTGCCTGCCTCTCTGCCTACTTGTGATCTCTCTCTCTGTCAAATAAATAAACAAAATCTTGTAAAAAAAAAAACTAAGTTTAAGTCGTGTCTCTACATCCCACATGGGGCTCAAATGACAACCCTAAGATCAAGAGTTGCACACCTTCCAGCTGAGCCAGCCAGGTACCCCCGTGTGTTTAAAATTTATGCCTGTATAACAAAAGGCATAAAAACATGCACAGGACCAGTGGACACTAAATTCAAGACAATGATTATCTGCACTTGGGGAAGGGGTACACCAGGGACTTCAACTGCATTTCTCTTATCCCTTTAAAAAAAATTCATAAGCAGCCACGAAAAAATTATGATTTGAGAAAACCACCAGATGGGGCGTGGGTGTTGCTTATTCTGCATGTTTTTCTGTGTGCTTTCAATAGTTCATAATTTATTTTTTTAAGATTTATTTGATAAGAATGAGCAAGAGAAAGAGAGCATAAGCAGAGGGAGCAGCAGGCAGAGGGAGAAGCAGACTGCCCACTGAGCAGGGAGCTCGATGCGGGGCTCAATCCCAGGACCCTGAGATCATGGTAGAGGCTTAACCGACAGCCACTCCCAGGAGCCTCCATCCATAGTTCATAATTTAAAGAGAAGAAGAACTAGAAAATGTGCCTCCCTAATGAGAACTTTGGGTTTTCTCTTTCTTTCCCTATCCCCAGGCTCTCTTTAAACTGTGGGGCACCCCAGACAAGTACCCTAAGGACATCCTGACATACACTGAACTCGTGCTGGATCCCCAGGGCCAGCTAGTGGAGATGAACCGCCTTCCTGGGGGAAATGAGGTAGGAACTCCGTGGAGCGTGACCCCTGGCTAGACTCACCCTTTCAAAAAACACCCTGCCCCCCACTCCCAAAGAAAACAAACCATGTTTCCTTGTGCATTCATCTCCTTGGCAGGTGGGCATGGTGGCCTTCAAAATGAGGTTCAAGACTCCGGAGTATCCGGAAGGGCGGGACGTGATCGTCATCAGCAATGACATCACGTTCCGAATTGGGTCCTTTGGCATGGGAGAAGACCTCCTGTACCTGCGGGCATCGGAGATGGCCCGGGCAGAGGGCATCCCAAGAATCTACCTCGCAGCCAACAGTGGGGCCGGTATCGGCCTCGCAGAGGAGATCAAGCATATATTCCAGGTGGCTTGGGTGGACCCAGGAGACCCCAACAAAGTACGTCTCCAAACCAGCATGGTGATGTGATGCCCCACAGTGGGGGTGATAGTGCCCACTGGGGTGGGGGACCCGGGCGGGAAGAATCTTGGTGCGCTTTGCACATAAAGCACAGATACACATGTACAGCACAGAAAAGACCTATGGTAGATCGGTCTAAAAATTTCTTGGACGGGAGTGACAATCAGGAAAAAAGTGTCTGGAAAGGCACCTGAGGGGAATAATAATGAGAAGTTGATAAACACAGAGCTAATGTAGCCTGAGCGTCCCCTGAATGTGGCGTACAGTAGGGAGGCAAAGGTAAGTCTTGGTTTCTGGCAGCAGGGGATTCTCAGAAATCATCCAGAAAATGGAGAGATACTAGCCAAAATAAAATGCAAGTCGAATGAGCAAAAAGATCCCATTTTGTGATGTGGAAATACAGGGGACAGGTCTTTTCTGCAGCCAGAGTAGGCTTCCTCCAGGCAGTGGCATTGGTTCCTCCAAAGGGGGGCAAAAATTCTTCTTTTTTTTTTTTTTTTAAGATGTATTTATTTATTTATTTGAGAGAGAGAGAGAGATCACAAGTAGGCAGAGAGCCAGGCAGAGAGAGAGAGAGGGGGAAGCAGGATCCCTACTGAGCAGAGAGCCCGATGCTGGGCTCGATTCCAGGACCCCAGGATCACGACCCTAGCCGAAGGCAGAAGCTTAACCCACTGAGCCACCCAGGCGCCCCCCAAATTATTTTTTTCATGTAAAAAGCATATATACATATGTACACACACGTGTACATGCATGTGTATACATAATGCATATACACGTGGTACATAAACTATATGATAAAATTTCATGGAGGGAGCTATCAATAAGGAGAAAAAGTCAGAACAGACACCTTGGGGGAGCAGGGATGAAGAGGTGATTTGGAGGAAAAGGAGCTGATTCAGAGCAGGAGAAATGGGTAAGGATGAGTAGAAAGTGCTTGGCACTGATCAGACCTTCAGTCTGTAGCTGTTATTGATAGGGAATTAACATCAGATATGCCAGTGGTGCTGTTAACACATGGTTAACTCCTTATTAACATCTGCCCTTACAATGTTATCATTTTTAAAAAACAAACAGCAGTCTCCATTCCTTGCTGCTGTGGACTCTGGGCAGCCGGGGTCAGTGAAGGATCTCAAGGTGGCTGGGCGAAAACTTGCTCTAAAAACCATTGACTGGGTAGCTTTTGAGGAGAACATACCCTGAAACCAGAATGCCATTGCTAACTCCCTGAAATCTTGGAATGAGACACTTACCTCCAAGTTGGCTACTCTCCCTGAGAAACCCCCTGCTATCAACTGGGCTTACTACAAGGCCAATGTGGCGAAGGCTGGCTTGGTAGATGACTTTGAGAAGAAGTTCAATGCCTTGAAGATTCCTGTGCCAGAGGATATAAATACACTGTTCAGGTGGACACTGAAGAAAAAGAAGATGTGAAAAGTTGTGCTGAGTTTTTGTCTCTCTCAAAGGCCAGGATTGTGGAATACGAAAAAGAGCTGGAGAAGCTAAGGAACATAATTCCATTTGATCAGATGACCATTGAGGACCTGAATGAAGCCTTCCCAGAAACCAAATTAGACAAGAAGAAGTATCCCTATTGGCCTCACAAGCCAATCGAAAACTTATAAACTTGAGGTGGGGAGAGAGCTCTGGCCCTCGTATTATAAACGCTGGACATTAAAAATAATGGATACAGTGAAAAAAAAAACAAACAAACCAGTAGCTGTCTAGTGCAGGGAACTGGATTCATAGCCTCACTGATGTATATTTCTTTAAGGGATTTAAGTACTTGTACCTGACCCCCCAAGACTACACCACAGTCAGCTCCCTGAATTCTGTCCACTGTAAACACATCGAGGAAGACGGAGAATCCAGGTCAGTAAGTTATCACGTAGCTCCTTCCTTTTGCCTGTGGTTGATTTCAACTACTGACAGGCAGTCCCTCTCTTTGCCTCTGGGCTTGTGGGTGATGTTTTCATACGGGATGATGGTGTTTGTACAGTGGGATCCCCGGGCCTTCCGGACACTGGGGACTAAGACATGTGGGAATTTCTTCAGGGTGAGCCCATCCTTGCCATCCAGAGTGAGTCGTGGCTTTCACAAATATAGTACCTCACACAGGAAAGAATTAGCTTGGATTCCCGTGATGTCCCTAGAGCTGCAAGGTTACATCTATGACCAAATTAGCCTAGCTAATCTAGCTGGAAAGGTGTAGGCAGGGAAGGGGTCTGCTCTGTGAGGAGGTCCAAGGTTGCCAGCTGTCTTTTCTAGGGAATGTTGTGGGGTTTTGTTTTTGTTTTTGTTTTTTTCCCAATGAAGTTGACAAAGTCATAATTTCCCAGGCTAGGTTTTCTGGAACATTAGTTGGTGATACGTTGTGGGGGATGGTGAAGAACCAAGTACATTGAGAAACCCTGGTTTAAATGGGATCTAACAAGCATCTTTACTGCAGACCTTGTCAGAAGTTTTGACTGCAGCAGTGTCTTGTGAATCTGTAACAGGGGTTAGGCCGTACAGTGTTTCACTTCTAGGCGATAGAATCTTGACTGATTGATTGTGAACTAAGCGCCTTTCCTCGTCACTCTGTAGACCACACTTTATTCTAGATTGTTTGTGGAGGTATGTAGGGTGAGGATGACCTTTCATTAGGACAGCCTCCAAATAGGCAGACATCTTTGGTAGGAAGGGTGATAATTATAGATGCTGCACTTGCCCTTCTAGGAACTTCTGGGCCAATTATGAGGGTCTTAGACCCCTGCTTTCATTTCACCTCTGGCTGCTTTACCACCTTCTGTTCCCTCCCCTTGCTCATCCCCCCTGCCCTGGGTTCTGGGGAAATATGTCATCCTTGAACTTCCCTGGGCTAGAGCTCAATCTTGAACCCATGTTTTGTTCATGAAGGTATGTCATCACGGATATCATCGGGAAGGACAGTGGTGTGGGCGTAGAGAATCTCAGGGGCTCCGGCATGATTGCGGGGGAGTCTTCCCTGGCTTATGAAGAGATAGTCACCATCAGCTTGGTGAGTTTCCTATTTTATTTCCTTTTCCTTTTCCACTTTGTCTCATGGAATCTCTAAAGCAGTCTCAGAAGAAAAGAGCTTTGTGTGCTCATCACACAGCTCCGGCGATTAGCAACATGTAGCCATATATATATATACATACACATACATACATACATATATATGTCTTTATACATATATGTATGTGTATATATGTGTATATATATATATTTAAGATTCATTAATTTATTTTAGAGAAGAGGGGAGAGAGAGAGAGAGCAGGGGGGTAGGGGCAGAGGGAGAAGGAGAGAGAAACTCAAACTGACTCTGTGCTGAATGCCAACCCTGACATGGGGCTCTATCTCATGACCCTGAGGTCATGACCTGAGTGGAAACCGAGAGTTGGATGCCTAACTGACAGCACTACCCAGGTGCCCCTGTTTGTGCATATTTTATTTTATTTTATTTTTTAAAAGATTTTCATTATTTATTTGACAGAGACATGGCAAGAGAGGGAACACAAGCAGGGGGAGAGGGAGAAGAAGGAGGCTTCCCGCCAAGCAGGGAGCCTCATGAGGGGCTCGATCCCAGGATCCTGGGATCACGACCTGAGCCGAGGGCAGATGCCTCACAACTGCACCACCCAGGCATCCCATGTTTGTGGTTATTTTAAAGCAAGCCCCTTGTCCTGTTTTACCACCTCTGGATGGCCCAGGGTGGATCTTTGCTAGATAAAGACCCCCAGATACACCACTTTTTTACAGAATCCCAGTGCTATTTTTACACCCATAACCATCCATGGCAAGTCTTTAATATCCTTGAAACATGATTCATAATCAGTTTTAACAATTATCGGAAATGTATCTTTTTAGAGTTGATGTGTTTGAATCATGGTCCAATCTTATCAAATTCAACACCCAAAACCCAAATAATCCAGTTAAGAAATGGGCAAGAGACATGAATAGATACTTTTCCAAAGAAGACATTCAGATGGCCAACACACACGTGAAAAGATGCTCAACATCACTCACCGTCAGGGAAATACAAATCAAAACCACGATGAAATACCACCTCACACCTGTCAGAATGGCTAAAATTAACAGCACAAGAAACAGCAGGTGTTGGTGAGGATGTGGAGAAAGGGGAACCCTCTTATGCTGTTGGTGGGAATGTAAGCTGGTGCAGCCACTCTGGAGAACAGTTTGGAGGCTTAGCTACCCTATGACCCAGCAATCACACTACTAGATATTTACCCAAAGGAGACAAAAATACAGATTTGAAGGGGCACATGCATCCCAATGTTTATAGCAGCAATGTCTACAATAGCCAAACTGTGGAAAGAGCCCCAGTATCCACTGCCTGATGGGTGGATAAAGAAGAGGTGGTGTATTTATACAATGGATTATTGCTCAGCTGTCCAAAAGAAGGAAATCTTGCCATTTGCAAATGCATGGGTGGAGCTAGAGTGTATTATGCTAAGTGAAATAAGTCAGAGAAAGACAATTACCATATGATCTCAATCATCTATAATTTAAGAAAGAAAACGGATGAACATATGGAAAGGGGAAAAACGGGGGGAGAGGAAACAAACCATAAGAGACTCTTAATGATAGAGAACAAACTCAGGGTTGATGGAAGGAGGTGGGTGGGGGATGGGCCAGCTGGGGGATGAGCGGTGGGCGTTGTCGGTAAGTGATGAATCCCTGAATTCTACTCCCGAAACCAGTATTTCACTATAGGTTAACTAACTAGAATTTAAATTTTAAAAAAAGGTACTGAGTATTTAGGAGAATTTTTATCTGATTTTGATTGGCACAAAATGAATATCTCCCCTTTCCCTCCCTTAGCCTTTCCAGAAATATTTGCTCTTCCTAGTAATAGTACTACTCTTTCATGGTATACTGTCATTCAAGACCTTATCTTTACATTCCATTTTGGATCTTCAATTTCCATGGTGGAAAATGCTGGCCATGGGTGTCTTCCTTAGGCTTGTTTTCTAGATACCTTATATGTATTTCAAAATAAAAATATATATTCAAAATAAAAAATATATACTTTTGGATATATATATATTTATATATTATTTATATTATATATATATAAATATATAAATAACTTACATATTATATATTCCAAAATCTATAAAGATATGTATATTTTTCTATATTCTAAAATAGATGTTTTATCTCTATCATATATAATTATATATGATATGTATATATAATTTTGAAATACTTTACTATTATATATGATACATATGTATCACAGTATATAATATATATTATAATTATATATAATATATAAAATCATAATAATAATACATATAATATAATTATATAATATAATATAATAATAAAAATATAATAATATATAATTATATTATATAATAATTATATAATATATTTTAGTATATATATTTATGAATATATAATATTATAAAAATATAATAATATATTATATATAATATATAATAACTATATGTATCCTATATAATATATATAATTATATATATCATATATGTATCATAATTGTATTTTTCTTAATTATGTAATATATATATTTTCATAATTATGTAATTATATATATATATAATTTTGAAATAGTCTGCAACTCTCTAGATGTTACAAGGCAGTACAGAGAGGTTCCCCTGTCCCCCTCATTTAGCGTCCCCCATATGTTACGTATCCTACGTAACCACAGTACATTACCAAGACCAAGACATTGACATTGGCTCAGCGCCCTTACCTTGGTATAGACCTCACTCCGATTTCACCAGTTTCGCCCTGGCTCCTAGGCATCCTTTGGTTGTGTGAGAGACTACAGTGGCTCAGAAGAGCTATGTATAAGAGCTAGGCCTTGGATGAAGCAAGAACCAGAACATTCCATGTCTGCTATCTGGCCTCACCACACTCTTCTTTGTTAACCATATTCTTTCCGGAAGCCAGGGTCAGGTGAGCCTGAAGAACTGGCTTGTGCCCATGCTGTTTGGTCACCAGTCAGGTGACCAGGTGGCCAAGCTGTAGCTTCCATGTGTGCCTGGTGGGTTCCTGGCCTGTCCTCCCCCGACCCCCACCATGGGGAGTGGGGCATGCCTGCCTTGGGAATTTAGCAGGGCCCCATCTCCGTCTCCACAGGTGACCTGCCGAGCTGTGGGGATTGGGGCCTACTTGGTGAGGCTGGGCCAGCGAGTCATCCAGGTGGAAAACTCTCACATCATCCTGACGGGAGCCAGCGCGCTAAACAAGGTGAGTGGGTGGGGCAGGAACAGGGGGTGGTGGCTGTGGGGGACGGGGACTCACTTGTAACCTTTCCACTGTCTTCTGATGGAGGCTTTTTCTCAGCATGAAACCAGTGTCCTTCCTACAAACTCTTTTTCCAGTTTGCACTTGTCTTGGTCTCTCCTGAGCCAAAAAAAACTTGTTTCACTTTATTTTGTTTTTTAAAGATTTTATTTGTTTGAGAGAGAGGGAGCCCTGAGATCATGTTCTGAGCCAAAGGCAAACACTTAACCCACTGAGCCACCAGCGCGCCATGAGCCAAAAAAAAAAATTTAAAAAAAGAAATACTAGGCTCTTGTGGTAGAACTGTCTTGTGTACTGCCATTTAAATATTTAAAAATTATTAATGTGGCATTACATATTATAGAAAACTGGAAAGAGACACTCTGCCCCCCCCCAAAAGTAATTTTGCTCCTATTAAAATTTTAGTGTCTTTCCTTCTTGTCTTCTGTCTGCCTGACTCCTGGTGAATGTGGAGTTTGATATTCTGCTGTTCTCACTGTATTAAAACATACCCCAAGTGGCTGTAAAGCCTTTGTAACATAATGTCTGATAGAATCCCACTGAAGTTCTCAAAGTCTGGTTCCCAGACCTGCCACAGCAGCAGCTCCCCGCCGGGAGCCCATTAGGAAAGCAGATTCTCGGGCCTCAGTGCCGACATGCCGAATCAGAAACGTGGAGTAGGGTTTCGATTTGTGAGAAGACCCAAGTCATCAGTGGGCTCACTTGTTCTCAAATTGGGTTGCATGTTGGAATTACCTAGAAACCGAAGGAAAATACTGATGCTGCCTCCCAACCCCGAAGATTCTGCTGCAGTGGTTCTGGGTGCAGCCCGGGTGGCAGGATTTTTGAGAGCTCCCAGGTCACTGCCACGTGCAGGTTGAGGATCCTGGAGGGAGTTGATTTCCAAACAGATGGAAGAGGCCCGAGCCTGGAGGGGGTGGGGTACGGGCCGGGCTTGCTAAGTGCACCCTGTTGAAGCAGGTCCTGGGCCGAGAGGTGTACACCTCCAACAACCAGCTGGGCGGCGTGCAGATCATGCATTACAACGGCGTCTCCCACACCACTGTGCCGGACGACTTCGAGGGCGTGTACACCATCCTGGAGTGGCTGTCCTATATGCCAAAGGTGCAGTACACCCTCTGCAGCGTTGTATCTGGAGACTCTGGAATCAGCTCCCCCAGCTGGGTAGCGTGGGAGTTCGGGGAACAAGGAGCTCTGCCATGCGGCTGCGGTTCATTTTTCTTTACTCCTTCCTCTCTTCCCAGCTTTGTACTCACTGTTCTTTGCTCTGTTTTTTTTTCTTTTTTTAAAGATTTATTTATTTATTTGACAGAGAGAGCACAGAGGAAATGGCAGGCAGAGGGAGAGGAAGAAGCAGGCTCCCATTGAGCACAGAGCCTGATGTGCTCATACCTTTGTAAGGGTGGCTTTGGAAAGGGGTAACTCTGACCAATAAAGAATTCTGGAGCTTTGCAGCCAGGCTGGATCTGATTCCTGGCTTCCTCCTCCCTAGCAGCAAGACCTTGGGCCAGTCTCTTACTCTTTCCAAGCGTCTTGTTTCCTCATCTGTGAAATGAGAATCACAGGAGTACCTACCCTGGGGTATTGCCCCAATGATTCAGAGCAGTGATGTGGAGAGCCCGGCACCAAATGCTACTCAAACTGGTGATGACTGGCTTGTCCGGACTGGGCTGTCCTGCCTAACCAGACGTGATCATGGTCAGAGGGGAGAAGCAGATCGCAGGCATTACTGGGGAGCACAAGGAGACTGAGTTGGTTTTCTTTTATAGGATAATCACAGCCCAGTCCCCATCATCACACCCACTGACCCCATTGACCGAGAAGTTGGGTACTACCCGACCAAGGCTCCGTATGACCCCCGGTGGCTGCTTGCAGGAAAGCCTCACCCGAGTAAGTTCTAAAGCTCTTTGCCTGGGACCTGGCTCTTGGGTTTCTTTTCTGCACGTGGGACAAAGGAAGACTCAGAAGCATGGATCCTTAGCCCCGTGTCCCAGAGGGGTACACCCGAGATCAAATGTAGAGGGCGTGGAGGGATGGGGATTTTCTCCTCTATGCTTCTCCTGAGCTGTTAACCAAGAAGCAGCCTCTGGTTTCTGGGGCTGGTCCATGGAGGGGAAGCGTGACGCAGGTCATGGTCTCCCTCCCGAAACTGTCCCGTGGTTACAGAGGTGGAAAATGCAGACATCAGTGTCCCCAGAGATGACTACCCCCTCTCTCCGTCTTTCTTTCCATCTCTCTGTTTGGCTCCACCTTACAGATGTAGCCCTCCAGGGGTTCACCCAGGACAGACGACCCAGCCTCTTCTGCACACTCATACACGTAGAGATGTGTGCGCACATACATTCTCTCTGTCCCTCCCTCCCCCTGAGAGGGGCCGGTTTGTCTCTGGGAGGTGTATGGTTACATTCTGAGCATCCAGAACAGAGCAGGAAAGCTGAGCTACCCCCATCCCCCTAATCCCCCAGTCTAGAATTTCAGATGCTGCCACCTTTAGAAAGTGGCTGTCCAGCTGTGTGGCGCAGGAGGGCGCCCCCCCGGGGGGGCAGCATGGGGCACAGAGGCGCAGGGCGCCCCTCGGCTTGCGTGCCCCTCTCGGGTTTCTCTTGTGTTTTCTCACCTGTGAGCACCGAGGGGTGTGGCTTTAAGTTGATTATAAAATATCCAACTTGTTTCTGATCGTTTTCTCCGTCTGGTCAGGCCAGCCCCCAAGCAGACTCTGGGGCCAGGCTGCTTGGGGTTCGGGCCCCCAGCTTTCCTCCCTGGCAGCTTTGGCTCTCCTGTTACCTGGCTCCGAACCCCGTGATGGACCCAGCACTGCTCCCTGTCCAGGGATGGCGGCAGCAGACGTCATCGTATCCTCCCTCCTCCCTCCTCTTCTCTTCTCTGTCTCTCTCCATCTCTCTCTCTGTCTCATTATCGCTTCCTTTTAGAAGTTGACAATGCACCCCGCCTCCATGTTAAATGTTGTGAGGCTGCAGCCAGCATATGAGGTTTTCGGGGCACGTGGTCCCTTTCCCAAATCCCACCTTTTGAAGGTGTCCCATCAACTCTATTTGCGTCTTGGGCTGATCCTTAGGATTAGGATCTCCATGTGTTTGGCATTGACAGGAGCTGCTGAATTCCTGCCTTGGAGTATTTTCTGCAGCCCTGTTTTTGGGGGGGATTTTTTGGTTGTTGTTTTGTTTTGTTTTTTAACGGGATTGGGATCTGTATGGTTTTCTGGAGAAGCAGGTGTTTGGGCCGTCAATGCCAGGTTATCTGGCCCACCAGGCAGACCCTAAGGACCCTCATCAACCCCACCCCTTGGCCTGGGCTTCTGTCCTCCTGTCTGCAGCTCTGAAGGGATCCTGGCAGAGTGGATTCTTCGACCATGGCAGTTTCAAGGAAATCATGGCACCTTGGGCCCAGACTGTGGTAACAGGACGAGCAAGGTAACCTTGAAGACGGGGCAGGCTGCACTCAGCTAGCCTCCCCAGACATTGGGACCCCCAGGCACTAGACCAGAGGCCCTTTCCTCTCAGGTGACCCCCAAGAGCATTTTGCTTTGGCATCAGGATTTTCTGAAAGAAAAACCAACCTGGGGGATTGTTTTCTGGATGATGAACTTCTTCATAAAGTCTGGATTTTTCTGGGGCCTTAGCAGACCTCTCAGCTAGCTTGTTGCTGGCGGCCAGCACCCTGGCCCCTAGTGTCTGTCCCTGGGGCAGGGATCCATAGCCACAGGGGCCATGGGCCCCTCGGGGAATTAGAAGACAGCTCTGGGTGCTCCCTCCAGAAAACAGCACACACACTCCAAACTAGGAATTTCCTTTCAGAAGGGCCAGGGTCAGAAACCCCCTCGTCTACACACAGCTGGTGGATGGCTTAAATGCTTGAATGCTCCCAGAGCTGAGCATCTCACTCCTCAGCAGTGTAGTCCTCCTCTTTTCAGATATATCCCGCTCCCAGCAAGATCCTTCCTACACAGAGCCCAAAGCAGTGTCCTTATAATTACTGTTCAGATTCCTGGCACGATGTCGTTGCTACGGGTTCCAACTCCGGAGTCTGACCTGAGGCCAAGCCCGGCTGTGTCACTCACCCTCTCTGGGCCTCCACGTCGTCCTCTGCAGAGTGGGGTTGATAATCCTACTAAACCACAAGGGAGGACTGTTTTGATGATGAATGTTAAGCACTTATAACATCATAAATGCAGGCGCCTGGGAGGCTCAGTCAGTGAAGCAGCCAGCTCTTGATCTCCACTCAGGTCTCGATCTCGGGGTCGCAAGTTCAAGGCCCACGTTGGGCTCCATGCCAGGCGTGGAACCTACTTAATAAAAAAAAAAAAAAAAAAATCAATCACAAATGCTCTGTAAGTGGTAGGGGCTGCCAGTACTGTCTTTATTGTTGCTGTTGTTTCTCTCCAGGCAATAAATACGTATTAAAATACTAACCATGAAGCCAGGCATTACAGCTGGTCACTTTTCCATAAGTGTTTTATTTTAAAAACACTTTTTTAAAACCGCAAATGAGATCTTTTCCCCCTTCCGCCTGGAGACCCTTCCTTTTTTGAAAGACTTGCCCTCCCCACGGTCCCTGAGAGCATAATCAAGAGTAACCCAGGGTCGCACCCGGCACAGGGCCGGCTGGGAGCTTGCAGGGACGGTTACTGATGTCACAGAATCCCCCCTGAGCAGAAGCTCTTGCAGGCTCGGCATCCCTCGACTCTTCCAAATGGGTCTGTGCCTAGACCCACCCTGTCTCGCGTGGTAGCTGCTGGCTATGGGTGACCGTGTAAACCTAGTTGAGTTGAAAGAGAACCCCCTTCCTCTGTTGCACTCGCCATGCCTCAAGTGCTCAGGAAGTAGCTCCTCTCAGCTGCTGTCCTGGATGGCACAAGACTGAGAACGTGCCAACATCGCAGAAAGTTCTAGTGGACAGCACTGCTCCTGTCCCTGCAGTGGCCTGGCCGTCCCTGTTACCACCACGACTGGTGCCCCCAAGAGGGGCGCCAACAGCCCCTTTCCAGCCCACCAGCTTGTTAGGAGGCTCTAACTGCTTTGGAAACTTCCAAAGAAGTGCTTCCAAGAGAATGCCCCACTCGAGTGAAAAGAGTGCTGTCTTCTGCCTGCCCCCCTCCCCACCATGAGCACCGTATACCCAGAATGCCTATAGGATGTCCCCCAAGGCCTAGAGGACCCATGTACCCTGAGTCCACGGGGGGTGTGGCCTGGCTGACCCAGCCTGGCTGACCCACGCCGGGCCTCGCAGGCTGGGGGGTATCCCTGTTGGAGTGATCGCCGTGGAGACGCGGACCGTGGAGGTGGTGATTCCTGCGGACCCTGCCAACCTGGATTCAGAGGCGAAGGTGAGGGGTCTGGGAACTTGGGACTACTGTTCCTGCTGGCTTCACCAACAAAGAGCGGGTCCTGGGTGGTCACATGCTGGAGCCTGGGGTGAGTCCTTGGCCCTGGGGTCCCATTTCTCCAGCACGGTTTCTGAGGGATGCGTAAATGCCCCACATGGTGTTTCTTCTTCTTTAGAGGGTGACAGGTCCCTGGGAATCCTCCCTGCCTTCTGCCTCCATCCTTGTCACTGTTTCTAGGGTGGGCCGCGGCACATGCTAGGAGGAGCTCAGAAGGCAGGGGGCGGGACCCAGGACTCTGTAGTCGGGACTAGCTAACCTTTGAGCCTGAAATGAGCCAAAAGGAACCTATAGCCCATGGAGGCAAGCACAGCCCCTCACAGACTAGCTTTGGGCCCTCCCTGTGAGCCCTGGTTCTGAGGCAGGTGCCAACACAGACCAGATTGCCTGCCCTCTAGGATGGGGCTCAGATGACTGTCCCCGTGTCCCCTTGCCACTCTCACAGAGAGGAGTCTGATCCAGGCCACTCCATGTTTCAGATAATCCAGCAGGTGGGCCAGGTGTGGCTCCCAGACTCGGCCTACAAGACAGCCCAGGCCATCAAGGATTTTAACCGAGAGAAGTTGCCCCTGATAATCTTTGCCAACTGGAGGGGGTTCTCCGGTGGCATGAAAGGTACAGCTGTCTCTCCTCTGGGTGTCCCAAAGCAGTGGAGTCAGCACCCAGGAGAGGGAGGCCCCGTCAATGTAGTGCTATGGTTCTCCTCTGTATGGCTTCGTCATCCTCTTAGCTGAGGTCCTGAGGACGGGACCAGTTCAGGTCACATCTCATTTTACAGATGGGGACATGAGGGTTCCCCGTGTGACTTTCCGGAGGTCACACTGTGAGGGGCAGGGCCAGGAGGGCAGCTCTGGTAATTTCCCTCCTGTGAAGAGGCTAAGACCAACCCGAGAGGCCCGAGGGGGCTATTTGATGAGTTGATCACTGGCATATGGTGTCAGCTCTCGGTGTGACGATGGCTGATTGTACTGTGCACTGTAACCACGTAAGGTGCCTGGTACTTGGTGGAAAATAAGGGCCACGCTATGTGTGGGCAGGAGGCAAGGACCTGTTATTGCTGGGCAGGGGGCCAGGCATTGGTGAGGGCATCCCAGAGTCAGAGCTGGAAGGAATCTTTGGGATGGCCCTATGCCTCCTATTTACAGATGGGGACACTGAGGCCCAGGCAGGGAGAGTGACATGTCCAAGGTCACATGTGTGGTCAGGGTGTCCTCTGTACCTGGGCCCACTCCTGACTCCCAGCCCAGAGATCTTTCCGTGGTGCCTCCAAGCATCTTGGCTGATCACACTTTCTTGGGATCCCCAGGATGATGAGGGCTACGGGCTTGGCACGTGGATAGGTGCTAGGGCTGGAGGCCTCCTCACCAGGTGACTGCTTTGCTTGGCAGACATGTACGACCAGATGCTAAAGTTCGGAGCCTACATCGTGGACAGCCTCAGGCAGTATAAACAGCCCATCCTGTCCTATATCCCACCCAACGCAGAGCTCCGGGGAGGCTCCTGGGTGGTCATGGACTCCTCCATCAACCCCCTGTGCATAGAATTGTACGCAGACAAGGAAAGCAGGTGGGTGTGTCTCCCTCAATCTGGCTGAGTCAGATTACTTATTCTCAGCCCTCGTCCTCAGATGCTGTTGTCACCTTTGAGTCGCTGGCCAGGGATTACCAGGGCATTGAGATCCTTTTTTTTTTTTTTTTAAGGGTTTATTTATTTATTTATTTGAGAGAGGGAGAGAGAGAGCATGAGTAGGGGGGAGCAGCAAAAGGAGAGGGAGAGCAGACTCCCCACTGAGCAGGGAGCCTTTTGTGGGGCTCCATCCCAGGACCCTGGGATCATGACCTGAGCAGAAGACAGACGTTTAACCAACTGAGCCACCCAGGTGCCTGGCATTTTGACTTTCTGAAGGATGGAGAGCATCCAGCTTTAGCAAACTGAAGCTAGCATCCAGTGCACAAGTAGATTTTTTCAGTAGAGGGGCGCCTGGGTGGGTCAGTTGATGAAGCGTTTATTGTGAAGACTTACTGGGTACCTGCTATGTGCCAGGCATTATGGCAGACATCGTGATGTGCAAATGAGCCAAACCTGTCCTGCCTTCAGTGCACCGAGACCCTCATGGGGTATTGTTGAGGCTCCATCACTCAACTGTTGAGGCTCCAGGCCTCCAGGAGGGCTCAGGACACAAGCAGCCTCCAGTGAACTTCTCACTCTGGCCACCAGGAAGCTCAAAGTTCCATGGAGTATTCCTCAGGGCTTCCAAGCTATCGAAGGATGGGGAGGGGGCAGTCTGAAGTGTGAGTGAGAGGCTTGAAATGGGAGGCCAGCTCCCACTGAACCATGCACTGTGACTCCGTGAACTCTAAAGGAGATCAGAAACAGTACTGTGGCCTGAAGAGAACAGACATTAGGAGAGACTGAAGAGCAGGAGAGCTAGGCCGTTCTGGAGAAAACCATATGCTTACAGAGCTGAAAGGGCCTTTCAGAGCTCAGAAAACTTGATTTTAAAATGTAGGCTCAGGCCCTTATTTTATGGCTGTAGAAGCAGATGACGGGAGAGTCCCCTCTGACGTGCACAAGTCACAGAGTGAGTCTGTGAAAGAGCTAAGAGGTCACACGCAGGTTTCCTGGCTCTCCTGCTTCGACCCCATGTCTCCTGGCCATTGCTTGTCGGGGAACACTGCCTACACTTCCACCCCTCCCTCTTCTTTTCTCAGGGCGAATATTCTGGAGCCGGAGGGAACGGTGGAGATTAAGTACAGAAAGAAAGATCTGATCAAGACCATGAGAAGGATTGACCCAACTTACAAGAAGCTCGTGGAACAGCTAGGTGAGAGGGTTAGAAGTGCCTCATCTCTCAGAGGGCAAGAGGGGCCCGCCCGCTCCGCTACCAGGGCCTTCTAGCACGGTGAAAACAAAGTGAAACGTGCCAAAACACAGCCATAAAAATGGTGAGATGTTTTCAGTGATCAGTGTAGCAAACTCAACCCCTCTAATGTTAAAAAATTATGCATAGTGCCTTAGTGTTTTTATTTCTCAACACACCCAAAATATAAAAAATGGAAGTATTTGGGACCAGCGAAGAAGATAAGCATTTTCACAAGATGTCCTTTTAGAATTGTCCATCAGACAAAATATTTTACCAGTTTTGTTTAAATGATAGCTTTGTTTCTCCTGTAACCTTAGGTGTAATTCTGTTTAAAAGTCCATATTGGGGGCACCTGGGTGGCTCAGTCAGTTCATCGTCTGACTCTTGATTTTGGCTCAGGTTCTTTTTCTTTTGTTAGAGATTTTATTTATTTATTTGACAGACACATCACAAGCAGGCAGAGAGAGAGGGGGTAAGCAGACTCCTTGCTGAGCAGAGAGCCCGATGCAGGGCTTGATCCCAGCACCCCAAGATCATGATCTGAGCCGAAGGCAGAGGCTTAACCCATTGAGCCACCCACGTGCCCCTGACTCAGGTTCTGACACCAAGGTTGTGAGACTGACTCCCATATTGGGCCCCACGCTGGCTGTGGAGCCTGCTTCAGATTTTCTCTGTCCCTCTCCCTCCGCCCTTCCTTCCCCTGCTCATTCACTCACTCACTCTCTTAAAAAAAAAAAAAAAAGCCCATACTGGATGGTGATATCTTTGTAGCTGTGCTCTGTAGAAGGTTTATCCGTGTGTGTGTGTGTGTGTGTGTGTGTGTGTGTGTGTTATTTCTTTGGTTTGGTGTCAGGGTAATGCCGATCTCTTAGAATGAGTTGTGAAGTGTTCTCTCCTATATCCCGAGTTTGAATTGGTATTATTTCTTTAAATCTTTGGTGGGAGGTTTCTAACTACAAATGCCTCTCTGTTATGCACAGGACTATTCAGGTTATCTGGTTTCTTCTTGGCAGAGCTTCCCTAATTTATTTATCTCAAAGAAATTGTCTGTTTCTTCTAAGGTGTGAAATTGCCAAGAGTTGTTTATAATCTTCCCTTCTATGTCTTTTGCAATATGCAAAGAGCATAGTTCTTTCTGATAAAAGGGGGCATCTTCACAGTTGCGTGCTCAAGGCCGTCTTGCCATTGTGAGTGCCTGTCTGAGACGGCAAGAGCCGCTTGATTTGGGGGTACAATCGAAATTCCAGTGAAGGCCCGTGCCACAAAGCCTGGTTTGTGCCCTTGCCCACAGGAACACCAGGGCTCTCGGACAAGGACCGCAAGGACCTGGAGGGCCAGCTGAAGGCCCGGGAGCAACTGCTGCTGCCCATCTATCACCAGGTGGCGGTGCAGTTCGCCAGCCTCCACGACAAGCCCATCTGCATGCTGGAGAAGGGTGCCCTCGCTGTAAGGGCCCGTGGCTGTGGGGCAGGGTGTGAGGGGTCCAGCCCAAGGTGGTTTGGTTTCCAAACAGGAGGCGATCTGGGCGGGAGTGCCACACATTAGAATCTCCTGGGGAGCTATTAAAAAAAAGAAAAAGAAAAAAATCCCAGGGCCCTGGTTGCTCTCCAGACCAATTCAATCAGAGTCTGGGGGAGGCGGGGTAGGAGCTGGGCATCAGCGTGCTTTCAAATCCCCAGGAAGTTCTAACAGGCAGCGAGGTTTGGGAACCACCAGTCTGATGTGTGTGTGTGTGTGTGTGTGTGTGTGTGTGTGCACGCGCGCGCGCGGCACGCACAACTGCCAGGGTTACAGTTGGGACGGATTGGTCCTGCCCTGCACTCCCCCAGCACTGCTGATCCCGAGCCCCACCCCATCGCGCTGTCCCTGAGAGGATATCCTACAGTCAGCCTACTACCCTGTTTGGGGTGCTCCCTCCCAGCCTAAGCTCTGCTTGCCTCTGCTGAACCAGTGTTGGCTGCTGGTGCCGTCTCGCCTCTGCCACCTCCCCAGGGCAGGGGCCTCTGCCTCCCCTGAAAGCCTCAGTTGCCTGGTCTGCAAAATGGGAATGATCAGAGAGCCATGCCTCGTGCAGGCCCTAGCCCCAGATGGCGCCCTGCATCCCCTCCCAGAGGGTTCAGGCCTGGCTGGGGCTTGTCCACAGGACATCTTGGAATGGAAGACCTCACGCACCTTTCTGTATTGGCGCCTGCGCCGCCTCCTGCTGGAGGACCAGATCAGGCAGGAGATCCTGCAGGCCAGCCCTGAGCTGAGCCACGTGCACATCCAGTCCATGCTGCGGCGCTGGTTCGTGGAGACCGAGGGGGCCGTCAAGGTGGGCCTGGGGCCTGGGGTGGAGATGGGGGGGTGGGGGGCAGAGGCTAGCCTGCTGGGCGGTGGGGGTCTCTCTCTGAGCCAGCCTCTCCCCCTCCCCCAGGCCTACATGTGGGACAATAACCAGATGGTGGTACGGTGGCTGGAACAGCACTGGCAGGCGGGGGACAGCCTGCACTCCACCATCCGCGAGAACATCAAGTGCCTAAAGCGTGACTCCGTCCTCAAGGCCATCAGAGGGTGAGTGGCCACATCACCCCCTTGCCCATCCCTTGGACTTATCGGCAAGTGCAGGGACCACAGTTTTCTTCCAGTTGCCCAACTCCAGAACGGCTGCATGGTCCCTGGGCCTTGGGCTCATGGCTGCATTCCTTGCTGGAGTCTATAGGGTAACTTGTCCAAGGTCACAGCCGTTGCGCTGTGTGTGTGTGTGTGTGTGTGTGTTTCCTTTTTTTTTTTTTTTTTAATATATAATGTATTATTTGCCCCAGGGCATAGGTTTGTGAATCATCAGGCTTAGACAATTCACAGTACTCTGTATTTCCTATTTTTAAGATTTTATTTGTTTATTTGAGAGAGAGCATGAGCAGGGGGAGGGGCACAGGGAGAAGCAGACCCCCTGCTGTGGAAGGAGACTTGATCCCAGGACCCCAGGACCATGGCTGGAGCCGAGGGCAGAAGCTTCGCCAACTGAGGTCCCCCAGGTGTCCCAACTAGAGCTCATTTGTGAGAACCCACATTCTTAACTGCTGGGTGCTAGGCTGCTACCTCCCATTTGGTATCAGCCTTTCCCAGGGATTTGCTCACCCCATTCCAGCAGGGTCCCCTGTGAGGTGGGCAGGTGATCCCGTGGGACCATTTGGGGAACAACACTGAGGTTCTGGGGAAGTCCCACAGCTAGTGACTCATGGGCTTCACCGTCCTCTGAGGTGTTCTCATCTCTCCCACTTCACGGGACTGTCACCCCCATGGTGACCACAGCACGAAGAGATTTGGGAGCTCTGGGTTGTCACCCACCCTGGAATATGACACGGCCCTGCACAGGGATTCTGGGGACTGCCCTAGGGCCCACTGACCTAAGTGGCAGGAATGACCCCAACCCTTCTCTCCCCTCCCCCGCAGCCTGGTACAGGACAATCCAGAAGTAGCCGCGGACTGTATTGTGTACATGAGCCAGCACGTCAGCCCAGCCGAGCGGGCACAAGTCATTCACCTTTTGTCCACCATGGACAGCCCAGCCTCCACCTGAACCCAGCCCACCACACTCTCTTGCAGGACCACAGGCAAGAGAAACCATGCTGACCCGCCTACCGCAGGCCTCATCAGGACCTTAGGGGTTTGCTTAAAAAAAAAAAAAAAAAATCCTGGACATTTCTTCAGGGCTACTGGCCTCCCACTCACTCCTGTCTCAATAGAAGTCTCAGGAGTGTCTCCTTCCAAACAGAAACAGCTTCCTCTCTGCTTCGGGGAAGTTTGGTCTATGTCTCTTGAGACAACACGTTTTGCTGCGTCACCAAATCAGCCTGAACCCAAACGCCCCGGTTTCCTTCTGCCTGGCGTGTGGGATCCAGGAGTTCTTGTATCAGATCATGGAATCTTTTATTTTTTTTACTCTGAGACCAATTCATGATGGAAGCATCTTCTATATTTCAGCAGAGTAACTAGGCCAAGGAAAGAAGAGCAGAGACAAGAAGAAAAAAAAAACAAACCTATTTTTGTAATGATGCTTATTTAGATGCTGTTGAGTCACCCGGAAAAGGATTTGAATGATTTTCTAAGAGATGAAATGGTTTATTATTCCCCAAGTGGCCCTTAGTGAGTCGCCAGGAATGTCTCATCGGTAGCCCATGCTCAGAGATTTTGTTTTTGAGGGAGGGACAGTAAATGGGCAGAATCATCCAGCTTCCCTGTGGCTCCTAGCCCCCTGCTCGCCCCTTCCTTCCCCCTGCACACATCCTGGTGGACAGGTGGGTCATGAGTGTCACTGCTATGATCAACACTACCCCTCCCGGAGAGGCCCTCTGCTGTCACTCTGTCACCTGGTGCCTTGATGTTGGTGGAGGGACCCGGCCCCAAGGGGTGGAGCTGTGGCCCCTGGGGCCACACTGATTTGCTCAGGGAGATCTCTGTGACAGGCCCTCCAGCTCTGGGCTTCACAGGCTGCCCCACATCAGACCTGCTGTCCTCCGGCCCCTGTCCCTGGGTTCCCCCGGTGACAGGGATGGAAGCAGTCAGCCACTCCCCTACTGTCAGGATGGGCAGTTTCCCTGAGGACCTGTTCAGAGGCTGGCGAGGATGCTCAGGGAAGCTCCCACAAGCCAGGATGCTTGAGGATGCCTGAGTTGAAAAAATACAGTTGGGCCATCAGCCAATGACAGCCCTGGCAAAGGAGATTGTCCTGGCAGCGGTGAGGAGTGGGAGAAAGATGAATGAGCTGCTGTCCCATCCGGAGGCCAACCGGGGGAGGGAGCAGACCTCTGTGCTGCCTTGGGACCTGAAGAAACGTTTCCAGGTGCAAGAGGCTCTCTTGGCTTTGGGAGGAAAGAGAAGTTGATGACTAGCTGCTACCTGGGAGGGGTGGGTGGGGGAACCCACCAGGAGATGTGTGGAATAAAGTATTTCTTAAAGGAAGCACTTTGGCCTTGACTTATTCTCGGGACCAGAACAGGCAGCCTGCCTCCCTGGGTGATTCCACTGCAGCTCACCAGCCTCCCGCCTCAGCTGACATCTTAAGGAAGCCCCCATCCGAGGAAGACAAAGCTCTGATAGGAGGTTGTATCCTGAAGGCCACAGGTAGACTTGGTCTTTTCAGCTTGACTTCAAGAAGGGGCGCCCATCGCTCTCTGCTATCTGCTGAGCCAGACCCAGTCTTGCTAGGCTTCTTGCTTTTCCAGAAACCCTTAACCTCTGCAGAGGTTGTATCATGAAACTTGAGGACACCATCCAGACCGGCCCTACTCCTCTCCCCGTGGCTAATCCAACCAACATCATCCCTCGGATCCTCATCAAGAACCTGACACCTCCCGGGCCAGGCCTGGGCTGGAGGCCAGCCACCCTCTCTATTCAGTGACTTCTCTCCCTCCCGGGGTCAGCAGATTCAGGAGCCCCTGCACCCCGACCAACCACCTGAATGAGCACCATGTCCCTGTGTGTAAGAGCTTGTCTACATCATGAATGTACGGCGCTGCCAAGCTTGGAACCCTAACTTCTGCCCCTTGGTTTGCCCTCCCCACCTAATTCCCCAGCTCCAAAAGTCAGCTGGCCTTTTAACCCAGAGTCATTTACTTTACTATGAAAAATCTCCAAACACCAAAAAGTTGAATTCTCTGCCGCAGACCCCTAATCGTCTGATACTCACAGCTATCTTTGACATTCTCTTGTGCATGTCTTTGCTTACTATCAATCTGTCTGTCCAACCCTCTCTCAATCTGCCAATCCATTTTCTTATTTGGACCCATTTCAGAGTGAACTGCAGGCATTAGCGTATCTCTCAAAATGTGTTTTTTCTTTAAATCACATCCTGAGGGTCGCCTGGGTGGCTTCGTTGGTTAAACATCTGCCTTCCATTCAGGTCATGATCTCAGGGTCCTGGGATCGAGCCCCACATCAGGCTCTCTGTTGGTAGGGAGCCTGCTTCCTCCTCTCTCTCTGCCTGCCTCTCTGCCTACTTGTGATCTCTTGCTCTGTCAAATAAATAAACAAAATCTTAAAAAAAAAAAACAATGGTGCTTCCTCCAGTCAGCTCTCCCTGACCACCTCCAGTTGGGAGCTGGTCCCTCAGCTTCTGTGCTTCTCCTGTTACATGGTACATATGTATCATGCAAAAAAAATACAAATATACATATGAAATGTGGATTTGAAAATGAAATGTATACCTAGGGATCCCCAAGTCCCTCCGACTACTGAGCAGAAGAGGGATTTTGGAAAGCAGTCTTAACAGCAGAGATGTGGTCACCCCCAGAGATGACAGGAAAGGCCACTCCCAATGATGATCTGTATCTTGTGATATTCCCACCCATGTGTAGCTCTAAGCAGCTTCGTGTCCAGGAAACACAGGCCAAGAATCTAGGATGTCTCATTTTTCATTTTTTTATTGGGGTAAGATACATAACAAAATTCACCATTTTAGCCATTCTGATGTGTACAGTTGAGTGACGTTTCATACATCTACACAGTTGAGCAACCAGCACGGCCCTCCATCTCCACAACATTCTTGTCTCAAACGGGAACTCCTTACCCCTTACACACTCCCATTGCCCCTTCCCCCCGCCCCGGCAACCGACAGCTACTTTCTGTCTCTGTCCGTGCATTTGCCAACCCTAGGTACCTCCTGTGAGTGGAATCACGCAGTATTTGTCTCTCTGTGGCTGGCTTCTTTCGCTCAGCACAAGTTCCACAAGGTTCTTCCCTGTTACTGCAGGTGTCCGAATATCCGTCTTTTGGGCTGGATAACATTCCATGGAACATATGCACTCCTGTCTTAGTTCGTTCGGGCTTCTATAACAAAATACCACAGGCTTGGGGGCTTATAAATAACAGAATTTCATAGCTTACACTTCTGGAGGCTAGAAATCCAAGATCAGGGTGACACCATGGACAGGCGAGGGACCTCTTCCGGGTCGCAAACATCTCACCGTGTACAGAAAGGGCAGGGAGCTCTCTTGGGGCCTCTTCTAAGAGCATTAGTCGCCTTCAGGAAGGTTCCACCCTCCTGATCTAAGGACCTCCCAGAGGCCCCACCTCCGGATGCCATCACTGCCGGCTTTAGGATTCCAACTAATGAATGGGAGGTATGGCCGGACACAGACTTCAGAGCACAGCGCCCACATTCTGTTCATCCAGCCAGCCATCTATCCATCCATCGATAGTTACTTGGGTTTCTTCCACCTTCTGGCTTTTGGGAATGACGCTGGCTATGAGCGTGGGAGTGCAAAGACATCTCCGAGTCCCTCCTTTCACCCCTCTGGGGGTAGCTGCCCAGACGTGGAATTGTGCACCGGATGACAATTCTCTCCATCACTTGGAGAAGACGTGGTACTGTTTTCCATAGGGGCTACACCATCCTACCTTCCCATCAACAGGGCACGAGGATTCAGTTTCTCCATATCCTCCCCAACACGTACCAGCTTTTTTGTTCATTTTTACAGTCGCCATCCTTATAGGTCAAGCCTAGAAGTAATTTGAACTCAGAAGTCATTGCACCTTTTTGCTTGCATCCCTTCAACAGGGTGGCGGGGACAGGCAGCCTTGCCCGAGTGCGCTGTTAAATTTTCGATTCCTGGGCGTCCTGCTCCCCCCGCCCACCCAGCGTCTCCTGCGCCTTCGGGCCTTCCTTCCGCCAGTTTGGGCTTCGTCCTGCTACCCTCCAACTGGAGGTGGAGGTGCTGAGACCCTGGGGATGGGAGGCCCCGCATTCATATCCAGAGGAGGGACAGTGTCAGACAACCAGCCTCGTTCAGGGGAGGGAACACCTGCTTCATCACCTCCTCTCCTCTGCCTTCGGTCTACTCCTCTGTCCCCTTCCCCAAACCTCCTGCAGCTGCCTTTCAGGAGAAAACACTCCTCGAGGCAGCCAGGGCGACGCCGTGCAAAGGGCCAGAAGCTCTGCAGACCTGCGGTCAAACCCTCAGTTTCAGCTCCACTTCAGACCAGCCAGCCGGGGCTGGATAAGGGGCCGGAGGGGAAGCAGCAGGGCTGCTGGGAGTCCCACCTCCAGCCCTGAGTGCTCCCAGGTAAGCGTGCTCTGCCTCTCTGAGCCTCAGTTTCCTCTTCTGTAAAATGGCGTGTTTGTTTCCTGAGACAGCTGGTTAGTGGCTGAAAAACAACACACACTTGTTCGCTTGCAGTTCTGGAGATCACAAGTCTGAGACGGTCTCGCTGGGCCAGAGTCAGGGTGTTGTGAAGCCTGTGGTCCTTTGGGAGGCTCAGAGGAAAAGTCTGTTTGCTTGTGTTTTCCTGTGTGGAGGGGCCCCTTTCTGTTGTCAGAGCTGGTGAGGTGTCCTCTTCAGCGCTGACACTGAACCTCCTGCCCCCTCTTTGACTTCTTAGGATTACAGGATTACAGGATCCAGGGTTACAACAGGGCTTACCTGGGTATCCAGGACCCCCTCCCTAGTTTCAGGGAAGCTGATACACAACCTTAATGCCACCTGCTCCCTTCCTCGCCCTTGCTGTAACAGAACCAAGTCACAGGGTTAGGACGTGGCCACCATCTGGAAGCCACTATTCCGCCTCCCACAGGGGATGGCACCTACTACCCGCCCCCCCCCAGGATAAATGAACTAAGCCATGTCACAGCACATGTCGCAAAGTGAGCCCCCGTCCGCGTTCACCAGCGGCGTTGGTTAGAACGTGGGCGATTTCTCCCCGAGGGAGAAGAAAAGCTGCACGATCACGATCTGAGTCTCCATTTTCTTATCTGGGAAATGGGTGAGTCTCCTGCCTCTGTGGGGGACTGAGCTGTCTGTACTCCTCAGGAGCAGCTTCCTGGGGCTTAGCTCGGTTCAGAGGGTGGCGTTCAGAGGGTGGCGAATGCCAAGCATTTTTCTCCGGAGTTGACCATCTGCAGAGAAGTTGGTCTGTGAAGCCTCATTCCTTGGGTCTCGCCTTCGTGCTTTCTCCTGGGGTCAGCTCAGCCCCCGCACAGGTGGGGCTCGGGTTGGGATTAGGGCTCTGTCTTAGAGCTTGTGACCTTAGGACCTTGGTGTTTCTGCCTTGATCCTGTACATACGTGGTGGCCCTGCTTGCCGGCAGGAAGGAGTAGCAGACAGACTCAAGTAAAGCTTCTCAGCCATCTCCTTGGGGTGACCTGGCTGCTGAGACTTCGCCCTCCACTGAGGGCGGTGGGGGTGAGGGGAGTGATGTGCTCATTGGCCAGGCTTGGGTCACAGGGTCACCTTGGAGTCAAGCCGTGGAGGGAGTCTCTCCCTGTCACCTGCCTGTTTTCCCCAGAGGTGGACCTGGTCCGCCCTTCCCTGTCATCCTTCTAATCTTCCTTTCCTGCTCATTGTCACAGGTGCATGGATCCGTCTCCCCAGGGAGTGTGCAAGCCACTCCCCAGAAGGGCTTAAGAGTTGACTCCTAATGAATGCATCCTTCTGCTGTTATCTTGGGTGGCAAGACCTTCCTTTATTCCCCAAGCCTCAGTTTCTTCATCTGCAAAATGGAAGCAATAATGAAGCCAGGTGCCTGGTAGGGTCATAAGGAGGGTTGAAGGAGTTCATTTCCAGGAGGGTGTGGTGCTGAAAAGCGTGCATTTGTTCCCACCTTATTACCTCCTGTGACCCCAGAAATGCACCAGAGGCGGCGCCATGGAGCTCTGACTCTGGAGTTTGGCACTCAGGGCCTCAGTCCTGCCTCCTTGGTTGGTCCGAGCCTCTTTTTTCTGAGCAATAAATGGGGTTTGTGTCCCTGCCTGAGGGATACCTGTTAAGAGCCTGGCACTGAGGGCTGGTGAATGGTGGCTGTGCTGATTTTCCCGATAATGACAATCTCCAAGGGGAACCTGGGCCAAGGGGAACCTGGCATCAGATCCCTGGGCATCATCCCTGATGTTGCCTCTCTGGGCCTCAGTTTCCCCGCACCCCCCCCCCGTCTGTAAATGGGACCTCAGCTGTGAGTGGTGAGTGACAAACAGGGCTTTTGTCCTTCACCTCCGCCACGCCTCCCTCTGAGCCACAGAGCTGCCGTTCAGCCTGTTTTGACAAAAGACAGTTATTCAACGCTACTCTGAGAGTCTTGGCATCACCTGAACATGGGGTCTTCATTGGCAACAACTCAAACATCGTAACTTGTCGGGGGCCACATCCCGCAAAGCCACTGAGCAGTCCTGCTCAGATGGCCAGCACCAGGCTGTGTCTAAAGGTGAAGGCTGCTTGGCAGAAAGTTCCAGAACTAGGTAGCAAGTACTTCAAGATGGTCCTTTAAGACAAGCCCCAGCCTTGAGCCCTCCAGGTGGCTGTCTGATGAAGAGTCTGGTCCTCGGGTTTGGGGATGCCCAGACACAGCTGGACATCCAGCTGGTCAAGAGGGGACAGTGGTCCGAACCACCACTGCACTTCTCGGCATCAATGGGGCTGGAGGGTCCTTCTCTTTTACCTTCTCTTTCCCCAGACCCGCTCTCCTGTCCCTCCCACCCACCGTCTGCAGAATCCACCACTTGTGAAATCAGTAATTGATAATGAGAGAAAAAAGAAAGAAAGAAAGAAAACCACATAAAAACAGCCATACGGCAAGGACGAGGCAAGCAGGTGCCAATAAACACACCGCCTGGCAGCTCCGTCAGCCCTCTCACCACGCGGGGCAAGCTTTACATCGTCCCCTTTGCTTTTTTTCCCATCAGTGTCTTAAATCCCAGCACGAATGGCCCCCGCCATCCTTCCCATTCCCACCCTGGTCTCCCCTTCGGAAGCCCCCAAGCCTGGAGTGAGGTACACTCCTGTCTTCTTGGGCGCATGTGGGAAGAAATCTGGATCATGACTAAGCAGTCAGAAACGTCTCTGGTCTCTGATTTAGAAAAAGAGAATGTCCCGTAGTATCCCAAGAGCTTTTTGTTCTAAAAAACCAGCCCAAGGCTCTAAGAGCCTGTTGGCGCCATGATCCTCTGGAGAAATTTAGGAGGAAGGGTTGCCGGGAGGCAGGCAGGGACCGGGGACTCTCATTCCAGGGCCAGTTCCAATCGATGCTGCAGAGGAGCTCCAATAAATATAAATAAAGGTACATGGGGGCCCAGGGCCCAGCATGGCGCAGGATCTGTTGTGTGCAATGGCCTGCAGGAAAAGTAGGGCTGGAGGGTGGGGGGCGCACGCCCATCCTGGAGTTCAGCCCGGGCTGGCAGAGGGGAGCTGCCGGTTCTGCCGGTTCTGCTTCTGGCCTCGGGGCCTCATCTCTGGAGGCCCGAGTGGATGCTTAGCCCC
The DNA here is from genome assembly GCF_022355385.1 of Mustela nigripes. NCBI lineage: Eukaryota > Metazoa > Chordata > Mammalia > Carnivora > Mustelidae > Mustela > Mustela nigripes. The sequence goes on from NC_081564.1 coordinate 17,546,832, forward strand.
AGAAGAATGATTTCAAGGGCCTCCCCGCTGGAGAGTTCCCATGGCGTACCAATGCGTCCCATCTCAAAGTCAGGCTGCAGGTCCTCTCAGGAGCCCGGCAGGGGTGCAGGCTCCAGAATTTCATTCTCAGATGTCACTCTCTGGGAGGAGCGTTGCGGGGGGGAGGTCGTTGAGGTCAGGGGAAGCTGGTGTGCCTGTCCATTCTCCTCTGTCCTTCTGACCTGGGGTGGGGGGAGTTGCCCAGAAGGCCTCCTGTGCGGGAGTGAGAGGGCCAGGGGCGCCAACAGGTGGAAGAGGCCTCACTTCCCGGTACACCAGGCTCCGGGGAGCTCTCTGCCAGGGGCTGGGGTGGGAGCAGACAAGGCCATCACCTCAAAGCAGGGCTATGGGCTTGTTCCCTGGGGCGCCCAGGTACTGGGAGGAGGAGGTGGTGGCTGACGCCGTCACGCTGTCTGGGGTCGAGTACGAGGCATAGAGACCTGTCACCTGCAAGTCTGGGAAGGACTGGTCACTCCCGCCGGAGACGGGGGTCAGGCCTGAAGCCCCCAGCTCACAGCCAAGGGAAGAGTCTCCGAAGGCCCCCAGGGTGTCCAGGCTGAAGCCCCCATCCTTCATCTCCTCCCAGAGGTTCCCTTTCAAAGACAAAGGCATTTGGGTGAGCTGGCTTCAGGACAGATGGACCTGAGTTCAAGTCCTGTCTCAAGGAATAGGCAAAGACCGTGTGTAGGGTTCAAAGTCAGGGATTGCAGGGGAGGAGGCATGGAGAAGCCAAGTTCTAGTCCCAGCCCTCCCCCTTCCCACTGGGCATCCCAGGGAGTGTTGCTTTTCAGCCTCAGGCTCCTTGGGATGAGTGGAGACAATCAGAGACTCCATCCAACCCCCCCACCCCTGTTATTTTCCCAAGGTTTCAACAGGGGAATGTGTAGAAACATGGACTCTCTCTCAGGGTTCCCACCATGGCCCAGCCTGGGGACAAAACAACAATTTCCCTACATAATAATCCAGGGGGTCAGGCAGAGAGAGCAGAATATACCCTTTCACAGCTGTAAGTAACACCCTTACTAGCTAACTCACACACTTGCTAACCAGTCCATTCCCTCTCTCGACAGAGAACTCCCAGAGGGAGGGGCAGGGAGGAGTCCTCGGCCCTTGGCTGGCGCACGGTAGGAGCGCCCGTGTCACGAACAGATAAATCATAAGACACTTCCCTTGTCCGTGTAGGCATTCGATCATCTCCTATGTGCCAAGCACAACCGAGGGGCAGGCAGTGGGTCAGAGCGTGACCTGGCCTATGGCTGGCACACGCACACTGAAGCGGTTACTGAGTAAAAGCTGGAGGTTGGACAGCCCTGAGTGGAGGTACTGCTCTGCCCCTTACTAGCCGGGTGACCGTCAGGCCAGCAACCTCACTTCTCTGTCTCATCTTCTCAGCAGCAGAATGGGGACAGGAAATGGCAGTGGCCTGCCAGGACCATTGCGTGGTGGGACTGGGGTGATGGCTAAGGCATACAGTAAGCACTCAGGAAATGCTTGCTGTAATTCACCAGCAGGAGGCACTTGGGAAATACTTGTCCAAGGAATGAGCTGAGGGGTAAATGCAGATGGACCTCCACTTGCCTGCCCCCATCTTTCTGGCCCTGCAGCTTCTGCCACCCCCACCATCCCCTTCTGTCTCGCCCTACCCCGTTCCTGTAGCCTCACCCTGCAGAGCGAAGTCCATGATGCTGGGGTCCAGGGCGTCCACCTCGGTGCTCATGTCGGTGCTGATGTTGATGAAGTCCACAGGGGCCCTTCCCAGGGCAGGATGGGGCAGGGGACTGGGGCTCAGGTCTGGCAGGGCATGCAGGGGCGGGGTCTGTGCTGGGGCTGGAGAATCTGGGGCCAGATGTGCCTGGGGCTGGACCTGGTGGTGCAGGGGGACTGATTGCAAGGACAGGGTCACCAGGGGCTGGGGTGGGAGCTGGGAGACAGCCAGGCAGCGGTGGGCCATGGCCACCGTGGCGGCGTGAGTCAGCACAGTGGTCTCGGGGTTGCCAGGCCGTCTGCAGTTTTCTGGTCGGTCCGAAATCAGTTTGTCCAGCTCCTCTGCAGGCAAGGGAGAGGTCCCTCAGCAGCCGGCCTGTAGTTCCCAGGCCCCCCCGTTAGCATGTCTGTAACCTAGCAATTCCCTTGGATTCTCTGAACCTCGGTCTCTTCCTCTATGAGAGGGCACTGTGCACTCTGCACAGTGCTGTTGGGGAAATGTCATGAAATCACAGATTGCATAGGGTCTGTGAGGAATGAGGGAGCCTCACATGACAATGGTAGGTCCTCTCTTTGGGACAGTGCTTTAGCTCAAGGACGTCCCTGAAGCTAACAGCTCTGCAAGAGGAGGCAAGGCAGAGAGGACAGGTCCCACGACACTGGGACAAAATGTATGAACACACAAGGGGTCCTAGCCGCTCCCTGCTACTAAAGAGACATTAGGTGTTACTGTGGGTTGAAAATCGGATCCTCCTTAATGCTCTTGGTTATAAACAAGAGAGATGATTACTCTGAAATTATATCTGGTTGGTGGCTTGAGTCTCCTTGAATGTTACACTAGTTTGACACTGGACCACTAGGGTTCCGGGACCTATCTAAGATGGCACACGTTTTAGAAAAGAGGACACTTATGGGTGCCGGGGTGGCTCAGTTGATTAAGCGTCTGCCTTTGGCTCAGGTCATGATCCCAGGGTCCTGGGATCAAACCCCTGTGTCAGGCTCCTTACCCCACTAAGGGGCTATGGGATCACACCATGGTCCCCTTTTCCTCACTTTTTCGAATTATTCATCTCAGAGCTACACCCCCCTCCTCCTTCATACCCAAATCTCAAGCTTGATGATCCCCACAGAATCAGGCTAAATATTCCTGAGGCTGGGTGGGATTAACCTTCCATTGGACATTTTCCAATGGATGTCACTTCTATGTCCCTCCCTGTCACATCTCTTAATTAACAAAAAAAAGCAGATGCAACATTTTTTGCTAATGTAAAAATACTTCATGCAGAGGGTTGAAGATTCGGAAAATACAGGAACATGTGAAGAATATCTTTTAGTCTTTCTGCATGTGTATGTGTGTGTCCATACACATAAATCCACACATATATAAATGAGTGGCTACACACACACATTTAAATATATGTGCATTTACTATATATTTAAAAATATGATTAGGCTGTGTTATATTGTCTTTTTTCACTTTTTGCATTGGGGTATATTTTTCTATTCCAAAAATATTCTTTTTTTTTTTTTAAGATTTTATTTATTTATTTGACAGAAGGAGATCGCAAGTAGACAGAGAGGCAAGGAGAGAGAAGGGGGAAAGCAGGCTCCCTGCTGAGCAGAGAGCCCAATGCAGAGCTCGATCCCAGGACTCTGGGATCATGACCTAAGCCGAAGGCAGAGGATTAACCGACTGAGCCACCCAGGCGCCCCTCAAAAATATTCTTGCAGCTCACCCTTACATTATATCTATTTAACTAATTGCCTATCTAAATTACTTTCAATTTTTACTAGTAGAAATAATTTTGTGGGCCTCCTAGGTGGCTCAGTGGATTAAGCTCAGGTCATGATCCCAAGGGTCCTGGGATTGAGCCCCTTGTCAGGTTCCTTGCTCTGCAGAGAGTCTGCTTCTCCCTCTGCCCCTCCCCGCTGCTCAAGCTCTCCCTCTCTCTTCTATGTGCTCTCTCTCTTTCAAATCTTTAAAATAACTTTGTCTGTAAACTTTTTGTTGGAATTTTTGATATCCTCAGCATACATTACCAGAAGTAAAATAACTGGACCAAAAACGTAGGGAAGAGTTTGCAGGGTTTTTATATATTATTTTGACGTGGAAATGTCTCACCCATCCTATTATGAAGGTGCCTGTTTCTCCACATCTTAGCCCACACTGGGTGTTACTATTTTATTATTTTATTATTTTGAAACAAGGTGCCAAGGCAGTAGGCAATGTAAGAAAGTGATGTCCTCCCATGGTTGCTTAGTTTGGCATTTCTCTGTGAGAAACTAGGGGCTGCGTTAGGAGACTGAACAGCTTTCCACAGGCCTCTGACCAGACCCTTCCGTGGACTTGCCCCAGGGGAGGCATGTTTCCCAGGAGGAAAGGAGGAAAGTCCACCAGGCACCCGTGTCCCCACCAGCAAGGCCGGGACCTATGGGCAGGGATACGTGTTGCGGGTGGCCGTGGGGGTGTCTAGGCCTCACCGGGGTTGGCCATGCTCCGGTGGATGGCAGCAAGGTCCTTCCTCTTCCACTTGTACATCTCCTCCTCCATCTTGTCGATGCGGGCCAGGTTCAGGGCCCACAGGCAGCCTTTGCGCGAGGAGCCACTCATCTTGTTCTCTACCTTCTCGAAGCACTTGTTCAGGGACAGGTTGTGTCTCACGGAGTTTTTCCAGCCATCGGGAGCTGTCTGTGGGGACAGATGAACGCACAGGAGATGCCCTCAGAGACCTTCTTGTAAGCCCTTCCTCTCCAGGGGCATCTCAGACACAGGCCTCAAGGGGCAAGGCATGGCAGTGGTGGGGTGAAGTGAGTCTGATGCCTGGCCTTAAGTTGGGAAGGCAAGAGAGACTGTGGGGACTGTGGCTCACCAGGAGGGCCACGCCCTTTTAAAGGGGCAGCTGCATATCAGCTCCAGCCAACAGTTACTATGTGAGAACAAGCCCAGGGATGCTGAATTGTCCCCTCCTTCTCTCCTCCTTAGGAAGCAAGCGAGAGAGAGGATGCCATCACGCGGATAATTGACCGAGTATATTCAGTCATGTTTCAATGCTCATACTTAATTGTTAGGTAATCAGATACTACAGTGCAGCTCACATTCTAGCCCCTGTCCCCTGCACTCTCACACACCACTGTCTGCAATATTTCTGCGAAGGACACTGTCCAAGTCAGGGACCCTGCAGCTTGGTACCCTCTGACCTCCTTCCCTCCTTATTTCCCTTTGATGCCAACAAAAATAATGTTCGTGATGGCCAGTCACACGCCAGGAGCTGCCACGGCCCTTTACCCACAGAGTCCTCGCTCCCCTGGCCAGCTGGCTGTCATTCTCCCCATCCTACATAGGAGCAAACCAAGGCTCGGAGAAGCAATGGCTCTTGCCACATCTGTGTTCTGCATTAGGGTGTTTTGGGGAGTCTGTGTGGAGTCACTAAGCTGACCCCGCCATCTTCTGCTCTCCCCCACTCCAGGATGCCCGGTGAACTCCATCTCTGGGCAGAGTCCAACTCTAATGCCCCCTCTTCCTTCTGGGCTTCTTTGGCCATGCCTATGTGAATGCACAGGTGTCTACGGCCATCACTAGGGACCTAAGACAGTGACCCATTTTAGTCTGGGGCCAGTCCCGGGTTCTGGCGGTGTGAGGGAGATGCCAGAGCAGCTGGCCTCTTAACACCCCTACACCCCACTGGGACTCCTCACCTTGAAGTAGGGGAAGTGCTCCTTCATGAAGCTGTAGATCTCACTCACGGGCAGGCTGCCTGTCTTGCTGTTCTTCAAGGCCATGGCGATCAGACAGCTGGAGGCGAAGGGTGGGGCAGGCCAGGATTAAAGGGGTCTCAGGCTGACAGCCCAAGGTCCCCTCTGCCAGGAAGTCTGACCTGCTTGATCTCACCAGTACCAGCCCTTCCATACTCAAATGGTGTTAGCTCTGGTACCATTCCATGGCCCTAGGTCTTGCCCACCCCTTGCCCTTCTCCTTGACCCTGAGCTCAGACAGTGGCACCAGTCTGAGAAAACTCTTTTCCTCTCTTTATTCCTTCCCCATAGTGAATGTCTGTGGGCCTTTAGACTTAACTAGGCTGCTTACCACCCACCCCCCACTCTTGCAGGGCACACAATATTATTTTGATGGCTTTTTACATCACAGGGAATCAAGGCTCAGAGAGGACAAGCTGCTTCCCCAAGGCCGCATGGTTTGGGAATGACAGAACGGAGCATCGGGCTCTGGGTCTGGAGTGGGTTCTCCACCCTGGGAGCTGATCCTTCCTTGAGCACGTCCCTTCTGGGGGCTCCCCACTTGCCAAAAGCTCCCCCCACCTTGCAAGTCTGAGCTGTCCTAAAGGCAGCCTGGCCTGTCTCCTCCCCTAGCCCCCCCACAGCCGCGGCCCATCCCGGACCTCACCTGTATGAGTAGATGGGCTTGGGGTAGTGTTTGGGGTGCAGTTCCTGAGATGAATGGACAGCCATGCGGGGCTGGGAGTACGGAGACCGTGCTCCAAATGGGGAGCCATACAGGCTCACAGGAGGGCACTTCCCACAGCCAGAGCAGGGAAGCGTGGCAGAGAGAGAAGGTAAGAAAGGACATAAGCCACTCACAGGAACCCTACCCCACCCCAGGCTTGCTTTTTAGGAGATGTTATTTAGTAAGCTGTGAAGTCACCAGCCCCAGGAGACAATCCTGTCTCTCTCTGCTCCCTGCGGGGGTTTTCGGGAACCCAGTGAATGACTCTGTGGGCATGGCGAAAGCTATCTCTGTGTTGCAGGAGAGTAAACTGAGGCTCAGAGAGGTTCCTGGCCAGCCCAATGCAGGGAGGTGTGTCTCTGAGTCTAGGACCCTCCCCCCAGCCCCCGGGTACCTGCTGCGGGCCTGCGGGGAGCGGTAACTGTGTCTGGGGGGTGGACGAGTATAGCTGTGGCGAGTCCTGCAGGCCAGATGAGGGCTGGCCCCCCACAGGGATCTGGCTCACCTGCAGGGGCCACAAGAAGAGATAGAGGGGGTTAGGGTGAGGGTGGATCAGCCCCGCCCTGGAGGACACCCCCCCCCCCACCGCCGCCACCGCTCGAGCTCCCTGACCCCCGTGGTGATGCTTACAGTGGCTCCGTGACTGGCAATGGGGCCCAGGCCAAGCATGCCTGGGGGGGCCACGCCAGCCGGGCCATGGAGCAGGGCACCTGTGGTAGCTCCCACTTGCAGGTCAGCCGCCCTGGCCAAGGCACCTGCAAAAGGGAAGCACGGAGAGGCTGCTGGGCCAGAGGAATGGGGTCTGCGGGCAGAATGGCTCCATCCCTGGACACCGCCAGAGGACAGAGCCTTCACCCACACCCTTGGGACCAGGTGCATGGCAGGTGCTTGGTAAATCACCACTCAGAGTGCAGTGCTGAGCAGTGGATTCCTACCAGCTGTGTGATCTGGGGCCTGCCTCAGTTTCCCCATCTGTACAGGGGAGCTCCCAAGATCACCTACATATGAAGTTGTTGTGGGGGTTTAAGGGAGGTCATGTCTATACAGGGCTTATCACGTTGCTGGCTGCATGACCACATCTCGGTAAATAGGAGTCAGTAACTAATAATAACAATGATGTCATTAGTATCCCGGTTCTCGTCCATCGTGAAGCCCAAACATCAATTCATTGTTCAGCTCTCCTCCTCAGAATCGTATCTTGGTTCCCAGGGCCACCAGGCTTCGCTCTGAATGCCTTTGTGCCTCCTCTACCCTCTGCCAAGCCCTGCCCCTGAGCTAGTGGATGTCCTCACACCTGCACTCCAGCCACCCGGTCCTGGGCCTGGGCAAGACACTGTTCATCTATCACAGATCCTCACCACCATTCTGCTTTAGGGCTACCTTCTAGATTAAACCAAGTTGACCTATAAGATGATCCTGCCCTGCGGCCACCTCTTCCAGGAAGCCTTTGGGGTTCCTCGGCTCTCTTCTGAGTCCTGGCCACCACCTGGGCTCATCCGTGGTGCCTTTGGTCTGTCTGCCTCTCTCGGACCAGACCCTCAGCTCCCTGAGAACTAGGACCACATCTTGTATGACTCATAGAGACAGGAGCGTGGGAGGGGTGCAGCCGCCCAGGGAAGAAGGGACAGGCTTCCTTCTTTCATGCTTCCCATCTCTTGCATGCCATATAACACCTACTATAACTCCAAGGTACTTTTGGCATTGAATCTTTTCAACACTCCAGGAGGGCAGTTCTGCTATCCTTTTGTTGCAGATAAGAAAATAGGTCAGAGGGGAAAGTAGTTGCCCAAGGTTATGGATCTGGAGGTTCTAGATGAGGGTTTGGTAAACCCTGATCCAGCAAAGCCAGATCCAGCCTGTGCCATGTTTTTGTAAATAAAGTTTTATTGGTACATAGCTATGCCCGTTCATTTACATTGTCTGGGGCTGGGCTTGTACTAAAGGGACCCTATGGCCTACGGAGTCTAGATATTGACTACACGGCCTTTACAGAAAGAGTTTGCAGACCCCTGCTACAGACGTTTTGGCCAAGAACAATTTGTTCAATGAAATAAATTTTCCTAGACCCTAATTTGTCAACTATTGGCACTTTTAATGTACCTTGATGATTGTTTTCAACACTTCTTATGCCACTATTTTGTCCACTTGCTATCACAGCAACTAGCTGACATTTATTGAGCACCTACTGTGTGCCAGGACCGTCAGCACCTTCCAATGTATCCTCTCTCTAAAGATCGGGGTTCTGTAGGCTTCTTCAGTAAGGGGCCAGATAGCAAATATTTGAGGCTTTGCCAGCTGTATGGTTTCTGTCTTTGGGTTTTTTACAACCGTTGAAGAATGCAAAACCATTCTGAACACAAGGGCAATACAAAAAATGGGCTGCAGGTTGCAGGCTGCCTTTGGCCTGCAGGCTGTAGTTTGCCAACTGCTTCAGCTGTTCACAAGCCGGGAAGGGGCAGAGAAGGGGCTGTCTTCATTCATCACTGAACCCTGGCACATGCTGGTGAGCACACGAATACCCCCCATCCCTCCAAAGAAGGTGTCATCAGGCATGTTTTGCAAATGCAGTAAGAGGCACAGAGAGTGAGAGACTGTCATAGTCACCCAGCTGCTGGGGGGCAGTGCTGGGCGGCGCCCCTCCCCCCCCACCCCTGCGCCACGCTTCTCCCCACCCCCACCCCCCTTGCGCCTACCTGGGTGTGGGGGCAGCGCACCGGGGCCACCCAGGTCCATGCGGCCACTCGCCATCTGCTGCAGCCGTGGCACATCCACCGCTGTGAGCCATGACAGGGACTGCAGGTCCCCGGGAAGGTCATCATCACTGCAGGTAGCCAGGAGCCTACAGGGAGGGGCAGGAGCTCGGGCGGGGCGGGGAGCTCAGGTCGGCTCCTGGCCATGTAGGGAGGCGCCCCTCCACCTCTGGAATCATCCCTGGCCCCTCACCCCCCTGAGCCACCCTCATGTGTCCATCCCCTGGGCTAGGCGTGGTCCCTGGATCCCCACTTTGGCAGCCAGATCCCACATCCTCAAATCATGCCTGTGTTTACTGTATCTTACCTTAGTCCCTACCTAGCCCCCAAATAATAAACACTAATGTTTGTTGAACACATACTATGTGCCAGACACCATATCAAATCCTTCATGCGTGGTAAGTCATTGAACACTCTTCACCCCATGAAGCAAACGGTAGTGGTAGTATCCCCATTTTACAGATGGGGAAACTGAGGTGAGGAGCTCGGTGTTCAATAGGCACAGGCCTTTTCAATCCTGTTCAATCCCTGCAGCAGCCCTGAGAGGTCGGATACGCCCACAGGTCCCTCTTGCATTTGGGGAAACTGAGGCTTAGAGCGCTGAGTCGCTTGCCCAAAGCTACACGTAACAGGAAGTGGTGGGGCTGGGACCCAGGCAGCCAGGCCTGAAGCCCAAACTCTTCACCCTGCCCCCAGCAGCCCCTGGAGAACCCCGTAGGACCCACATCCACCACCCCTCTACAGATTCTCCACAGAAAGAGAAAGGCTACCCACTGGGAATGGCAGGCAGGTCCCCCCAGTGTGGGGTAAACAGGCCTCCCCAGCACTCCTAAAGTCATGCTTGCCACACGGCTCCAAGGGCCCTGGGCTCCCATGGCAGTGTCTTGTCCACGGGATAAGGTGGCTGCAAACTGGCCCAGAGCCCACACCCGACCCACCAGGCCACCAGGCCAGGGCCCTTTTGGTGTGTGGCCCAGAGGTCCCCAGTCCACATTCTGAGAGCCACGGTTTAAGAATAAGTCTCAGGGCTTCCTAGGAAGGGAGGAGAGAGAAAGCAGCGCAGCCTCCAGCCTTGTCCCGTGTGGGGCCGGGACCCACCATGGGGCATCCGTCTCAGCCCCCCAGGGCCGCCCTCCAGCTGGGGGCTCTCCCCCTGCCGCCCCGCTGTCCCTCGCCTTTTCTCTCCCCACTCCTTCCCACCTCGCCCGTGCTCGCTCTCTCTCCTTCTGTTTTAGGGCCACAATTAGCGTTGCCATGGCCACAACTGCTCCTTGGTGCGGGGCCTGGGCCCTCAGCCCACCAGGCTGGCATCAGGTGACCATCAGGCTGCCCCAGCCATTGGCTGCCTTGTAGGAAAACAGGGCCTGGAAACGATTTGAAAACCCGGCCGGCCGTGTCAGCAGCAGCAGTTGGCCTGGCTGCTGTCCCCCGGCGGCCCATTGTGCGACAAACGACTGTTGCCCCCGTGGCACGTGGCCCCCATTGTCCTAAGGTATCTGTGCCATTGTCGTTGTGGCCCCCCTCCCCACCCCCGGCTGCCACTCCTGCAGCCTGCTCGTAACTCATCTGGCGAGGGACAGCCACAGCCCAGGCCTAGGCGATGCCATCTGTCCCCTCAGGCCCGTGGAGACCATGGGGTGAGACTGAGGGGCAGGGCCTGGTGTGCCGCCCACCGCATGCATGGGGGCGTCTGGCCAGTCCCCCCCACCCCAGGACTGGCCAACCTCCCAGAGTCTGGTGTTGCGAGCCCTGCTCCTGCTCCCTTACCTACTGTAGCTCCCCATTGCCCCTGCAGCTCTCTCTGGTTCTGGGGCAGCAGGAAGGAATGGAGGTGAGCTGCTGCTGGCAGGTTTCTGAAGCCAGAGCCCCCCGCCTAGTGGTATTGGTTGGGGGGGGGCTTGTAAACAAACTGGCTTTCTGGGTGCAAGCAGGGTCTCTGCCGGTTGGTGACTGACAGATCGTCCTCAGAGTGGTTAAGAGCTCAGGCTCTGGCTTCCAATCCTAGTCTTCACTTACCTGTGTACCAGGGCCACTGACTTATTCTCTGTGAGCCTCAGTTTTTATCTGTAAAATAGGGCTAATAACACTTCCTTTCTCCTAGGGTGTCAGGAGGATTCAGCAGCGATCACACGGAAAGCCCTTAGAACAGTGTCTGACTCGGCTGCGATCAAGATTCATTCATACCAGTATTAATGTTACTATCAGCCAGGTCCCTAGAGAACTGGAAGTCTGTGGAAGCTTTGGGCTCTGTGGTCTCAAGGACCCGCCTCTGTTGCTGCAACCACCAGCGGCTCCCGTGTATTGAGCACTGCCTCTATGCTCTCTCCCCATTCTGCAGACAGAGAAACTGAGACTCCCAAGCAGTCACTTAAATGCCTAAGAGCCTGTTTCCCCAGGAGGGAGGATTGCAGAAGGTTAACAATGCTGCTGAGCTCGTGGTGGGGGAGGGTGCGGAGTAAATGGTGCTATTCTGACTGTGCTTTTATGGGGTTTTTTGGTCCTGCTGTTTGTGTGCCCCACCCCGGCTCCCCGACCCCGGCTCCCCATTCCTTCAGCATCACCCACACCCACACACACAAACCTATGAGAAGCACAAGCAGCCTCCTGCGGCCACCCAGTGTCTGTTCCAGCCACCCTCCCCACCCTGGGACCCTCGAGCATGGTCCCACTGCCATGCCTTAGCAATTCCCCCTGCAAGGAGTGCTGCTCTTTTGCTTCCTTCCCCCACCCCCCTTCAAAACGGTGCCCATCCCTGGAGGCTCACTGCACATTGTCTTCTGGCCTCTTACTGTGTGGAAGCGCCTTCAGACATCATCTCATCTCACCACACATTTGATCCATGGGGAAACTGAGGTTAGAAGGGAAACATTTTGCTTCTGATTCATAGTCCAGAAAAAGACCAGGGCTAGGGCTCCGGGCTGTCTGTGCGGGCTCATTCCAGCCCAAGAGTGACTTGTCATCCAGGAAGTCTTGGCCATCCCGACCCCAAGCTCAGGGACCCCTCTGCATCCTGGCTGCTCCCTGCACCTTGCCAGGGCCAGTAAGTTTGTGCTGCTGTCTCTCTGTCCCCTACTGCCACTGTCGGATCACTGAGGGCTTAAATGCCTTCTTGGCTGGTTGAAATAAGCTGACCCCCAGGCCACCAACCCAAAGAATGGTGCGACAGTGGCTCTCATGTCCAGAACTTCTAACACCCACAGAGCTAGCCTCTGCCTCCCTGACTCCTTGCAACAGCCTCCAACAGGGATGGGGAGCAGGCAGCCCCACTGTACAGATGGGGAAACTGAAGCCACCCAAGACTTGAACCCAGGTCTGTCTTGCTCCATCAGAGGGCCCCTGGGGGTGATGCTCCCCTGCCCCCCATGAACTTGGGGCTCACGAGTGGGGCTGTGGATACCAGCATTGCCCAGGACTTGATTCAAATGCAGAGTTCAAGACCCAGCCCAGAGCCTGGGGTCCCACCCATGAGCTGTGGAAGCCACATTTGGCACCTACCAGCAAAGCTCCGGGGGAAGGACAGCTCCAGGGTGGTGTGACAGGACCTTGGGAGGGCACAGTGCAAGCTTTGACTAGACAAATCTGGGTTCAAGTCCTGGTGACCCCTAGCTGTGAGACCTCAGACAAGCCACTTCTGGTCCCTGCGTCTCCATTTTCTCATCTGGAAAATGGGAGTATAACTGTCTCTGTCTCCTTGGGTGGTTTCGAGGAGCCCACAGGCCAGTGTGTATTCCACCTTGAACCCAGGCCTGGTCCCCATTCTCCCTTTGGGATTGGTGGCCAGGCCCCGTGCCCCCTGCTGGGCCTCCCTCCTGCCCGTGCCTAACACTGGCATCTCCCATCCCCGCCTGTCTCCTGCCATGGACATGGACACCCTGAAGCTCTGTGGTGGGGGTCCGCTGGCCCTGAAGCCTGGCTCACTTCCCTCATCCCCCATATTCAGGTCTCTTCCCCGTGCGCCCCAGGAACCGGGAGGCAGTGTGCCAGGCCCTAAATAGGTCCCGTCCCCATTGCCAGGCCCAGGTCCTTACCCATCTGTCTCCTCCACTCCCTGCAGAGGCATGTCAGCCCTCTGTCCACAGTGCTGGTGCTGTGTGAAGCACCTGCCACCTGTCCCTCACCAAGGCCTAGAGTTCCCTCGTTAAAGATGCCCTGGTGAGCCCTATTCCTACTCTCTTCTAGCACTTCCTTGCAAATGGCATAAACCACAGGGTCATCAGCTGGTGTCACCTGAGAAAGACTTCTTGGTTTGAGAACCACTCTGTCTTCCCAGCCAGAGGCCCTCGGACAGGCGTGTAATCTCCAGCCTCAGCTGTCCCACCTGTAAGATGGGTCAAGGGGTAATGCCAGCACCAATTCCTTGTACCCATCCCCAGAGCTGGGGTGATGGTGTATAGCGGACATGGTTTTTGTGAGACATGCGCCATCAGCGAGTGTCTGGGATTCCTCCCTGGGGGATGTGTATGTGTGACCTTCTACCAGTCCCCTGAGTGGGTTTCCCCTCTACTGGGAGAAGACGGGACATTTGCAATTCAAAGGAAAAGGCAAAATCCAGCCCTACCATCCTGGGGGTCTCCCAAGACCCCTCCTGCTCACTCTCTCTAGGTCTGTCTTTTCAGTCTCTGGGTCAGGAGGTATTTCCAAAGAGGACAGGGGCTGTACCCCACCCCCAGCTCTCAGGCACCCCCAGTTCTGGCAGGGAGGAGGCCAGGACCAGGGCTAGGACCAGGGCTGAGTCCACAGCTGGGGGCAGGAGCCCCTAGAAGAACCTGATGTTGAAGCAGGGAACCTTATACTCCCTGAGGGAGGAGCTGTACCCCCAGAGCCCAGTATAGAGCCAGGCACACAGCAGGTGTTCAAAAAGTCCTCACGGATTGGACAAATGAACAAATAGACCCAGCCTTCTAGATGTCCCCACTCCCACTGCCCCCCCTGTCCCCCAGGGCCAGGCAAGGGTGAAAGGCCCAGCTTAATTTTATTTAATTTTATAAAAGCCTATGGAAATCGCTTGGGGTGGGCAAGTCCCTGCTGTGTGCCCACCCCGATCAGGCAGGTGTGGTTACTTGTTACCGCCTTCCCGTTTACCAGATAGAGACACTGAGGCCAGGGAGAAATAGGCCTGTCTACGGCCCCCCAACTGGGGACTGGGCTGGTTACAGCCCCATTGTCCTCTCTCCCTGCCCCATAAGGAACAGTTAAAGAAATATTTTCTGTGGATTCTAGAAAATTCTAGCACTGTGCTATCCATAGGAAGCCACACGTGACTATTTAAATTTACTAAAATTAGGTACAGATTTCGTTTCTTCATCCTACCAGCCACATTTCAAGGGTTCAATGGCCACGCTGTATTGGACAGCATGGAATTGGAACATTTCCATCACCACAGAAAGTTCTTACAAGACAGTGGTGGTCTGGAACATTCTTTTCAGTCATGATGGAAAAATCTGTGGTGTTTCCACATTGTCTTAAAATTGGAAATATGATTAAGGTTTGGAAATTTCAGGAGCTGATTTCATGGAATTTTTGTTTTAGTATGTTTCATTATAAAAGACTCCCCCACTTTACCTCCTACCAGGGAGGAAGTTATAGGAGAGCTCTGTAAAAATGGGGACCTTGTACTAAGGCAGCTCACAAAGTAGTGAGCTCTCTTTCATGGGGGGCATTCAAGCAGGAGTTGATGGATGACCGGTCAGGCCCCTACTGGATGAAAGATGAGCCCAAGCCTCCTCCAAGTTCCCTTTGATGCCAAGACTCCACAGCTCAAGGGGGCAGCCTGCACGTAGTCTCTGCTCACATTTCCAAAGTTCTATCATCTTGGGGAAGTGCTTCTTCCTCTCTCGGCCTCAGTTTCCCCATCTGTTATGCAACAGTGTCAGAGTAGACAATGGTTAGGGGAAGGCATGAACCCCAAGGTGGGTGGACCAGGGTCTGAACACTCCTGGCTGTGTGTTGGTCATCTGCTCTGGGGCTCAGTGTATAAAACAGGAATAGTAAAGACATCTACCCGGAGGTGATGGGCAAGGACGTCACCCTAGCTCATTAGCATCAGACCAGATGAAACATCAAGTTTTCCACTGAAAAATCAGGTTGTTAAAATCAGGGGTCCCAAAGGTGATCCCAGATAGGGCTTCCCTTCTCAAACCAACTGGGGCATTTATTATCAACAGGGGGTCCCTCCTCATTAACGAGTGGAGAGCTTTTGGGGCAAAATGAAAATAAAAAAACCTATCTGGCTCCCCAGGGTCCCCTGAATTCAGTAACCGCTCCCCACCGCACACAGGGACATATCCATCCTTTCCTTATTAGAACCCCCCACCACACACACCCCTGGGGGGGGGTGTCGTCACCCTTGTTCATAGATAGGAGAGGTGAGGCCGAGCCAGGAGAATTTGCCTCCGCAGCCTCTGGCCAATGGCCTCAGGTACCCGCTCCAGCACTTTTCCCTGAGCCTCAGTTTCCCCATCTGGAACACCACGGGTCTGAGCCCCTTCCATCTCGGTGGGGCTGCCACTGGGATGGACACACAGCCTGCAGGGCCACTCGGGGTAGACTGCAGAGGGAGTGGGGGATGCGGGAGGCTGTGGTTAGACCCTGGTTAGGAGCCAGGTGGTAGCCCGGGGAATAGTCTATCAGCAGTGTACTCATCTGGCCGACATTTTCCAAGAGCCTACTATGTGCTGATTATTCTACATGTCTCATCTGTGGGCCCTTGTGAGTTTGCTCATCAGAAGTCCCAAGCCTTCTGCAATACCACACTCCGAGCCTATCCCAGCTAGCACCTCCCCACTCCCCACCCCTGTTGCCTTTTCTGGGGCATTTTAAAGTTGGGATGACAAGTGTCGGCTCTGGGGTCAGCCAGGCCTAGATTTGAATTCCATGCAGCTACTTAGTAGCTCTGAGACTGGTCTGCAGGAGTCTACCTCTCTGGGGCTCAGTTTGCTCATCTGTACCATGGGGTGCTAACATCTGTGCTCATTCTCAGAGTATTTGTTGAGGGCGGGGGGGAGGGGTGTTCCCAGCCCACCTGTGTGCCTTGCGTGGCAGTGTTTGCATGATTATAACCATCTTCTAAAAAGTGAGCATCCAGCAGAGTGGGCTCTAAGGTAGAAGCACTAGCAGAGTGTCCCTGAACTCCTGAAATATTCCCTGAACTCCAACTCGCTGTGCTGGGTGGCAAGCACACAGAAGGGCCTCTGTCCAAGGAGATAACTTTCTAAGTGACCCAGGATGGAGGGTTGGTCCCCTAGCATGCCTACCTCCCTGCCAGCCCTCTTTGGTCTACACCTCCCTCAACTCTCAAAAGTCTGCAGAATGGCTCCTTAGCAAACCCATTTCTCAGATTGCTGAGGCTCAGAGAGGCAAAGGGATAGCGCTCAGCCAAACAGCATGGAAGCAAAAGAGCTGGGGCTTAAACCACCCACCCTGGAGCCTCTTTGCTTGGTCTCTCTGCCAGTTTAGCTGAAATAAATCAAGCTGTGGGCAGGAAGAGTGAGTCAGTATCCTCATTTTTAGAAGGATCGGATGGGCGCCTCCTTGGCAACCCTGGGCAAAGCGAGGCACCACTGGAGTCCATGACTGTCATACTATACGGACCAGGGGACCAACCTGACGATGTTAATTAACAATGTCCTTAATTAATCAGCGTGTCGCTGGAGGGATGGGAGCTAAGCCAAGAGGGCAGGGCACTGCAGGGGTGAGCCCGGGGACACCTGGATTCCAGGCCTGGCCCTACTCCTAACAGAGGTCCTTGTGCAGGTAACTCAGTGCCTGTGAGATTCCACTTGCGCATGTGTGGGCAAGATGGGGGAAGAGGGCCTGCCGCTTGGTTCAGGGCAAACCACAGGAAGGGTATGGAACACCATTTGGCTCAAGGGCTAGACAACTATTTGTGGAATGGATGGATTTAACACCTAGCAGTCAGAGTAGCCTTTCAAAAGAGACGTGAGAATGTGGCCCTGTCCTTAAAACCCGTTAGGGGAGTAAGGGTCCAGGTACTCACTGTGGTCTGGCCTGGCCGCCTCCCACCCCTGCCTTCCCCTCCTGTCCTCATCTCCTCCGTTCTAGCAAACCTATCTATCCTTGAGTTCCTCAAACATTCTAAGTGCTCTTTGCATATGCTGTTCCCTCTGCCCGGAATGCTATTCCATGCAGTCATTCGCAGCTGGCTCCTCCTCATGCTACTCAGCACAGCCCAAATCTTCCCTCCTCAAAGAGGTTCCCCTGGCCTCTGGGGGTTCTTCCTGTATGTGTCTGCAGAACATTAAGCATTTTTCAAGTATTCATTTATGTATGTTTCCAGTCTTTCCACGCTAAGAGGGCAAGGACTAGGAGGCCCTATGTTTTGTTCAGCACAGGGCCTGGCACCCTATGGGCATTTATTACCTCTTTGCTAAAATAAGAGAAGGTGGAAGGATACCCCTGCCCAGCCGCCCAGCTCAACTAGAATGTGACTTGCATTGCCCAGTCTCTAGCCATTTCCTGCCTGGCTTGGCCATACCCCCACCCCAGGAAGCCTCCCAGACCCGTCCAGTATCTCCCAGTCTTTCCATCCCCTGGAATGATTAGAGCTTTTAATGTCTACATAGCATAGACCCCTGAGATCACCCATTAATTTTACTCAGGCATTGCCAAGCCCCACCTTCCAGATACTAAACTCCTGGAGGTCAAGGGATGACTTTGTCTTATACATGATTACAGTCAGAGTGACCAGACAGCTTTCATTCTTTGACAAATATTTGCCCCCTCTCCCCCAAGGTGAGCTGGACCCCTGCAGCCACTGCCTCCTGTTGCTATAAAAGTAAAACTCCATGGAGCCCTTGCTAAGGGACTTGGCCGTGCCTGCAGTGGGCCACCTGTATTGGGGGAAGGATTACTGTTTCTGTGGAGATTTTCGCTTACAGAGCTCCCGTGCAAAGCCCGCAGTGAACTCTGTTTCCTATATCGGGGTTCCTTAATGTCAATACAGTAATTGTGCCATGGAAGGAAACAACCATTTATGACCCAAATCCCATCTTAACAAAGCTATGTTACCTTGGGTGAATCACTTCACCCCTCTGCACCTTGATTTTCCCATCTATAAAATGGAATCATTCTCCTAATAATTTCCACCATGGATGGCAGCTGTAAGGATAAGATCAGAGAAGGTAGAAGAGAGCCCAGCACATGGCAGGTGCTCAGACAATGTTCCTTCTTTCCTCTCCTCTGGCTTTGCATGGTCCCTAGGAGGGGTTCCCACAGCAAAAACTGTCTTTGGAGAAACACGTTACCAACCCAGCGGAGCAGAAGACAGAGGCACATTCAGGCCTGGGATATCACTTCTGCTCTGATTACAACGCGGAGGTTTTACCTGCCTCCTGGAGATGTGGTTGGTAAGAAATTGTTACATTACCACAAACTGTTCCTGTTTCCAATCCAACCTGTACACAAAAGGGACTAAGCATCTCATGGTGGTGTTTATTTAGTTAACGTAGCTTTTGAAATATCTTTTGTAACCGTTTACAGGAAAAAGAAAACCAAATGCAGTTTAGCAAGCTCGGGAATTCCCAGCGGGGCCAAGAGTAAGCTTAGTATGAAATGATTTGATTAGGAGCCTGGAAAAGAGAATCTTTCCTTTCTAGAACTCTGCTGGGACTTGGTGGGAGGGTGGGCAGTGGGTTTGTGCATGTGTGTGCCCATGAATCTTGGGGTGGAACCCAAGACCCCAAAGGAAGTCTGGACCCCCGGGAAGGCTACCTCTCTTTTCCTTGCCTGCAAGGTAGCCTGAGGAGCTTCTGGTCACCCGGAAAGAGAAGGGGTATACAGATGTGGGGACTGTCACTGCCCCTGACAGACAGAGCCCCCACCCTCCCTCCTGCAAGGAGGTCACAACCAATGGGCAGAGCCACACTGATGGTGGGGAAACCACCTCCCCTCCCCCACAGCTCAGCAGGGAGCTCGAGAGGAAAAGCAGGTGGCGTCTGCCCACCCAGGTCCACACGGTAGGGTCCTGTCATCATTTGAGTATAAACCTCCCTGCCTTTCCGTGGATGTGTTCTTATGTGCTACTGAGCAAGCCAGCCATCTCCCAATGAATATTTATGAAGCATCCATTCTGTGTCCAGCACTGTGGTTCAGAGATGAGAAAACCAGTGTCCAAAGAGAGGAGGGGTTTTGTGCACATCTTGAGGGGGGATATGGCTCTGGGAGAAGGTGAGGGTCCAAGGAGCCAGCAGTCTACCTTCTTTCTCTGGGCCTCAGTTGCCCAATCTGTAAAAGGAGATGGCTGGACCTGACCTCTAGGATAAGTTCTTGAAGTTGGGGCAAGGGGTGGAAACCTGCTGTTCTGCCTCTTCCTGAATGTATGCCTCTGGACTCCGTCTCCTTGTCTGTGAATTGGGATCATGCCAGCACCTAATTTCCTGGTTGTTATATGAAGACTGAACGGGATGGGGAGCTTCCTAAGGAGTTTCATGGGTTTCTGGCACACAGTAGGTGCTTAGGAAGTTGTTATTTTGCAGAACCTTGGCGAGCGTACTTCCTTCCCAGCCCCGAGCCAAAGGGGTACAGGCTAACTCGCATCTAACATAAGCCGTTGCTGTTGCTGTCGGTGGGGTCAGGGCTGGCCCTGCCCTGGCCCCAGGCCCCAGCGTCACAGGCAGGGAGCCTCTGCCAATTTGCTGTCTAAGCCAAGCCACTGACTCCCCGACAGCTCTCCCGGGGGTGGGGTGGTAGGGGAGTGGGGGGGTGGGAGGGGGGTGGAGGGGGTGGGAGGGGGGCAGGGCAGCCTCCAGCTGCTGTCCCCCAGCCCTGCCCCCTCCATCCCCACACACAGCCATTGAAAGCCAACGGCCAAAGGCGGCCCTTGGGGATGGAGGGCTGCAAGGGGGCTGGAAACAGGCTGGACCAGCAGCCTGAGTGGTCCTTGGAGCCATTCCCTGGAGACGCAAGAGAGGCAATGAGAAGCCCATAAACTTCTCCTTGGCTATTATTCAGGGAGAAAAATGGGAGTGGTTGGAAGGGGCCAGAGAGGTGCTACGTGATCATCGAAGCTCTCCTCCACGAGAAAGCACTCTATTCCAGGTCTGGCCGAACTCCTTTTCGGCAGAAAAATCACTGCAGAATCCTTGCAATGACTTGTGACCCAGGTTCTCTCATTACTCCATTTCACAGATGAAGAGAGTGAGGCACAGAGAGGGATAGTGACTTGTCTGGAATCACACAGCGGCAAAATGGCAGAGCAACTTATTCTGTTCCAGCCCTTGCATTCTTCACCAGTGGGACATGGGAGTGGAGTGGATGTGGGGGTGACAATACCCTCTGGGTGAGACAGCTTCTGGTTCGACCGCCTTTACCCATGACTGTGTCATCGTGTAAAGCCAGTTCAACAGGTCAAGCCTTGGTTTCCTCATCTGCAAACCAGGCAGAGGTAGGCTACACTCATGGGGATGGTGTTCATGTGGCACAGGTAGTAAAGGCTTAAGAGACCACCAGCTGCAATTCTTTTGATTACTACCCTGCCTTCCAGGCATGCTCGCTGTGGAACACAAGAAAGTCCTGGATCCATGCAAACAGGAAAGGCAGTATGCCCAGGCAATTCTGGGTGGGGGCTGAGGCTGGACTGCTCCTTGCTCTACTGGCCCCAGCCCTGCCAGCTGGTCAGGGAACTGGGTAGGCACTGAGGGTTCCCCCGCACCCCAGCCCCCGTGCCCCCCGTAAGCTTACTGCCTGCTCTCTGCTCTTTCTGGACACAAGCAGCTTGCCCAGTGCCCCCAGACAGTTTGTGAGCTGGGCTGGCCAAGACACAGGGGACTGAGACCCCAAGGGTTAGAGCAGGTGGGAGCCCCTGTTGGGCAGTACCTGGGAGAAGGTGAGGGTCCAAGGAACTCCCTAGAACTCCTCTCTCACAGCAAGCCAGCCTCGTTGATGGAACTAAGTCATAAGAACAAGAGCACCGGGCGCCTGGGTGGCTCACAGGGTTAAGCCTCTGCCTTTGGCTCAGGTCATGATCTCAGGGTCCTGGGATCGAGTCCCACATAGGGCTTTCTGCTCGGCAGGGAGCCTGCTTCCTCCTCTCTCTCTCTTTGCCTGCCTCTCTGTCTGCTTGTGATCTCTGTCTGTCAAATAAATAAATAAAATCTTAAAAAAAAAAAAAAAAAAAAAAAAGAACAAGAGCACCTGCTGGTTCTGTGTCTCTTGCCCTATAAAATGGACCCAGTTCTTCCAGCAGCCACAGGAAGGACATGCCCTCATCGTGTTCATTTGAAAGGTGAGGAAACTCAACTTGTCCAAAGCTGGCTTTTGAACTTGCACACACATCCGACTCCAGAGCAGCCGCTGTTCTCATCCCGATTTCCTAACTCTGGGGCTTTTATGGGGTGCCTGAGGCAACAATAAAGCTCTATGGTACTAGGGAAGCAATGGCTTCCCTCACCTCCCAACACCGGCTTCCAGCTGGGAGGACAGAGGGAGAGCCACCCCCAGACTGGAGTGCCTCCTGGGGGCCAGACAATTTCATAGATATTGCACTTAAAACCAGTGAGAGGTAACTTTTATGAGCCCGGCTGTGCAGACAAATGAAGGTTCAGAAGGGAAATTGCCCAGGATCATGCAACTGGCAAGTGGCTGAGCTGGAAATTGTGTTTAATCTTTCTAATAACTCCATGCGGTGGGTACTATTTCTAGTCCCATTTTATGGATGAAGGAAACTCAGACTGCTCTGCACAGCCAGGAGAGCTGGGATCATAACTGATTTCACAGTCCAAGCTCCTAACACCCTCAGGCTGCCCCCAGTCCACCTGCCATGATTTAAACCCGTTCGGGGCTGGAAAGAAGCCTAGAGGTCCGTGGTTGTGTACTTTCCTGCTTTCCATTAAAGATTTTATTTCATTGCTCCAAGCCTTGGTTCTTCACTTGTACAGTGGAGGCTAATCAGAGCAGCTCCCATGCTAGGCATACAGTAGGTGCTCAAAGAATGCTACATGCCTGGAGTCCATCTGGGGTCCCGGACCTGCACACAGTAAGTTCTCAGCAAATAGCTGTTTGCATTTGCGTCTTCATTTGGATCTCAGAAAGCAACCTCCAGGCCCACAGCCCTGAGGAAGCAACCTCCCTCTAATTGGGGGCCTCTGTCCGTCCCAGAGGGCACTGCTGGGGAGTTGCAGTGGCCCCCAGGAGGCCAGACAGCCCCTGGGTAAACAGGACTGATCCGAGGTGACAGCCTGCTCTTCCCAGGCCAGGCGCTGTCCTGTCCCTGCTCCATAATCTGGGCTGTGCCCCCTCAACCCATGAACGTGTCTTCCCTGATGGGTGGGGCACTGGGAACCAACCAGTTCAGGCCTCCTGGGCTCAAGGAAGAGTGGCTGGGAGGAGACTCCAGATCATTCCTTTTTCTCCCTCTCTTTGCTATGTGACCTTGCACAAACCCTTTCTCCCTTCTTGGCCTCAGTCTCCCCAGCTGTAAAAGCAGGGAACGGGACTGGTTGACCCCCTAGGGGCCGTCTGAGCTCTGAGGTTTGAAGACAAAAAGGCAAAGGCTCTGTGGAGCTTTCCCCCACCCAATTGTACCTCGCTTCATCCTGTCTCAAGAAATCATTTATTTTGGCCTCAGACTCCACCAAATTTATTCCTCAAATACATGAGACCCAGGAGAGACCTTAATTCAAGAGCATCATTTAACTGACAAGCAAATGAGGCCCAGAGAGGGCAAGGGACTTGCTCAAAATCATACAGCCAAGCTAAGAATTCAGTTCCCACTCACAACTTTTCCAGCATCCAAAGAGGATGTAAGCCAGTTCCTCCCACCACCACAACCCCCCCCCCCCGCAAAGCTTTTGGGGGGCATTTCCTGGAGCCCCTTTGGGGCCATTGTAGGGGAAGCAATCTATTGTCTTAACATTTGCCAGGATGCCCTGTCTCTCACCCAGGAGGGGACCTCCCTTGGAAGAGACAAAAGATGGGGCTTTGAGAGGTCCCATTTCCCCAGGCCACAAGCCCAGATACTCTCAGAGAGATCTTCTCCCTCTCTTGCAAAATCACAGAATTTAATGTAACAATAGTTCTTGGGCAGAAACCATAAACATTAGCACAGAAACACTTTACACAATTTGAAAATATAGCGACTGTTATTGCTGAAGCAACCCTCACCTGTACTCCTGCGGAGAGGGGTGGTGGTTTTGCCCTGAGTTTCGAATAATTCCTGACATCATGGATGAGATGTCACTTTCTATCATCTCCTTGGGGAAAAGACAAGAAGGAAAACAAAACAAAACAAAACAACTCCCATCAGTGACAATGTGGACAGGGTAGGAAGTCGGTTTTCCCACAGCTCTGAAGGATGGAACTCAAACAACTAGCAGAACACTTCAAAAAGGAAAAAAAAAAAAAAAAAAAAAAAGGTGGTACTAGAGGATTTCTGGACATCAGAGGTCACTTTCCCAGGGCAAGTCTACAGGGTTCCAGAAGCAAAGGAAGAGAATGGAATGGAATTGCAGGTTCTTTCGAATTCGTGGGAAAAGGGGAGGAAGACTCTAGAATCCAAATGTCAAGTCTTGGAAAATGTGGACTTGCAAAATAGAAATCAGAAAAACCAGATTCTCTTCCCAGCCTATTTTCAACCGCAGCTCTGTTACAATCACTTTGAAAATAAAAAAAATTTTCAAAAAAAGGACAGCTTGATATGTCATGTATGTATCTCTGGGGGAACCAAATTCCCACTAGCAAAGGGAATAATCCCCGCTAGGCTCTCGCCCTTGAAATGCCTACAGAAATGCCACATGCCCTGGCTGGAAAATCAGTCCAACCCCCACCCGCACCCCACCCCCCGCCACACAGAAACACAGCCTAAAAAAACAAAACAAAACAAAACAAAACTTCCCTGAGTTTCTCAAACTTCAATCCTGAAACCAACGCAGAAACCCACCAAAAGACTCTCAGTTCCGCCCCAAAAGTCACTCAGGGACTCCCGGGAAGGAGAAAAGGGGAGCAGAGAGAGGTAGTCCCCACGGCCCCTGCACCCGGGTCTCCACCCCTGGAAATGCAATGCTGGGCACTGCCCCGGAGGAGGGAGCAAAGCCGACCCTGCAAGGTGGTACCTGGCGCGGATCCTCGCCGGGTCGCCGCTGCAGGCTCTCCTGGGGCGGGCGGGGGTTTTGGAGGGGGCTCCCTCGCGCTCTCCCCTCGCGTTCGGCAATTTGGCCGCCGTCGCGGCTCGAACCGTTTTTAAATTTCCCTCTCTGGAGCTGTCCAGCTCAGAGCATGCGCAGTAGCCGTGCAGGGGGCTTTTTTTTTTTTTCCCCAAGGGTCAGTTACAGGGCAGGGTTCAAGGGGATTGCAGCGGGTGTTTCCCAGCATCGGCGAGCCTTGCACGCCCCGGGGCTCCGGGTGGGGTGGGGCGGGGCGGTGCGCAGGGGTGGGGACACCCCTCTTCAAACTTTGCCAGTGGTGGCAGCAACTGC
Organism: Mustela nigripes; assembly: GCF_022355385.1. Taxonomy (NCBI): domain Eukaryota; kingdom Metazoa; phylum Chordata; class Mammalia; order Carnivora; family Mustelidae; genus Mustela; species Mustela nigripes. Next base: position 17,571,212 of record NC_081564.1, read on the forward strand.
ATGCTCGGGAGCAAGCTTTGAGGAGCAGTGGGAGGGTGATTTTGGCCAAAAGAATTAAGTTGCAAAAGGAGGCCGGGTGCATTAAAACTTGCACTCCGTCACCTCCCCAGGGGGAAAGGAGGTGGGTGGCCGGAGAGCTCTGCCGAGACCTCTCCTCTCCCCCTAAGCGGGGACCGGCCAGGGGGCCGAGTCCGAGCTCCAGGTAGACGAGGATTCCGGCCACCTGTCCCTTTAAGAAAGTTGCGCCCGCGTGTTGGCGGGCGGGGGCTGCGGGGCCGGGAGCGCTCGCGCCGGGCGCCTCCACCTGCCGGGGCCGCGGGGGAGGGGGGACCGGCAGAGCGCAGGGGCGGGAGGTGGAGGGCGCCGGGTTCTGCTAGCCGCGCGCCCCCACCCCCCGCCCCGCGTGGAGAGTGAGTCGGCCCGGAGCGCGCGCGGCGGCGTTCGGGCTTCGGGACGGCGAGCCGAGCCTGCCGAGCCGTTGGGGACTGCGGCCCGCCGGTGCGCCCGCGCTCCCGCCTTCCCCGCCGCCGGGCCCGCGCCGCCGGCCGCCCCGCCCCGCCCGGCGCCCGCCGCGGGAAAGGTGGCGCGGACCGCCGGCGGCGGGCGGGACGCTCGCGGACAAAGGTCCCCGCAGGGGGCTGGAGTTAGCTAGGGGCTGGAGTTAGCTCGATCCCCTATGAAAGTCTACGTTTCCGGCGCCCGCGCTCTTCCAGCCTCCGCTGGAAGAATTTGCTAGAGTCACGACAATCATCATCGTCACGGTCACCCTTGATTGAGTTCCTTACAGATTTCTGTCCCTTCGTTTATTCTGCACGCCAGCCCTTTGGGAGACAGGACGGTCCCCTTTGTGCCTATGGCGAACCCGAAGCTCTGAGCGGTCCCTGGTGGGCAGGGGCGGGCACGGCCAGGACCTGGCAGAACTAGGATTCGAACTCAGAGTGCCGAGATTCCATGGCTCCAGCCCTGCACGTGGGCACAAGTCTGTGCCGCCCTGGCCGAGCCAGGCCCCAGGCCCGGCATCCAGTGCTTCTTGAATGTATATTCCCGCAGCGGGCAGGGGAGCCGCGTCTCCAAATCCGTGGTTGGGAAGGCTTTCCTAACTGGCGCTTGCGTCCAGGAAGGAGCCAGGTCTCCCTAGGCTGGATGAACCTGGATTTCATTTCTCATTCAGGTGGGCTGTGACCTTGGCGCTGGTCCACGTCCCCTGAATGGTTTTCTTTTAGCACCTGGGCGCCCTTACTCCTTTCTTCTCTGCCAGGAGTAAATAGATCAGCTTGCATTCTCTAGGGGGAAAGAGTGGAGTTTACAGATGTTGGTTAAGGTCACGGTCCTGAAACACTAACTTTTCATTTCTCTCCGACCTATATAGATTCGCGTTTTGCATTTTGCCTGCTTCTAAAGGTCGTTGACTTCGCTTTGAGTATCCCTTAGTGAACTATAATTTGTGACCAATAATTAATTTGAAAGTTAAGTTGTAAGAATTCAAAGTTTTCAAGCGTCTGTCTGTTAATCCTTAATGGAGTTGTATGTAAATAGAGGTGACCTCACTACCTCCTTTTGAGATGACAGCTCATTTCACTAATGTAGAATTTTATATCTTTAGAGCAGTTTGGAAAGTCTTCTGCAAATTGAGGATTCGGTAAAGCTTTTTAAGTAAAAGGCATTCAGTCTGAGAGTTCTATAAACTCATGCACTATGGAAAAGACAGGAAGGGACCCTTCATTAAAAGATAAAAAAAAAAAAAAAAAAAGGAGAGAGATTCAGGGTCCTCTGGGCAGTCCTCTAAAACCTCCCTTTTCCTTGGAGAATTTGGCTGCTCTGCCTGGACTTTTGGCTGGGAACGGTGGCTATTTTACTAAAGATTGACATTTTAAGTTCTTAGCTTCAGGAATGGTTGGTGAAAATATTGCCTCTCCAACACCTACAGTTGAGTGCATGCAGAAAACCCGAGTAACTTAGCAGAAACCCTTCTTTTGTTACATTAATGCATTTTTCCCTTTTATAAGTATATGGCATTTCTCAAGTCTGTTGAATTGTAAGAGTCACCTGGGTGGAAATTAAAACTGTAACAGGGAAGAGCCGGGGAATCTATGTTCAACAAGTGTCCCACGTGATTCTGTGATGAAGTAAGTGTGGGCACCTATAGTAGGTAATAGGCCAACGCCCTCCTTTAAATGAAAGGGAATGGAATTCATTGATGTCCACGGTGTTTTAGCTCCTTATCATTTGCTTCTGCGTCCGGATCGTCTTAGTTCACTCCTGACTTTGCAAACATATTTGCTTCTCTGCTAGGAAATTTCCGAAAGGCTCAACAGACATCCCGTTCACCAGACCCCTGAATTTTATAGAAAATCGGCAGGAGAGAACAAACAACAGGTATCTGGCTTTTCTGCTTACTCTCTGGGTTGATGTAGTGGAAAATGTTCTCATCTGGGCTTCTGATAAATTTTGATAGCTCAGCAGTACAGTCATTTGCCCAATCTGCTCGGAGTTAAGGTGCCTATGGCTATGTGCAAAATATTTGTTTATGAGGTTAATGACCTGCTTAAAACCAACTCGCTCATACCTGGAAGGACCAGTTCCTTGTATGCACTATATGAGTACAGTGTTCGTTTTGAAGGATTAAAAACTATTAATTCACTCAACAGGTTTAATGCAGCTTCTGTTTGCTCAAGCAGCCTGATCTTTTCTGTTATGGGGCCGTGACCATTTCTTCTTTAATCCCTAAGTTTTTGACTTTCACTTTGCTTATTGTTCTGAGTTTCTGACGGTAGGGAGGGAAAGGAAACATGGTCAGGATTACACAGTTTGTAGCAATCATCATTTCTCTTTCTTCCACTCTGACTGTCTGTGGTTCACTCTCTGAACCACACAGGACCATCTATGAAGCAGGAAGCTCAAGGTGTTTTGTTTTCTTCTTGTAAATAATTATACCACAAATAGATACTTGAGACCACGTTGTCCTGAGCTGTGTCTGGCACGCAGTCGACAATCTGGAGATTTTCAGGCTTTAAAAATTGTCGTCCCCCCCTCCCCCGCCCTGTCCATTGTTAAAAACTAGTCAAGTGGCATTTTCTTATCAGAAAGTTCTCAACAGAAAACATACCCAGTCTTTACTCCCCTGGGCTCAAGGCCACACTTAAAAAGTCACTTCTGATGATTTCCTAAGAGGTGGGTTCTTCAGCACTGTGAAGCTACTGTTCCATGTCTGAATGCCGTTTTTGAAGATGGGAGCACAGAATTTGTTGTTTTCCTGTGCAACATGAAAGTACGCTGGTCATTGATCTCTGCTCCTGTTAGCCTGATTGATATGTGTATTATGGTTCTCTTTGGGAGTGCGTTCATAGAGGAACTGCTGGTTATAATTTTGTCTGGCATCTTATTTAATAAAAGGATGCCAAACCCTCCAGTGTTTCCAGAAAGGGAATACTATGACGTTTTCCTATCTGTGTGATCTCCTGCCTCTGCCCACACCCAGCTCCACCACTGTCCCGTCCTACTCTTCAGAAAGGTTGTTCGTAACTAAGAAATCGAGATTATGCCTGTTAGTGTGACTGCCAGATGTGCATCAAGCAAGTTATAGGAGCTTTGCTCCATGTTTCTGCTCCTGCCTTAAAAAAAAAAAAAAAAAAGATTTTATTTATTTAACAGAGATCACAACTAGCAGAGAGGCAGGCAGAGGGTATGGGGGCAGGGGGGGAAGCAGGTTCCCCACTGAGCAGAGACACCCCCCCCCATGTGGGGCTCCATCCCAGGACCCTGGGATCATGACCTGAGCTGAAGGCAGAGGCTTAAACCCACTGAACCACCCAGGGGCCCTGGCTTTTATGTTTCTAAAGGTACTTCTTGTTCAGTAGCTTCATTCTTCTAGAAAAAAGTGAGGAATCGGTTGAGTTGCTCTGGGGGGAAGGTCTCAAATTTTGAAGAGCCAAGTCTGAATGTAGCTGTTCTCTAGTGATCTGAAGGGCTAGACACAGACTTATTCTGGCTTCCAGGGAGCAGTTCCGTTATGGGCCCTCCAGACCATGCTGTGTTGGTTATGAAGATATATTTAAGGTCCTTGCCTTCTGCCCCAATCCATAATCGTACCCAATCTAAGCCCCTACCTTCATTCCACGAGGAAATCCCCCTGACGATCACCATTTGGGGAAAGCTGTGTTGTGCCTAAATTCCAGAATTGATTTAATCTGGCCACTTTGTGGTTCCTGTGGCAGTTCCTCATTGTGCCCGTCCCATTGCTCTCACCACTAGACCTATGTTACAGGCGCAGTTAACCTCCAATCCTACATGCTATGTTTTGTCTTTTTCTAATGGTGTCTATCAGAGATCCTGAACCAGTGGTGTGTAAGCCACATTCAGCCACAGACAGGCTTCATTTGGCTCAAGGACTTTAAAAAACAATTAAAAAAAAAATCACTTGAATTAGAAGCCAGCATTTAGAAATCCTTCAAGCTGGGATTTCCAGCTTTTCTTGACAAATCAGAAAAGTTGGCCACATGAAGCCAACAAGCCCATGAGGTAGTCATCGGCTGGGACTGAACGTAGCTGCCTCCAGTTTGAGAGATGGTTCTATGCTCTTCAATTTGCCTCAGGCCTGACCACTCCTTATTGCTCAGCCCTAATGTCTAGGTCTTTACCGTTTGACTTTGAATCTGTTTTTTTGTTATTTTTCTTAGAGTGGAGACAAAAACAAAATGTTTGTGTGTGCATGCCTTATGCACCCACGTTGCCATTAAAACCCGAGTAGGATTATCAGTAGCTAATACAAATAATCTACCCTTTATCTGCAACTTCCTCTCCTCAGCAATGTGCTTTGCCCATCCAGCTTAGTCCTTACGGTACTGTGTCCTTAGCATTACTTGCACCCGTAGGAGAGATGAGACACTCACTCTGATTTGGTTTACTTGATCTGTTCAATCTGACCACATCAGGGAATGGGGAAGAAGTTGTTTATGGACCCCTCCCTTGTACTTTCCCGCACTAAGTGGCTTCTCATGGGCAGTGTACTTTAGGCATCACTTCTTAGGATGCATGGCTTGGGACAAGGCGGGTCCCAGTGCTAAGGACACAGCTACATGCCATGGAATTGCTGGTCTTCACACTGGCCCCATAGAGGCCACACACACCGTTTATAGGCTAAATTAAAAGACATGGAATTGAGCGCACTGGGCAGCGCAATGTACAAACCGCTTTATAACTCTGTTGAATAATCATATCTGAAATAAATAAATAAATAAATAAATAACCGTATCTAACCTCTCAACCATCTGAACCTGAAGGGAATATTTAGGACCCGCCCCCCTGCAAAAGTATAGGAAAAATGAATTTGATATATTTGTTTTAATCTGATGGAAAGGCTTCATCCTTAGGAAAGTAGTTGAAAATATTTGGAATCCTCACTTTGGTTAAACTTATTTCAAATACATACTCATTTGGGGGGTAATATATTTTGAAATGGATAGATGAAACATTTGGAGTAATACCTTTTGTATAATTAAGACATGGGCGGGGAGCATGCCTTTTTAAAAGGAATATTCTGCATGCTTCCTGTCAGCTCTTTTTAATATTACAGACTGATTTGGGGGTGGTGGTTTGATCTTCCTGTGGGCAAAAAAGACCTTTAATAGTTCATTGTTCAACAGAGATTCCAAGCTCCAGTTTTTTCACTGCAAGCGGCTCTCTCTTGCAAACACCAAACAACCCTGAATGGTTTTAAAGGACGGTTCAGAGAACTCCAAGTACCACTATTTCATGTTTAGATCCTGTTCCCCAGTAACAAAAAGCAGCATTCTTGCTTACTAAAAGCCCCTTCCCAAGGCTTCTTCTGGACTGTTGTTTGTTTGTTTCTTTCTTTCTTTTTTTACCCCCAGATCTCTCCCCACTTGTGTCTAAAGCGAAGTGATTATAAAACAGAATGACACATAAACTTGTTCAAATATAGCACTTTGTAGACACCCTTTGCTTTTTATTGCAAGGTAACAATCCCGGCTGTTTGTTTTAGAAATGGTAATGTTGTATCATTGTAACAAATTATACTTAAAAATCATTTAGTGTGAAATTGCAGATTAATCCCATAGGGATGGGGTAGTAACAATCACCCAGCCCTTTGGAGCGTGCAGATGGTGAATCTGGGATTTACAATAGGAACAATCACTGATTACATGCACGGGTATAACGGACAAAAAGGCCTCTGCAGCTTCAGCTTGGAGAATACGGTGGAGGTCCTAGCGCCTGACTTGTTTGGGACTCTCCATTGCGAAGAATGTCCGTTCGATCACCTAGCCTGTGTGAGGGTCTGCAGCACACCTTATGTGCTTTGAAACCTACCAAGTGTTGTCTCCCTGGGCTTCCCTTTAACCCTTCTAAATTCCATTAGAATTTGTTGAAAGAGCGATTTCACAGTAGGGTGTGCAGTGGGAATTTGGCAGATGTGCCCAGGCAAGAAAGCTCATTATCAGAACCAGTACCTGCTGCTCCGGGAGGAAAGTTGTCCTGCATGTGGACTGGGGGCCAGGGAGGACTCTGCACTTCAGAAATGAATCTGTCCCCGAAATGAAAAGCACCCCTAAGTACAATGCCCCAGAGTTTGAAACTCCTTTGGCAGAGCTCCTGACTGTGAACCCTATGACACACATGCTAAGAAAACAGGGTACTTATACACATAGTACGAGTACTGTGAGTATGGACCATGGTACAGTAAACGACCACCCAGTCATGTGCCTGGGACTGTGAACTGATTGAGCGAGTAACGCCGATCTCCTTTAAACTCTACAGATTTGAAAAACACTCACTAAATTTTAAAAATCAAAATGGCCATCACAATGGCAATTTAGATTCATATGCAACTTCTAGATCCACGCCTAGAAGTCCCCTCCCACATCTCAGCTTTGATTTTTAAATGCAAAAGTAAGAAATATTCCTATTAAAAAAGAACAGGTTGGGGGTGTGTGTGGGGTTGGGGGACAAGTTGTTTCAGAAGAAAACCAAAAAGCTGGAATGCTTCAAAGAATTTAATACAATCGTCTTGGCTTTCTAGGGCTTGTTTTTTCAAAACAAAACCCCTTTACCCGAATGAATGTTTTATTCCAAATATTTTTGATCAAAACATTGTTTTGTCAAGTGCTCGGAGCAAATGGAAGTGGACTCTAAGTGGTTGTTGTCTTTGTCTAGAGAAACCGTTTTTGCTTTTAGGCAAATGGACCCCAGACTGGTTTTATTGCTTTTCTTGAACCCAGGGATGTGTGGCCCTGATGGGCTAGCTCAGTGCTAATGACCATGTGCTCTCTATCGGACCCCTTAATGACTCTCCCAGGAGGGTGTTACAGCCCCATCTTGAGGGGATGCTTGTAAGTGTCTCAGGATAATTCCAGAGGTGATTTGCAACTGGCCCTTATTTTAGTCTTGACTCATAGGAGCTGGGTTGGAGAACAGCTTGTTAAGAATGACCTGTGTGACCTTTGTCACAGTAGGAACATGGAGGCAAGGCTCATTCCGTGGAGAAAGTCTGTTTTGTCAGCTTTGACACCCCTTATGGCATCCGATATCAAGGATCTCGTTGGTGATACACTCCTTTAAAAAGGAAGGGTTGGCTAGGGTGCCTGGGTCACTCAATAGTTCATCAACAGACTCTTGATTTCAGCTGAGGTCGTGCTCTCAGGGTCTTGAGATGGAGCCCTGGGTCAGCCTCCAGTACCTGTGAGTACTGTGAGAGCTGCTTGAGTATCCCTCCCTGCCTCCCTCTCCCTTGGCTCCACCCTTCCCCCTCCCAGCTACCCCCCCCCCCCATCCTATGTGTGAACAGAGCCAGTGCTTTTCTCTTTCTCTTTACAAAAAGGGGGCGGTGGGGGAAGGGGTTAAGGAGGTCACGTGTTGTGATGAGCACTGGGCGTTACACACAACTAATGAATCGCTGCACACCACATCAAAAACTAATGATGGGCTATATGTTAGATAACTGAACATAGTTAAAAAAAAAAAATAGAGAAAAATGGAGGGAGGAAAAAAAGGAACGATTGGCCAAAGCTGAGAAACTGATTTTTAACCCACAGTGTAAGCTAAATATCCATGAGTACATTCCAATATAAATGATGGAAGACATAGATAAATGTATGAGAGACAAATATTCCTTTCAGAAGAATCCCAATTACTGTATGCAGATGACCTCCATCTCCTGGAGGTGGGGTACGATTCCCCCCTTCCCCTTCACTGTTGAGCTGGTCTTAGCGACCTGCCCTCCAACTTGCAGGATTTAGAGAGGGAAATAGTAACTTGACAGTGGAGCAGCCTGGCACATAGATGACCTTGACCAAGTGATGAAGGTTAATGTTGGCTGTGATGCCCTGGGGATCCCATGCACCCCCTAATAGGATGTGATGGGATGAGAAGGCACTTCGCCCCTTCCTACAAAACCTGTGACTTCAGACTACTCATTAGAACATTAGAAAATCCCAAACTACAAAATACCAGATCAGTACCCTTCAAAACTGTCATGGTCCTGAAAAACAGCAGAAGTATGAGAAACTGTCCCAGACCAAAGGAGACTGCATAGGACATGGTAACTAAGGCTGCGCGGTATCCTGGGTTGGATCCTAGAGGAAGAGAAGGACATAGTGGGGGGGGGGGGGGGGAGGGGATAAAATCTGAATCAATTCTGGAGTCTATTTATGAAAATGTACCACCATGGCTCTGACAATGCACCATTGTAATGTGCAAGGACATTGTAATGTGGGAGGTCTCTGTATCATTGCAATTTTTCTGTAAATGTAAAATGCTTCCAAAACCATTCATTTGAAATCAAGTAAATGACCCCTCGCTGTTTGTAGCTGTAGGATGTCCGATAGCTGAGAGGTGGATGCACCCCGCGTGCCCAGTAGTGGAGAATACAGTGTGGTTGGACAAGGGAACACTCAGCCTTAAGAAGGAAGAAAATTCCAACACGGGCTACATCCAGGAAAAACCCTAAGGACATTCTCCTAAATAAGCCCAGTCACAAAAACATAAATGATGTAGGATTCCTCTTCTATGCTAGATCCCTCATCTAATCCGCTTTTAACCTAGAATAGTCCAATTCACAGTGACAGAAAACAGAATGGTGTTTGTTGGGGGCGGGGGAGGGCAGGAATGGAGGGTTACTGTTTCATGGGCATAGATTTTCCATTTTGAAAGACAAAAAAGTTCTAAAGATTTGTTGCACAATGATGCAAATGTCCTTAGCACCACTGAACTGGAGCAAACATAATATGGTAAATTTTATGTTCTATGTTTACCTCAATTTAAGTTTGTTTGTTTGCTTTTTTAATCAGGGAAATGCATAGGAGAGCTACAAATTAGGAAAGCATTTCCTTACCATAAAAAAAGCCTCATGGTTGGGCTCTGAGCCTTGGTACTATGGACATTTGTGCTTGAGGATTTTTTTTTTTTTTTTAAGATTTTATTTCTGGAAGAGAGAGAGGGCAAGGGGAGGAGTAGAGGGAGAGGGACAAGCAGACTGTGCACTGAATACAGATCCCACGACTCTGAGATCAGGACCTGAACTGAAACCAAGAGTCAGACATTTAACTGACTGAGCCATCGAGGCGCCCCTCGATGATTCTTCAGAGTTGTGGGGGGGCATCCTATAAATTGTAGGATGTTTAGCCATATCGCTGGCCTCCCTACCACATGCCCATGGCATGCCTTCCCCTATCAGGACAAACAAAAGTGTCCTCAGACATTAATGTCCCCTGGGTTTCAGGAAGCAACTTGCCTTGGCCAAGAACCACTGGTCTACTGAAAGACTAGGGAAGAAAGGAAACAGATTAAAAAGAAAATTGTCTAGGGAGCCTAGGTGGCTCAGTGGGTTAAGCCTCTGCCTTTGGCTCAGGTCATGGTCTCAGGGTCCTGGGATCAAGCCCCAAATTGGGCTCTCTGATCAGTGGGGAGCCTGTTTCCCCCTCTCTCTGTCTGCCTCTTTGCCTACTTGTGATCTCTCTCTCTGTCAAATAAATAAAATCTTAAAAAAAATTTTTTTTCTAGATCTTCACTGTCCAATATGGTAATCACTAGCCATATGGGGCTCTTTAAAATTTAACAATTTAAATGAAAGTCACCATATTAGCCCCATCTCAAGTGTTTGTTGGTCCCATGTGGCTCATGGCTACCATATTGGCCATCACATGTAAAGACCATTACCATCCTCACAGAAAGTTCTATCTAGGTGTTTAGTTCAGTCACTGTATTTCTCCTGTCACCTGTCTGGTGGGTGTACTCTTAACATCCTTTCCAGGCTGTCAGTGTGGGTGATGTTGTGAATGAATGACAGAACAGATCTGCTATTAGGCCAGTAACTGTTACCAAAGCTGCCCCTTGTTACTGCCCTAGGGGCAGTAAATGGGGGACCAAAATTAAGTAACTTGTGAGAAGAACATACCTACCTGTTGGTGGTCCCAGTAAACACCTCTTAGAGCTCCTTTGTTTTTTGCCTCTTAAAAATCTAACAGCACCCATCAGTTGAAGACCATCCTGGTCAGCAATCCCTTCCAGTTCTGACAATCGTGGTGTCTTCCCCAAGCAGTGGAACCTAAGGGGCAGACATGCTGATGGAAGCCAAGGTCCCTTTGGCCATGAAGATGAAGGGTAGAAGGATCGTGCACACAGTTAGAGCTTATATTATATGAGCACATTGAAAGGGTTTCTGGAATCTTCCACTGTAGGTCTACTCTCCTTTCTTAGGCAAGTAAAAACTAGCTATTCATATTCAAACACACCTTTAGTTCCCAGAATCGGGAGATGCAGACTTCCTCCTTCTCCTCTTTCCCAAGACCTCTGAGGTCACAAAAATAGACACAGTAGCATTAGGCAGGGTCTTTCAGTGAGAAGATAGTTCTGTGAGATCTGACACTTGGTGAGATCCTTGTGTGGTCTAGGTATGAGGCGAATCTTTTAACTGTTTTTCTTTACCAAAAAAAAAAAAAAATTTCTCCTTTGGTTCTTGGGGAAAGGGTGAAGTCATTCTCAAATGCTCTATCTCATTCCTTGTTGGTGTTTTAAAACTCAGATGTGAAGTCACTGTCACCTTATTTATCTGTCAGATTCTGGAAAGGATTGGGCTCCTGGTGGGAGAGGGGGGGTAGATGAGTGGGGTGTTTGGTGTAAGGTGTTCGTACTCCTTTGGCTGATTTTATTTTTAAGTTACAAATGAGGATTTTAAAAAATATTTAAAGCATACAATATCATACTGGTGACAAGAACTAAGAAGTAAATAGAAATTAGTCAGCCTTGAAGACATTACACTAAGTGGAGTAAGCCAGTCGCAGAGCAACGAATACTGCATGGTTTTACATATGAGATCCCTAAGACAGTCAACCTTGTAGAAATAGTAGACCGGTGGTTACCAGGGGTGGGAAGAGGGGGACATGGGGACTTGACTCACCAGATGTAAAGGTTGAATTACATAAAGACGTTCTACAGCTCAGTACAACATAGTGCCTGTGGTTAACTGTTAAGAGTGGGGACTTCATGTTAAAGGTTCTTACTGCAAAAAAAGTAAATGTTAGGGGCACCGGGGTGGCTCAGTCATTAAGCGTCAGCCTTTGGCTCAGGTCATGATCCCAGGGTCCTGAGATCAAGCCCCATATTGGGCTCTCTGCTCAGCGGGGAACCTGTTTCTCCCTCTCCCGGCTCCCCTTGCTTATGTTCCCTCTCTCACTATCTCTGTCATAAATAAAATAACATTTTTACTTTACTTTTTTTTTTTTAATGTTACAGACTAACAGGAAAAAATTTGCCAAAGAATACAAACCATTGTTGTTGTTGTTTTCTAGTTTAAGGTATAACTGACAAAGTTGTAAGATACTTGAATGTATAACATGATGGTTTGACACAACTGTATTTTGTGCACTGTTCCTCTCATCACGTTAATTGACCTGTCCATCATCTCACCTATTTTTTTAATGTGTGTGAGAACATTTAAGTTGTCCTCTCAGCAAATTTTAATTATACAACAGTGTTACCAACTACAGTAACCACATTTCACATTAGATTCTCAGACCTTACTCATTTTATAAGTGAAAATTTGTACGTTTTGACCAACCTCTCCATATTCCAAGCCCCTCAGACCCTGGAAACCACTTTTCTACTGTTGTGTTGAGTTTGACTTTTCTAGATAGCATATAGAAGTGATACCATGCCTTATTTGTCCTTCTCTGGATAACCACACTCAGCATGATGTCCTCCAAGTTCATCCATGTTGTTGCAAATGGCAGGATTTCCTTCTTTTCTGAGGCTGAATAATATTTCATTGTGTGTGTGAATATACACCCCCCCACACACACCCCATATCTTCTTTATCCACTCATCCATTGACAGACACTCAGATAGTTCGCGTACCTTGGCTATTGTGAATAATGACGCAATGAACACGGGAGTATAGGAACCGCTTCACGATTGTGATTTTGTTTCCTTTGGATATATACCCATCAGTGGGCTTGCTGGATCCTATGGTAGTTCTACTATGTTCTATTTCCCACAGTGGCTGCACCAGTTTATATTCTCAGCAGCAGTGTACAGGAGTTCCATTCTCTCCACATTCTCGTCAACCTTTGCTATTCCTTGTTTTCTTGATGACAGACATCCTACAGGTATGAGGTGATCTCACTGGGATTTTGATTTGCATTTTCCTGATGCTCACTCATGTTGAACAACTTTTCATGTACCTGTTGACTATTTGTATGTCTTCTTTGGAAAAATGACCATATAAGTCCTGTGTCCATTTTTTTCATTTTTTTCTTTTTCTTTTCTTTCTTTTTTCTCCTCTCTTCTTTTCTTTCTTTCTTTCTTTTTGCTATTGAGTTGTATGGGTTCTTTGGATATTTCAGATAAGATCCCCTTATTGGACATAGTTTGCAAGTATTTTCTCCCATTCTGTAGGTGGACTTTTATTTGTTAATGGTTTCCTTTGTCGTGCAGAAACTTTTTAGTTTGATGTAGTCCCAGATGTTTTTCCTCCGATTACCTTGCTTTTGGAGTCAAATTCAAAAAATCATGCTAAGACCAACGTCAAGGAGCTGATCCCCTCTTTTCTTCTAGGAGTGTTATGGTTTCATGTCTTTAATCCATTTTTAGTTGATTTTGGTGTATGGTGTAAGATAGTGATCCAGTTCATTTGCATGTGGCTGTCCAGTTTTCCCTATACCATTCATTAAAGAGAGTATCATTTATTGTATATTCTTGTCTCTATTATTGTGCATTAATTGGCTCCTTTTTCATAAATTGATATGAGTTTATTTCTGGTCTCTCTGTTCCATTAACCTGTGTCTGTTTTTATGCCATTACCAACCTGTCGATTACTAGAGCCAGTGGAATACCTCTGGCTTTTTTTTATTGTTTCTCCATATTGCTCGGGCTATTCGGGGGTTTTGTTTGTTTGTTTGTTTGTTTTGTTTTGGGTTCATACAACTTTTTAAAAAGATTTTCTTTATTTTAGAGTGAGAGCAAGAGCGAGCACAAGCAGGGAGGGGATTAGAGGGAGAGGGACAAGCAGACTCTGTGCTGAGTGCGTGGTCTGGTGCAGGGCTCGATCCCAGAACCTTGAGATCAAGACCTGAGCCAAAATCAGGAATCTGACACTTAACTGACTGAGACACCCAGGTGCCACCAGTTCATACAAATTTTAGGATTTTTTTTTCATATCTATGAAAAATGGCATTGGAATTTTGATAAGGATGGTATTGAATCTATAGATTCCTTTAGGCTATAGGGACATTTTAACAATATTCTTTTTTTTTTAAGATTTTACTTATTTATTTGACAGACAGAGATCACAAGTAGGCAGAGAGGCAGGCCGAGAGAGAAGAAGGGAAGCAGGCTCCCCGCTGAGCAGAGAGCCCGATGCGGGGCTCAATCCCAGGACCCTGGGATCATGACCTGAGCCGAAGGCAGAGGCTTTAACCCACTGAGCCACCCAGGCACCTCTATTTTAACGATATTCTAATCCATGAATGTGGAATTCATTTCCACTTGCTAGTGTTCAACTTCTTTTAATATCTTAAACTTCTTGGCATACTGATAGATCTTTTACCTCCTTGGTTACACTTATTCATGAGTATTTTATTCTTTTTGATGCTACTGGAAATTGAATTGTTTTCTTAATTTTTCTTCTAGTTCGTTGTTGCCAAGGAGTTTTCTAGAGAAAGGCTTTAAATCTCTTAAGGTCTGGAAGGAAGACAGGGATAAATAGAGGGAGAGATTTTTCATGGATGAGATAGTTTTTTTAGTGGTGGTAGATATACATAAAATTTACCATCTTAACCATTTCTAAGTATACAATTATGCAGCATTCATTATATTCTCAGTGTTGTGCAAACATCACCACCATTCATCTCCAAAATGGAATCATTTTCTCAAATGGAAACTCTGTCCCCATCACATGCTAACTCCCATCTCCTATCTCCCCAGCCCCTGGTAAGCACTCTTCTTTCTGTACCCATTTTACTACTCCAGGAATCTCCTATAAGTAGCATCATTCAGGATTTGTCCATTTGTAACTTATTTTGCTTAGCATGATGTCTTCAAGATTCATCTGTATTATGGCATTTGTCAGACTTTTCTTCCCTTCCTTTTTTAAAAAAAAATTTTAAAGATTTTTATTTATTTATTTATTTGACAGAAAGAGATCACAAGGAGGCAGAGAGGCAGGCAGAGAGAGAGGAAGGGAAGCAGGCTCCCTGCTGAGCAGAGAGCCCGATGTGGGGCTTGATCCCAGGACCCCGAGATCATGACCTGAGCTGAAGGCAGAGGCTTTGACCCACTGAGCCACCCAGGCGCCCCCTTCCCTTCCTTACTGAGGCTGAATAGTGTTCCATTGCTCATGTATATAAATATATATTCACTCATTTTATTGTCTGTGTTCACATACATACATATACCACATTTTATTTATCTGATGATAGACATGCAGCTTATTTCTACCTTTTGGTTCTTGCAAGAAATATTATTATGAACCTGGGTGTATAAGTAGCTGAGTCCCCGAGTCCCTGTGTTCAGTTTTTTTGAGTATACTCTTAGGAGTGGAATTCCTGGATCATATGGCAAGAAACTGCTCTTTAAGACCCTGAGTACACAGGATGTGGGCTAGTCTGCTCGGGCTGCTATGACAAAACCCTGTGGACTGAGTGGCTTACAGAACAGATGTATTTTTCACAATTCTGGAGCTAGGGAAGTCTAATCAAGGTGCCAAGATATTTGGTTCTTGATGAAGACTTTTGTAGAAGGTCATCTTCTTGCTGTGTGCTCACACAGCCTTTCTTTCTTGTTCTTCTTATGAGGGGACCAATCCCACCATGGATGTTGCATTCTGGTGAACTACTCTAAACCCAGTTACCTCCCCAGAAGTGTTAACCTCCAGATATCATCACGTGGGAATTAGGGCTCCAACACAGAGACTTGGGCAGGATACAAGCATATGGTCTAGAGTCAAATCCCTCTAGATTTTTATCTTGAATCTTTCACAACTTTCTCCCCTTTACTTATTTAATGGAAATTAACACCTGGGTTACATTCTCTTTAAGGACTGTGTCCTGGAACTTCATCAGTTTGCTTGATGCTGAAAGGAATAACTTAATTACAATAGCATGTTTAACCAGTTACAGATAGGTTTGGGAACAAATAAAGGTGATACTTAAGCATTCAGTTCAACCTGTGGGGACAGAAGCAGGGAGGCCAGTTTTTCACACCTCACACAATGAATGTTGGTCACCTGGAGATCTTATTCAAAAGCAGGTTCTGGTTCGGTAAGTCTACAATGAGGTCTGAAATTGTATAGTTCTGAGTGCTCCCAGTTGGTGTTGATGCTGCTCGTTCGCAGATCTTTAGGCAGCAATGTTCTAGAAGGTCTCTTGCTGTTTTTTGTTTGTTTGTTTGTTTTAATTATTTGACAGAGAGAGAGGAATCACAAGTAGTCAGAGAGGGAGGCAGAGTGAGACAAAGGGGGAATCAGGCTCCCTGCTGAGCAGACAGCCCGATGCAAGGCTTGATCTCAGGACACTGAGATCATGACCTGAGCTGAAGGCAGACGCTCAACCCTCTGAGCCACCCAGGCGCCCCTCTTGCTGTTTTTGAGAATTCCTCAGAGGTGGGTGTCCTCCGTGTGTTCATCAAGGTTAAAAAAGCAATGGTTAATTTAGGTGGAGGTCAGTAAAAGAATATATTTCTCATGGTTTTAGTTAATCTTGGGGAGTAATAAGCCATCCCAAACTTAGTGGCATAAAACCTCCTCCCTTTCTTGTTCTCACTGATTCTATGGGAAATGAATCCCAGCTGGTCTTGTTTTTGCTCCTTGATGTCTGGGACCTCAGCTGGGAAGACTGGAGAGTTGGGGTTGGCAGTGACTTGACAGCTGGGCTCAAAGTATCTGAAGACTCATTCACTCTGAAGTCTGGCTCCTTGCTGGCGTAGACTGAAGGACAAGACCCTACCGTTCAGAGGGTCTGTATGTGGCCTCTTCACATAGCTAGGCTTCTTCACAGCATGGCAGCCCTGGGGCAGCCAGACTGTCAATGGCAACTGTGTCTTTGACCTAGCCCCAGAAGCCACACAGCGTCCCTTCTGCCACATTCTGCTGGTTAGAAGTGAGTCACAGGCCCATCTAAATTCAAGAGAGAGAATTTAACTCCATCTTTTATAGAGGAATGGAAAGATCTAGAAGAGCAGGTGGAATGGGACCTATTGTGGTGACTAGTTTTAGAAAGAAATCTAATCTGCCAAACCTACTTTTAAAACGTTTTTCTCTTCTAGATTAAGATATTTTTGACAAAATACACCTTTTCAGTACATCTCTTTGATAGTAAAATCATTTTATTAGCAGTTAAAATCTTGCTCGGGGACCCAGGAGTGGATGATGGATTTACACTGAAATGTAAATTCTTCCCAAATATATCACCCTGAGAGCACCTTGGATCTCCTCCCTTAAGGCTTGCTTGCTTTCTTCTTCTTCTTTTTTTTTCATTTTTATTTCATTTTTTAAAATTTTTATTCATTTATTTGACAGAGTACGTGCACACAAGCAGGGGGAGCAGCAGATAGAGGGAGGGGGGATGTGGGCTCCTTGCCAAGCAGAGACCCCAGCTTAGAGCTCAATCCCAGGACCCTGGGATCATGACCCCGGCTGAAGGCAGACGCCCAACCCACTGAGCCACCCAGGTGCTCCCTCCTTTAAGGCTTTCACGAGACCATTGCATCCTTGATAACTATTCTTCATTCTTGCATCACATGCCTGTCCAGAAAGGACTTCAGATGACACAGAAGTGCTATCAGCTTGTGGTGGCCTTTGCAAAGAGGTCAATCTGAGTCCTTGGGTACAACTTGCTTGCATGCTTGTACCTATCCAAGTATTCTCCTCTGGTGAGCAGTTCCATCACTGACCAGTTGCCCAGGTCCCCCGCAGTTTGTAACCCCAGCACTACTTCCTGCTGCCTCGCCCCCATCCAATTCCATCTCGCTGTCTTGGTCTCACTACTTCCATTCCCATGCTAATGAGTCTAGTTGACAGTAATGTTAATTTCACTTCTTTGTTGTGGCCAGTGTGCCAGGTTATGTAAGATGTTGTCATTAGGGGAAACTGGATGAAGGATCTGAGGAAACCCTCTATTGTTTTTGCAATGTTTCTGTAAATCTATAAATCTTCCAAATTGTGTATATATGCAAGTGTGTGTGTGTGTGTGTGTGTTCCCCCACATAAGCACCAACATGCAGACATACATGAAGTCAACCACAGTTCTTGGTGCTTTTAAACACAATCATCTAAATAACATAGTTATTCTTAGAAAGTTTTAATACTGGGGCTCCTGGGTGGCTCAGTGGTTAGGCATCTGCCTTCGGCTCAGGTCCTGATCCCAGGGTCCTCGGTTCGAGCCCTGCATTGGCCTCCCTGCTTGGTGAGAAGCCTGCTTCTCTCTCTCCCACTCCCCCTGCTAGAGTTCCCTCTCTCACTGTGACTCTGTCACATAAATAAATAAAATCTTAAAAAAAATTTTTTTTAATACTAAAAGACACAATGTTTGGTGAGCAGTGTATCTCTGAATGTAGCAGATTATAAGTGGTTGATGGATGAACATCTTATGGGGTTATTCCACTTCCTTATTTAATAACTGGATTCGCAAGAGCTTCTTAAGCCTGAGTGACCCATCCTTTGTTGCCAGGCCTGGCCCAATGACCCCTACCAACGCCCCTGTCCCAATTCGTCTATCAGAGAAAAATGAATCTATTTCGGGAGCTATCAGTCCTCATTATCTCTAATTAGGTCTGGCGGCTGGAGACAGGCCTCATTATTTTTAATTGGGGCCCATCCTTCTAGAACAAAACGCCACCCAGTTGCATGCAGATCATGAGGGGATATGTGCTTGCAAGTTCAAAGTGAAATTGCATTGTGGGATTTCCAGGAAATCACACTATTTTCTGTCCTTTTGTTTCACCTAGATTTATAGTCATAGTTGTGGGTTGTTAAACCCAAAATAACAATTGAATGGGGACTCTCTGTGTTTATGTCAGAGGGTTTTTGTTGCTGTTGTTAGCACGCGCATCGCGCGTGAAGTTTTTCTTTCAAAATTAATGAATATTATAATGCTGGATATAATTTGGCAGATTGCTCATTTGAGTATCATTTAAATGCTGCTTTAGGCATGGCGTTATGCCATGGATAAATTTGCCTTGTTTCAAGGGACTCATATTTGCTCATTCTAATTTACTACTAAACAGATAATCCTTTACGTATCCTGTGCTTCTGTGTGTCATTGTTATCCTGCTAAATCACCAGTCAGTTGTTTCCTACCTTCCTGAAGTACGAAGTCCATTTTAGAAAATCCAGAAGTGTCCTCTGGCACCAGTACTGATTTTTTTTTTTTTTTCCCTTTTGGAGTTTTTGGCTGCTCCAGCTTTCAAAATATTTAAACGATCCAAGAGGGCAAATAATTTTTTTTTTTTTTTGACGAGCTCGAATGCCTTCCAAAGGCTCTTAGAGGACTTGTGGCCACTGGAGGTAGACGCTCTGAGGTCCAGCATGGGTCCTACCCCCTGAGAGAGCACCCCTGGTTGGGGCGGGGCTCTCTCCCATCCCCACAGGCCTTAGCAAACATTCAGGCAAAAATCTGGGCCCTCCTTAGAGCCAAGAGCTGTAAGCAAAGCAGACCACCCTGGAAGGAGGATTTTAAAAGCAGTTTCTCCCTGCTTTGCTTCCTTGGAGATACTTTTTAGACTTTTCAGAAAAGAAAGGCCAGGGCCTTCCATGGAATGTGAAAGGATCAATATGGCCGGGGCAGCTCTTCCAGTCCCCGTGCAGTGATTTCCCTGCCCACACCCAGTTTTATGACGAGCTCCTGGGTTAGCTGGAGGTAAGGGCCTTTGCTATTAATGCTTTTCCGTAACCTGGTAGGGATTTTCTGCCACCCTCTCATGTCTAAGGGTCCTTCTGAAATCTCTTTTCATCTCAACTAGATAGTCCAACGAGGTGCTACGACTTTCAGTGACAAAATTGCCCTGTGAAGTAGAGAGACTCACCACAGATCTTCCTGGGGTACTCTTGAGCAGCTGGATACTTATTTCCCACTTTTTAAAAAACAAAAATAATCTGTCTTATGACCCCCCTTTGTTCTGTGGATACTTAGTGACTATTTAGCAATGAGGAGGAAAATAGATTGGTGGTTGTTAAGGTTTATAAGCATGGGCACTGTTGTCCCTGGATGGATGCAGAGCATGTTCCAAAAATAAGTTTACGGGGCCCCTGACCCCCTCCCGAAGGGGGAAATTTGTTTCCATTATGGAGTGTCAAGGCCTGTGTGCATGTGACCTCATGAGCCCTCATACCGATCCTGGGAAGTAAACCTTATCCACGTTTTTGCAAATGAGAAAACATGGCTCAGAAAGGTTAAGCAGTTAGCAAAGCCAGAACTAGATCCATTAAAAACATCAGCCAAGGCTACTGCGCGTCTCACCATCTCCAGCTGCCTCCAGCTGCCTCAGCAGCAAACAGCCACATTTTCTTCTCTTCTAATATTTAGTATCTTTGTTCTGTGGTGAATCTCTCCTGTGTTTGTTGCTGTTCTTTTGTTTCTTTAAATACCAGCTTTATTGAGATACAATTCACATACCTCGCATACCATTAAAATATATTTATTTTACTTTTATTATTTATTTATTTTCTAATACTCTCCACCCCTAACCTGGGGCTCAAACTCATGGCCCCTGAATCATTAACTGCATACTCTATCATTGGCGTGATTCAGGTATCCCCAAAATAAGTATTTTTAAAGTGTACCATTCAGTGAGTTCTAATGTATATACAAAGTCATGCAGCCATCACCACTATTGCAGAACATTTTTGTCACCTCAAAAAGAAATCCTGTACTCGTTAGCAATCAATCCCCTTTTGTGTCTCCCTTCAGTCCCCAGCAACCACTAAATCTATTTCGTTTCTATGGGTTAGCCTATTCCAGACACTTCACATAAGTTTTATGTTTTGTGTTTATTTCATTGAGCACAAAGTTTCCAAGGTTTATCCATGTTGTAGCAGGTGTCAGGGCTTCATTCTTCTTTGTAGCTCAGTAATATTCCATTGCATATATATATATCCTCTTTGTTTATCCATGTATCACTTGATAGACATTTTTTTTCATGTTATTTAACTTAGTCCATGATTCCTACATGGTCTTTGGGAGGTTGGCTGGATTAGGAAACTTTGTGGCAAATGAAAACATTTCTTACAGCTTATGTATAAATTCTTTTGCTTTTTTTGGACAATATTGTACAGAATTCTTCTTTTTATAGTGTAAAAGGGATCAATCACAAATTGATTATAATATTTGTTATTATATAACAAACAGTTATATAACCTCACCAGTATTCTGCAATACATTTTTTTTTCTGTCCACATCTGTTTTGTTTTGTTTTTTAATAAGCTTTGAATTACAACATGGCTGGGACTAGGGGGAGGCAAGTGAGGCACTTGCCTCATGTGCAGAATTTAAGGGATCACCAAAAAAAATCAAGATAATATTTTAATGCATTATTTTCTAAAAATCCCAATGCAAAAATCCATGATGAATAAAAAATACTAAAAATTTAAATATAGTATTTCTGTGTACCATACAGTATGACTAAGTTTATTATTGGTAATATGCTACTTCTGAATAGTAACCAGACCTTAGAGAACTTTGAGTCTAGAATTCAGTATCTTCAGACTTCTGTGCTGATGCTGCCTGGTTACTATGAAGGCCAGGATATAAGCGAGAATATTTGGAAAAGCACATCTCAGATATAGCTTTGCATGTTGGGATTGGGTGGAAAGGAGAAAAGAGAAATTCTTTTTTTTTTTCCTGAAACAACAAAGAGAAGGACAAAGAACATTACAATAGTTAAAACAGGTAAGAGTTTATTTCTTTGGAAATACAATATGATTACCCTTGTAAGCATCAGAAACCTGTGAAACAAACTTGGAAGAAGAAAAAAGAATGGTTTTACATATTTTTTTGAATGTTAAATCCTATTTGCAAGAATTAATAGAAAGAAGACCCTGTCCCCTTTGCCCAGGCTCCCCTATTGTTAACTGCTTATCCCATTTGTTTAATCATTTGTGCTTCCTTTACTCTAAGTCACTTTCTTTCTGGCATTCCCCCCACCCCCCATTCCAGTGCAGGATTCGCTATCGGGTCAGGGTTTACATTTAGCTGTCAGGTCTTCAGCCTCCTTATTTTTTCAACTTTTCCCTCCATGCCCCCTTTTTCCTTCTTTCCCCCTTTAGCC
Source organism: Mustela nigripes (assembly GCF_022355385.1). NCBI lineage: Eukaryota > Metazoa > Chordata > Mammalia > Carnivora > Mustelidae > Mustela > Mustela nigripes. Next base: position 17,592,980 of record NC_081564.1, read on the forward strand.
TCTTTTAACTAGAACCTTTTCTCTTTCTTTAAATTATTGACATTTTGAGAGGACCTGGCTGGCTCCGTCAGTTGAGCATCTGACTCTTGGTTTTGGCTCATGTCATGATCTCAGGGTTGGGAGATGGAACCTCACTCTGGGCTCTGGGCTCAGCGCTGAGTCTGCTTGAGACACTCTCCCTTTGCTGCTCTCCCAGCTAGCACTCCCTTTCTCTCTCTCTCTCTCTCTCAAATGAATGAATGAATGAATCAATCAATCAATCAAATCTTAAAATATTGACCTTTTGGAAGAATGCAGTCCCTGTCCGTTTTATTACTAGAACATTCCTCGTGTTGTGCTTGTTCCCTCACAATTCAGTTCTGGCTGTGCATTCTTGGCCACAATGCTGCAGAGGTGACACCACATCCATCTTAAGGAATCCCACCTGGAGGCTCCTAATGTCCATTTGCCCTCATTGGTGATGCTCACTTTTAACACCCAGCGGAGGCACGGTCTGAGCTCTCCACCGTATAATTACCGTCTTCCTCCTTTCGGCTAATACGCTGTCTGCGGGAAGATACACTGCACCTCACTGAAGTTTTTCCCCTGGATTCAGTAGTCTTTGAGGATTCTAACTTGATCCCTTCTTTTCTAAGATGGTTGTAAAATGCTAATTTAACTCTTTTTAAGAGCCCAAAGACAATAGAACAGAAGAGAGAGAAAAAGAAACCTTTTGTTTTAAATATATCAGGACCTGCTAAATGAGAGCCACCATACTTTCCAAACATCCAGAGCAGCGGTTAAGAATACTGGATTGGATATCTGCCTGCTAACACCACTGACTAGCTCTGTGACTTTGGGCAAGTTACTTGGTTTCTCAGATCTATAGCTTGCCCCTCTGCAAAGTGAAGTTATTAATACTTGACTCAAGAAGATTCTAACAAGGTGTGATAATTAATTTTTGGTGTCCACTTGCCTAAGCTAAGGAATGCCCAGATAGCTGGTGAAGCATTAATTTCTGGATGTGTCTGTATGATGCTTCTGGAAGAGTTTAGTATTTGAGTTGGTAGACTTGAGTAAAGTGGGCCTCATGTAATCAATCTACTGCGGGTCTGAATAGAACCTTGACCACCTATCACCTTTTTCTTCTTTGATCCTCTCCTTAGGGGCACCTGGGTGGCTCAGTGGGTTAAGCCTTTGCCTTCGGCTCAGGTCATGATCTCAGGGTCCTGGGATCGAATCCCACATTGGGCTCTCTGCTTGGTGGGGAGCCTGCTTCCCTCTCTCTCTCTTCCTGCCTCTCTGCCTACTTGTGATCTCTCTCTCTCTCTGTGTCAAATAAATAAATACAATATTTTTAAAAATCCTCTCCTTAAAGCATCTCACATTTGTGATTTGTCTTTTCTGGAAGATACATTCAGACATACACACAGTGATTCAGGAAATGCCAAGTCAAAGAATGAATGATTGAGCTAAAGATTGTGATCCCAATACAGTCCGCTCATTATTCACTTGGCTGGTGAACCTCAGCTTTTTCAAACTCCATTAACACCTCATTTACTGGGGTTTGATAGTAGGAGAGACAACATTCTGAGATGTGGGAATCTAGAATTGGCAGCACTTGCTAAGCTTATAAATTAGGATACTGCTGAAATGGAGACCTCCAAACGGCAGAGCCTTCAAGACGATAGAAGCTGTTTCTCTCAACAGCCCAGAGATAAGTGAGTAGCCTAGTGTGGCTGGGTGCTTCTGTCCTACAGGGCCATCCAAGGTCCCAGGCTGCTTCCGTCTTGTTCTTTCTTCTCCCTGGGGCTGTCCTTGTTTGCATGGTCAAAATTTACCACCAGGTCTGTAATCCAGCCAGTGGGAAGGGGAAAGGTGGAGGAGTAGGCCACACAATTTCCTCTTTAGGAAATTGATGCAGAATGTGGACACCTCGCTTCTGCTCACGTTCCATTGGTGAGTCACATAGTTACTCCTAAGTGCAAGGGAGGTTAGGAAATACAGTTTCTAGCTGGCCAGCCATGTGCCTGCCTAACAGTTAGGGAAGGATTCTCTAGTCCTCACATAGAGTCCCTGCTGTTTGCAACATGAAGAGAAAAGAGAGATGTGCTTTCTACATTTGAAAAACCTTACAGAGGACCACAGTAGACTGACTACAATGAACATGCCTAGCCAACCATTTGGTCCTAGGTATCCTGCGTTTCACCCAAATCTAGATACTTGCTGATTTTTCTGCCATTCTTTTATTTTTTATTTATTATTTTTTTTTAAAGAGTGCTGGGAAGCATTTCTTACCCCATCCTTCAAAGACCATCTCCAGTATCCCCTCCTATACAAAGGCGCCCAATAGATCTTGTTTACAAAAAGCCCCTTGCTCATGTCTTTCTCTTGGCCTGGTATGTTGGTTACTAGTATTCCTTTTTTTTTTTAAAGATTTTATTTATTTGATAGACAGAGATCTCAAGTAGGTGAAGAGGCAGGCAGAGAGAGAGAGGAGGAGGATGCAGGCTTCCTGCCGAGCAGAGAGCCCAATGCGGGGCTCAATCCCAGGACCCTGAGATCATGACCTGAGCCGAAGGCAGATGCTTAACCCACTGAGCCACCCAGGTACCCTGGTTGCTAGTATTCTTGTCTCTTCTGACCACATCTACATTTTATGCTTTCCAGTGGGTATTTCTGTGTCTTATATCTCTGTACAGCAGGTGCTTACAAATAGGAGTGCCTGATATCATATCATGCGCCTCTTGGGCTCCATGGGCTAATTACTTCATTCAATCCAAAGACAACCCTTTGGGGAGGGAGGGAATACCGTTTTTTTCCCATTTCATGGATGCAAAAAGTAAGTCTTAGCCAAATTAAGACACTTTCCCAAAGTCACTAGTCAAGGAAGCAGTGAAGACAGATCTCTCTCCCTACTTTTTGGATTCTGAAACTCTTGGGCCTCTTACCCTATAGGTTTCCCTGACCGACTGATTGATCAATTGACTGATTTCCTTTTTTTCTTTCCTTCTTTCCTTCCTTCCTTCCTAGATTCCATTAATTTAATTTATTTTGAGAGAGAGAGAGAATATGCAAGTGTGGGGAGGGGCAGAGAGAGAATTTTAAGCAGGCGCCATCCACAGTCAGTGCAGAGCCCAACATGGGGCTTGATCCTATGACCCTGAGATATGACAGGAACCAACTGAGATCCCCAGGCACCCCCTCCTTGATTTCTTGTAATGCATTGGATAACACTGTGTGCATGTATGCAAGTAGATGTAGGTATGTGCATTGGGTTGGGGGGCAGTGCTTTTGTTTACAGGAGGCTTATATATTTTTCCATAAAAGGGCGGTTTGTTCCTAGCACCTCAAGGCTTCTTCTATAAACTTTTAGGCGGAAAGAAGGGCTTCCTATTAAAAAGTTAATGTTCTCACCTGGAGCCATTGTTGGCACATCAAAGTCTAGAGTGTTTAGTGTAGCAAAGGCCTTGATGAGCAAAATTCTAGACTAAAAGCCATTGAGAAAGAGACTTCAAATCAAGCTTAACTGTACTCAAGTAGAAAACAAATTTTGAAAAATCCTAAATGTCAAAGGGCACAGAACAAACAGAGTTGGTTATTTGCAAACCATGTCAAAGGGCCAAATCCCTTAAGGTACAAAGAGTTCTTACAAGTTGATTAGAAAAATCCATAATCCAAAAAGGAGCTGGGGGAGAGGGGGAGAGGAGAGAGATGGTGGATTAAAGATAAAGAAATTCATATGGATTTTAGGCATGTGAAAAGAGGCTTAACCTTCCTTACAATTAAGGAAACGTTCCTTTTTGTTCCTCAGAGAGGTGACAAGCAAGACTTTTGGTAATACCAAGCAAGCCATATTGTGATGGAAAGAACCTGCACCTTTGGGCCCTGTTGGGAATGTAAAGTTGTGCATTCTTGATGCGGGGTAGTGTGGCAATGTTGAGCAAAATACCAGTAACCTGTAAACCTTCACTTCACAGTGTCACTTAGGAAGTCAGTATTCTGCAGTTTTCCTCAAAATATTTGCACAAATATTTGTGCCTCATAGTCAGATGTGTGATAAGTAATATCTTAGAACAGCCTCCATACTCACCTCCGCTTCTGGGTCAATATTTTATCTTATTTTTTAAAGAACTATTTATTTTAGAGAGCGTGTGCAAGCTGGGGAAGAGGGAGAGGGAGAATCTCAAGCAGATACCCTGCTGAGCACGGAACTGGGTGCAGGGCTTCATCCCAGGGGCCTGAGATCATGACCTCAGCTGAAATCAAGAGTTAGACGCTTAACCGACTGAGCCACCTGGGCGCCCCCAGGGTCAGTATTTTATGGTGACTCAGCACAACAGGAACTCATGGAGCCATGAAAAAGAATGCACGACCATATGATTACATACGCAGAAGCTATCTGGCACCAGCAGAGGTCACTTCTAGCATCTTCCTCTTCTACACAACAGAATTCTATTCTCTAGTAATCACGAAATGAAACAAATTTACAGAATTGTCAGAAAATTACGTGGAAAGCAACTTGTTTCACTGAACTTTTGGAAAGCAACTTGTTTCACTGAACTTTGTATATACAAATCATGCCAGTAAAACGTTTCAAAATTAAAATATTACAGTCCAAAATAGGAAAAGAAGTAATGGATTGGTATTTTATAATTAATGGATCTTTGGACCAAAGGGAGAAAAAGTTCTACTGGCCTCTTTGTCACAATAATGAATATACACTTTACATTATGTTTTTAAGCTTTTACTACTGCATATTTGTCAACAACTTCAATAGTGCTCTTTTTTTCATATGCATGTTCAGTAGATATAAAGCAACAGATATACAAACAGGGAAAGTCTTTTTTTTTTAAGATTTTATTTATTTATTTGGCAGGGAGAGACATCACAAGTAGGCAGAGAGACAGGCAGAGAGAGAGGGGGAAGCAGGCTCCCTGCTGAGTGGAGAGTCCTATGCGGGGCTGGATCCCAGGACCCTGAGACCATGACCTGAGCCAAAGGCAGAAGCTTACCCCACTGAGCCACCCAGGTGCCCCAAGATTTTATTTTTGAGTAATCTCTACACAGCCCAGGGCTTGAACCCATAACCCCAAGATCAAGGGTTGCACATTCCACTGACTGAACCAGCCAGGCAAGCCCAAGAAGGAAAAATCTTAAATAAAAGGATAAATTTGGTAGAGAATCACAAAAACTCTTTTTCACAATACATCCCAGAAATGGCAGTGTTATCCATGTCTTTGTATCTTCAGGTCCATTTTTGTAACTTTCAGATGGCTCCATAGTTGAAAATTTCCCCCAAAACAGTTCATTAGGGTTCCTCACATTTAGTAAAAACTTCTGAAGTTTTCCTTCTACAGAAATCAGAGTATGACCACACAACTTGGAAATCTCCAAGTTCTATGTAGAATTCAATGCCTTTTAAGGGGTAATCCACAAAATGGGCTAACTTGAGGCTTACAAATACATTATGAAACACAGCAGAAATAGTGGGGCTGTAATCATTTAAGACTTAGCTGAACAAAAGAGGCTTTCACGGACACTGACACTGTCTAGAATTGCCGGAGTCTTGGGATGATACGGAAGCAGACTGACTTTTAGCTGGTTTTAGTATGATTTGTAAATACTCTATATATAGCCACCTGGGCCAGTGTGCCATTCCCAGTTCCCCACCAGTCTGCCTCTGGAAGTGGACTCAGACCACAGGATGACCCCCAAGGGTGGGTAAGGGAAGCCACACAAGCAAGGAGCACAGAGCGTTTACATTGTATGTTCCCGGTTGGGCATCTTTAAGTGAGACATGCTCTTCCATATGCCTGGCATAAGCATGGAACAGCTCTGGGAGAACACAGAAGAATGACTCTGTGTCAAGAAGTCTGGGAAACTAAGGGGTTGGGTGGGAGCTTGTCTCTGTCTCTCCAGTGACTTCTATTCATTGAGAGACCTACCTGGGTCTCGGTGGAGAGGTCAAGAGCATCTTCACGTTCCTCCAGGACAGGTCACTGAGGGTCCTGACGTCCGTGTTCTCGGACTGCTCTGAAATGTAGGTGACTAATCCAAGATCAGCAGCGGCTGTAATGTAATCCCTGGGGAGGTCCGGTTTCCAGTTCTTATCGCTTTCAAGCCACCCCTTGTGCCACAGGTGGGTGGCCATAGGGTCCAGTCCCCGCCTCCTACGATGAATTTTTAATACTGCCCGCCCAGTGCTCTAGAATTGCATCATAGCTGCTGCTATGCATTGCAGGATCAAAAGCCAACAGGGAGGAAGTTTTGAATGGCTCAAGCGGAATAAGGCTCTCTCCTTGCAGGATGGCATCCAAGGTAATGTGACTGGGAGGCAGCCTCACTCCTGTACCTTCTCTTCTATCTGGAGCTGTTGAAACAACAGTAGCAGTCGGGTCTCCAGGATGGATGGAGCGAGAATGGGCTCACAGTTAAGATTCTAAATTTATTTGGTGATTGTGTTGAGGTGATCGGTAGATGTCCTCCTTTTATTGTTTGGGGGAGGTGATCCTTTTGGACAGAAGGGTGGGGTGTTACCAATTCATTGGAGATTGCCCTAACAGCAGAGCTCTCGATCATTCTTTCTGTGATCATGGAAATGGTCTGTATTCTCGACGTCCAATGCAGTAGCTGCTGGCCATATGTGACTGCTATGCTGGGGAACTGAATTTTAAATTTCATTTAATTTTAATTACTTTGAATAGCCACATATGTGTTGGGCAGCACAGGTAGAACCTTAAAGAATAGGTAGATACCTATAAAATCCTGGGGAATAGTGACCCTCACATGTGAGACTATCCCAGGTACATTGTGTTTACTTTTAGATGTGCTAGCCCCGAATTGTCTCAGGGAACAATCATCCTAAGAAGTTTAAACTGCACTATTTTCCTAGGCACATAGACAATGATAATAATTCTTCTGGAGCAGTGAAAGACAGAAGTTGAGTATCAAGCCTACTGGCTTTTTCCAGGAGTTCATTAAGAGCTTAAAGATGTAGAAGGGCAAATTTTTTTCCTGATCTTTCTTTTTTTTTCTTTTGCTTGACCATCTCTGGTTAATTGTCCATTTGGAAAACATTATCTGTTGGAAGGATAATTTCTCCTTTTTCAAACAGCCAAAAAGGTCACAGAAGCATTTATATATGTAGCTAGAATAATTTAGTAGCCAGCCACAGACTTCTCATGCACAATGAGGAAACTCTAGCCACAGCCTGTCATTGATCCATTCAGCCAATGATCCATTTCTATAGCACCTAAGGCATCACCTCGGCAACCGGTAACTCCAAATGGCACTGATGTACTTGAACTCCCAGAGGTCCAGATTTTACCTGCCATTCCTACATTATGTCTCAGAATAGTAACTGGGAAACATGATTTATGGGGAGAAATAATTTGGTTCATTGGAGAGCAGTATTCACTGTGGAGTGGGTCTCACAGAAATGTAGCCAGTAGATTTATCCTCAAGCAAGGCATCATGTGACATTTCCCATTGTCATGGCAGTATAAAATTCATGTAGAAGTATACACACAGCTTCCGCCATATGTGTTTATACATATATATAGAAAATGAAGGCGAGTTATCCTTCCTTCCTTTGTGAATTAATTCCCACATTCCTTTGGTAAATATTTGAGTGGAAATACTACTTCATAATAAAAACAAGCCAACTATTGATACTTCCAACATCTTGGACGAATCTCAAAGGCTGTGTGAAGGAAAGACAGTCTCAAAAGGTTATATACTCCGTGACTCTGTTATATAGCCTTCTTAAAATAACATGATTACAGAGCTGAAAAACAGAGCATGGGTTGCCAGGAGTTGGAGAAACTGGTTGGAAGCACTTTAGGAAATGGAGCAATTCTGTGTCTTGATTGTCATTGTGGTTACACAAAGACACACATGGGATAAAATTATAGAGAAGCACATGACATGACTCACCTAAAAGTTAGTGAAGTCAGAATGAAGTCTGAAGATTGTCCTCATGTTGGTTTCCTGGTACTACAGTTATTGTTAACTTGGGGGGAAGCTGGAGGAAGGGTACATGGGAACTTTCTGTACTAGTTTTGCAACTTCTTGTGGGTCTATAATTATTTCCAAATAAAAAGTTTTTTAAGAGCCTGGTTTGGAAATATTAGGGGTGGAGCCATTAGAAATGACCTCTGAAGGGGTTGGGCTTGATGAACCAAACAACATGAATGCTAATGTTGACTGAGCACTTCGTCCATGCCACTCAAGTGAGTATCATCTACATGTTGGCATTTTCAGGACACGGGTTAATTTATTCAAAAACTCAACTCATGCAAATCATCTGGGCAGTTGCCTCTTTCCTCCAAGTTAGTTGAATTGTAGGAACTTGTCATTTGGTCAGAAATCAGGAAGCTCCCCTGCCAGGTAATGAGGAAGCGACTCATGATTTCTAGCCATGTTCCATGTTTGTACAGAATGGATTCCACCATGTTTCTTTCATTCTTTTTAAAGTCTTTGTTTTAAAGTCTGGGTTCTCCGGAATATAAGTATTGCTACTCTGGCTTTCTTTCGGCATCTATCCATAAATGTTTCACCATTCCCTTACTTTCAATCTGCAGGTGTCTCTAGGTTTAGAAAGAGTCTCTTGTAGGCAACACATAGACAGGTCCTGTTTTGTTTTTGTTGTTGTTTTTTATCTGTTCCAACACTTTGTCTTTTGGTTGGAGCATTTAGTCCATATACATTCAAAGTAATTATTGATAGAGTGGTGCCTGGGTGGCTCAGTCAGTTAAGCATCTGACTATTGAGTTCAGCTCAGGTCATGATCTCAGGGTCATGGGATTGAGTCACCATGCCATGCACTCACGTGCTCTCTCTCTCAAAAATATATTTCTTGCCATTTTATTACTTGTTTTGTCATTGTTTCTGGAGGTTTTCTCTGACCCTTTCTTGTCTTTGCCACTTTGATTTCTTCTGCTGTTTTATGGTGGAATGTTCTGAATATATCTGCGAAGTCCATCAGGTCCAGCGTACCTTGTTTCCTTGTTGATTTTCTGTGTAAATGAACTGTCCATTGATGTAAGTGGAATGTTGAAGTCTCCTGTTATTATCAGTTCCTTTATGTTTGTTAGTTTATATATTTGGGTGCACTCACGTTAGCTGTATAAATATTTACAATTGTGCTATCTTCTTATTGGATTGTCCCCTTTATGATAATATAATGCCTTTTTTTGTCTGTTTTGACACATGGTGCTTCAAATAATAAGAACTTTGCCATAGTTCAAATATATTTTGGTGACTATACGTTTTTACGATTAGAACACACCAGAGACAAATGCATGGGTAGTTTTTAAATTAAATGCATGGGTAACTTTTAAATAAATAAAAATTATTAATTTTAAGATATTTACACTCACAACATTGCAAAAATAGCACAGAGAGGTCCCATGTACACTTCCTCCAGTGTTCCTCAATGGTTACATCTTATATAACTGTCGTGTGATGTCGTGCAGGATAAATGATGTCGTGCAGGATAAATGATGTTGGGTAGTGATGTTGCCATTTTAGCACATCTGTGGATTTGCTGAACAAAAGCCACAATTAAGAGTAATCCTTTTCACCCTGGTTATCTTAGGTGCTAATTCACTAAGCTCCTTTTGCCTAGGATAGACTCATTTTCCTGTCTGGGTAGGAGGCGGTGTCACTAGAAGACAGGTAAAATAATATGTTAGATTCAGAGAATAGTTGGGCTCAATAAGCTGTTGGCTCTTATTTCTGATGTCTGCATTTAAAATTTTGCAACCTATTTTAGTACTACTTATTTTTTTTAATATCTTAATTTAATTTTATTTTTTTCAGTGTTCCAAGTTTCATTGCTTATGCACCATACCCAGTGCTCCATGCAATACGTACCCTCTTAATACCCAAGACCAGGTTCTCCCAACCTGCCATCTCCCTACCCTCCAAAATACTCAGTTTGTTTCTCAGAGTCCACAGTCTCTCGTGGTTCATCTCTTCCTCTGATTTTCCCCAATTCATATTTTTCCTTTCCTTCTCCTAATTCCTTATGTTCTACAAGTAAGTGAAATCATATGATAATTGGCTTTCTCTGCTTGACTTATTTCACTCAGCTTAATCTCCTCCAGTTCTGTCTATGTTGATATAAAAGCTGGGTATTTGTCCTTTCTGATGACTGCATAATATTCCATTGTATATATAGACCAAATCTTCTTTATCCAATTATCTGTTGAAGGGTGTCTCGACTCTGTCCACAGTTTGGCAACTGTGGCCATTGCTGCTATGAACATTGGGGTACAGATTACCCTTCTTTTTTTTTAAGATTTTATTTATTTATTTGACAGAGATCACAAGTAGGCAGAGAGGCAGGTGGCAGGGAGGAGCAGGCTCCATGCTGAGCAGAGAGCCTGATGTGGGGCTCGATCTCAGGACCCTGAGATCATGACCTGAACTGAAGGCAGAGGCTGAACCTACTGAGCCACCCAGGCGCCCCCAGATGACCCTTCTTTTCACTACATCTGTATCTTTGGGATAAATATGCAGTAGGGCAATTGCAGGGTCATAGGGTAGCTCTATTTTTAATTTCTTAAGGAATCTCCACACTGTTTTCCGAAGTGGCTACACCAACTTGCATTCCCACCAACAGTGTAAGAGGGTTCCCCTTTCTCCACATCCTCACCAACACTTGTTTTTTACTGTCTTGTCAATTTTGGCCATTCTAACTGGTGTAAGGTGGTATCTCAATGTGGTTTTGATTTGAATTTCCCTGATGGCTAATGATGATGAACATTTCCTCATGTGTCTGTTGGCCATTTGTATGTCTTCTTTGGAGATATGTCTGTTCATGTCTTCTGCCCTTTTTTGAACATGATTAATTTTTTGTGCGTGTTGAGTTTTAGGAGTTCTTTATAGATCTTGGATATCAGCCCTTTTTCTGTTGTGTCATTTGCAAATATCTTCTCCTATTCAGTATGGCTTATTTTTAAAGCAAAACTTCATCTAAAAAGGCCAGTGTGGGATATGTGTGTGTGTGTGTATATGTGTTTGTATTACTACTATAATACAGGGGTACCTGGGTGGCTCAGTTGGTTAAGTGTCTGCTTTTGATCTCAGGGTCCTGGGATAGAGTCCTGCCTCAGGCTCCCCTCCCTGCTCAGCAGGGAGTCTGCTTCTCCTTCTCCCTCTGCCTCTTCCCTTTGCTTGTGCTTTCTCTCTCTCTCAAATAAATAAAATCTTTTAAAAAGAGAGAGAGAGAAAGAAAGAAAAACTCTGGAGTGCCTGGGTTCCTCAGTCTGTAGGTAAAGTATGTGACTCTTGATCTCTGGGTTGTAAGTTGCAGCCCCATGTTGAATGTAGAGATTACTTAAAAGTAAAATCTTAGGGGCCCCTGGGTAGCTCCATCATTAAGCATCTGCCTTCAGCTCAGGTCATAATCCAGGTCCTGGGGTGGAGTCCTACGTCAGCCTCCCCACTCAGCAGGAAGCCTGCTTCTCCCTCTCCCACTCCCCCTGCTTGTGTTCCCTCTCTCGCAGTGTGTGTCTCTGTCAAATAAACAAATAACATCTTTTTAAAATCTTTAAAAAGCTCCTCAATATTTTAATCTGATCATGGGCTTCTTAAATTAACAATACAGACTCAACAGTCAACATTTCCAAGAGTTTCAGCTGATTTGGTACAATGATTTCATTTTGTCTCTGCTTAAACCAAGCATCTCACACAGAGGATACCATGGTGGTCAGAGAAGCTGGTTCTAATTATGCTGTTTTTCATCACTGTCAGAGATGGTGAAACTCCATTTTGCCTCCCATTTAGTTCTCTAGATATTCAGGATTCTGTCAGATGAGCTTTGCCCTCTTTCTTTGCTTCAGAATTTTACAACCGAACAGAACAAGAAGTTACTCTCAGTAGGACACAGGAAATGAAGGGTCATTTTCATCTTTTCAGATGTCAGTGTCTTGTTACTGACGTCTGGCTCTGTTCCTAATTCCACTTTTAATTGAGTCTTTAAAAAAAGATGATATTTACTGTTTTAACTTTTAATGAGGGCATCAGGGAGGGGCAGAGAGAATCTCAAGCTTACTCCATACTGAGCGTGGAGCCCATGGTTATCCATCTCATAACCCCGATATCATGACCTGCGCCAAAATCAAGAGTCAGATGCTTAACCGACATAGCTGCCCAGGTGCCCCAATCATGTCATTTTTATTTTTTTTTTTTTTTAAGATTTTATTTATTTGACAGACAGAGATCACAAGTAGGCAGAGAGGCAGGCAGAGAGAGAGAGGAGGAAGTAGGCTCCCCACGGAGCAGAGAGCCCGATGTGGGACTCAATCCCAGGACCCCAGGATCATGACCTGAGCCGAAGGCAGAGGCTTTAACCCACTGAGCCACCCAGGCGCCCCTCATGTCATTTTTAAAAGAGAAAAAAAACATGTATAAAACATTATCCCAGTATTTTTACATGCACACAAGCCTGGGGTGAGCAAGACTAGAAAGGAATATTCCAAAATGAAAACAGTGGTAATTTCTGAATGGTGATGATTTTTATTCTCTTTTTTCCAGAATGTATAAAATGAATATGTATTTCTTTTATAATCAGACAGAAAAAAGATACCATTTTAAAGAGCTATATCCATGGGGGATATTTAGTAGATGTTTATTTAATAAGTGTATTTCTCATTCTCCTTTCCCTACTTAAGCTCACCATGAACCTATGTCAACAAAAAAAATCCAGAAAAAGCTTTTTTTTCCTTGAGTGTAGTTGACACATAGTTTACATTCGTTTCATGTATAGGATATAGTGGTTCGACAAGTGTGTATATTGCACAATATGTTATCACCACAGGTGACAGCTACCATCTGTCCGCATGTGTTCCTATCCCGATGTCATGGACTCTGTTCCTTATGCTGTGCCTTTTATTCCTGCAACTTACTCATTCTATAACTGGAAGCCTGTATCTCCCCAGAAAAGTAAATTTAAAAAAAAAAAACAACTGTACATATGTATCTTTATTTCATGTATATTTGTCCCTAGGGGGTACCTGTTACATGCTGTCTTTCTCCCCCTTTGCTATAAGAAGCCCTAGAAATCCCAGCCCAAAGACACCCAGAGTACAATTTGCTGGGGTATGTGCATAAGAATTCTACCCTTTATGGAGTGAACATCTCCAGTAAGTTTATCCAGCCCATGGTTAAAGAGCTTGTACATACGTTTCATTTTTTTATTAAAATTTTGGGACAGAAAAGGTATGTTTCTTTGGAAAGTGGAAACCGAAAGACTAGCAATATCATTTGGGTTTTGGTATCTACCTACACTTTGCTTTTATAGATTTGAGATGGGTCCTTTTTGGTCTGCCTCCCCAGAAGAAAAAAGGAGGGGGAGGGGGCAAGCCCAGTATCACAAAAGGGAAATGACCTGGCTGGCATTGGACATGGAGGAAGAAGGGTTAGAAAATCTCCAATGAATTCCAGTCATAGGAAAAGAGGACCAGTTGAACTTGCAGTTTGTGGAACCAATAATCACCTTTTCAGGTGCTGTTGATAGTGCTGATGTACAGAGCACGCTGGAAGAAATGGGGTTCTAAGTATGGTCCTGGGCTTCCTGGACCTATTCACTGGGATGGCTTGGGCTACTTGTTAAACATCCATGTTCCTGCGCCCACACTCTGGATTTTCCCAGGCTTCACCTGGTGATCCTCTGCCATATTCAAGTTGGAGAACCACAGTCTCCACTGGCAGTGATTTCTAAACTTGCTGGAATTCCTAGCTGTTTTCACCAGAGTGTTATTTAAGCACAGATGTCAGAATGGGGACTAGTTAAAAGACCACATAGAAATGGTCTGCTGTGGGACATTTGTTAATTTCCTCATTGTCCCCAAAAGGACATGGACTGAGATGGAGCAGGGTGGGGGGCAGGGGGTGCTGGGGGATATCCTGGGAAAATTCCAAGCCACACGTTTGCATTCCTTGATCCAAATAGGTTTTAGTGTAATGTACAGTCAATATCCAATTTCTGCTAAAATTTTTTAAGGCTCCCAGACCATGAAGTATCTTTTGTTCCAGGGAAAGCTAGCTGAGGATGCCAGGGAGATTCTTAAGACAAGAAAACGCCTCTTATACAATTTGGTCTATAAACTCAGGGAAACAGGATTTCTAGGTACTTCCATGGATTTCAGAAAGGCAAAAAATATCAAATAAATATTCTCAAATAAATAGCCTCTGCTTAAAACTGCTGTGTTGCAGCATTATTAACAACAGCCAAGACATGGAAGCAATCTAGGTGTTGATCGATGGATGAATGGATAAAGAAAGTGTGTGTGTGTGTGCGTGTGTGTGTGTGTTGTTATTCAACCGTAAGAAGATTTTACCGCTTGTGACAACATTGATGGCATTACGCTAAGTGAAACAAGTCAAATAAAGACAAATATTGTATGATGTCACTCATATGTAGACCCTTAAAACAATGGCAAAACCAAGCATATAGATACAGAGAACAGATTGTTGGGTGCTAGAGGTGGGGGCTGGGTGAAATGGGTGAAGAGGGTCAAAAGGAACAAACTTCCAGTGGTAAAATAAATAAATCCTAAGGTTGTAATAGATAGCATGGTGACTATAGTTAATAATACTGTATTGTATATTTGAAAGTTGTTAAGAGTAAATCTTTAAAATTTCTCATCACAGAAAAGCATTTTGTAACTGTGGTGATGGATATTAACTAGACTTTTCACGATCCTTTCATAGTGGATACAACCATTGAACTACGTTGCACATCTGAGATTAATACAATGTTTCATGTCCATTACATTTCAATTGAAAAATGTATATACCAGGGAAAACTCTGCTATGAATCTTTCAAAATCTTTTTTTCTGACATGTATTTTAACTTCTAGTTGGGAGTTTAGTGAGTGACATATAGGTCTCGCATTTGGTATTTTCTTAGAGTAGTTAGCCTGGAAGATATGGTCTGTACTGTAACTGCAGATGTTTTCTCCACCTGTAAGTCCCATGGGGCAATTAAGAACCCGTGAACTGCTCCATTTTTAATTAGGAGACCATCTAATCCCTAAGGTAATTTAGGAGCATTATTCTGTTTGCTGATATTCATAATTATACTCATTCAGTAGTGATTAAGACGCTGCAGTTGGATAATAAAGCGCCAACAGTCCGCTTGTCCTGAGATGAAAAGACAGTCCCTCACTTCAACTGTTGAGCTGTCACTATCAAACAAATCAGAGACCTAAAACCCTGTGGTGTTATAACGCTTTTATCGCTCAAGTTCGATCCTTGTCCGTTCCACAGCTAAGACCCCTTGAATCAAAATATTGGACCACACTCTCTTAACGGGCATTTGATTTAAATTTTAGCTGCCACCGAGGATGGTCATTCAGAATTTGGGGACAGCATCTTCAGAAGGGCTTCTTTTGAGAGCTAGATATGTCTGCCTGTCCGGGGAGCGAACACTCGTCAAGTTCTATGCTTGAAACTGCTACCAGCTGTTTGCAGTGAATTTCTGGTTTCTGTTCGGGAAGGGAACGTCTCCACTCAAGTTCCAAGTGATGCCATTTGGCAAGATGGTTGGGCACCACAAAAGTGGAGCTGCTTGGAATCCAGAAAACCTTAAATAAGAAGTATCACACCTCCCGATCTGAGCGAAGTATCAACAAACCACTGAACACTGGGAAGTATTCTATTTGAAATTCCACTTTGATTCCCTTGGTGCATGCAGTTCTGTTTTGTTTTATCTTTGTTCTCTAACTACCATTGATTCAGAGGTCTGGCTCCTAAGAAAAAGAAACATGTGCCAGCCAAGAGACAGTGTGGAGATCCGAAACCTTGTTCTGTAAAGGTCCAGATAGTAAGTATTTTAGGTTTTGTGGGCTCCACAGTCTCTGTTGCAAGGATTCATCCCTCTTGGGTGTCATGGACCTATATACAGAAACAGTGAGTGTGGCCGTGTTCCAATAAATGGCGCTGAAATTGGAATTTCATGTAAGTTTCTCATGTCACGAAATATTATGTTCTTGATTTCCCATCACCCCATCCCCTGACCATTTAAAAATATGAAAACTGGGGCACCTGGGTGACTCAGTCATTAAGCATCTGCCTTCAGCTCAGGTCAGGATCTCAGGGTCCTGGGATTTAGCCCCCATCAGGCTCCCCTGCTTGGCAGAAAGCCTGCATCTCCCTCTCCCACTCCCCCTGCTTGTGGTCCCTCTCTCGCTGTGTCTTTCTCTGTCAAACACATAAATTAAAAAATCTTTAAAAATATTTTTAAAATGTAAAAACCACCTGTAACTTGTGACCAAAACAGGCAGCTATCTGGACTTGGCCCACAGGGCATGGTTTCCTCTCCTTCAACACAGAACATCAAAACCAGTTTCTTGTTTTTAGAATTCCATTCACTGCTGGTGAAGCTTCTGCAAACTGGCTTCATTATGAATTTTGCTTTCTTCCTGAGTCCCCACTGATATCATCCATCACATCCTTGCTGTCAGACTGTGACTGGACCCAGTTTCTTTCCATAGCACATCATGATCATCCGAAGCAAGCGTGATGTTCAAACTTCAGGATTGCTGTGATAGGAAAAAGGATAGTAATCCAGGGACATGAGCCATTTTTGATGATCGGGGAAGCCAATGCCTATTTGAGCCTGCTGCTTTCTTAGGGAAACCAACAAGGAGCATGTTAACAGGTGGCACGTACCCCCTGCTCTGTGGAAGCACGCCTAGGTGCTGTCCACCCTGCAGTACAGGCAGAGTAGAAATGACACCAGTGGGGCTGAGGTCTGTACCTATCCCTGTACAAGGAGCTACATCTGTCCCTCTCATGAGATTTGCGAGATCGGTTTACTCCCCCTCAGTGTTAGCAAAGTATCCCCCGGTGTTCCACTATTTTACCCTGTTGAGAACAACGAGGAGAATGGCTCTGTGGTAAGTATTTCCCAGCCTTTCCCAGGAACAGGCTTCTGTTCATGAAATCTGCAAATGGAGACATTACAGGAACACACATCCAACCCCTTGGGAGTTGACATGCGATCCCTTTGCTGATGGAGCAAAGGTTTCAAACTGCGGTTATTAAAGATGGTTTTCGGTGTCTGCCTGGGAGATGGCCCTTCACTACGGGAGGGTGGGGGAGGTGGTTGGGGAGCTCCCCCACCAACCATTCGAACTGCGGGCCGGATTTCTGGCCTGAACCCAGACATTAGAGCGCCTCATAGCTCCTAGGGAACCTGACAGGCAATTGTATTATGAAAGCTGACGTGCTGAATGGACCGCTTTTAACGATATTCTTTACCTGTCTCTTTGTGTTAAAGGGGGAATAAGCAAAGGAGCAGAGTGGAGAGTCGGGGAAGGCGGGAGGGGGATGGCAGGTGGAAAAAAGTATTGGTGGTTTCATGTGTGGAGCTGATGTAGACGGGGTAACAAGAAAGGGTTGCACAGAACAAGTCTCTTTTGTTCCCTGTCATCTTTAAATGAGTGTCAAAGTAGGCAGGGGGGCCTTTGACCGTTAACCGCACAATTTAGCCGGCCTGTTGTGTCCTGTGGGCTCCACCTCCTTGGCGTTTCTCAGATTAGAAAAGAAGGCCCCAGCCCCTTATAAATGGGCCATCTCTTGTTCTTTGTGTCCAGACTGCCCAGTGTGAAATCCACAGTGACGTTAAATGTTTTCTAATGAATAATTCCTGAAAGGAAATGGAGGACTATATGTGTAATGGATTGTAGCGCATTAAAATGTTTTATTTTGCGCACAAAAATGTTGTCCTTCACAAGCACCGTGATTGTTGCAAAAAGGCCTTTGTGACGGACCTGTTTCAATGGATTATCTGCAAGCGTTTCCATCCCAAATGGGAATCAAAGGCTGCCTTTGGCAAACGAATGTTTTTCAAGATGGCAGCCATGAAACACAGTTAGTATTTAAAGTTGCGGGTTTTAAAGGGATGTTTGAACTCGGGAGATTTTCTCACTTACTTCCCCTGCCCTTTTGATTTGAGAAAGTGAAGCGGCTCCCCCTCCTCCCCCTCGGACCTCTGTCCTGTTCTGGCGGCCGAATGGTCAGCCTTTGCGAGATCCTTGGAGCCTATTTCTTAGAGATGAGGAAGAGGTCCCAGGAATGGGTGGTGGGCACTTTTTCTTCGGCAAAAACTTCATTTTTCCCCCCAACCTTCTTCTGGATGTGTGCGGGCAAATATGAGATGGCAGGGAATTTCAAATGACATCTTGTTGTGATCTTAAGAAGTTCCCGGTCGGTTTCACTGGGAAAGATACTGGGATTTGACTGGTTCTTCAGTGTCTAAGTACAGAGACCCCTGGGTTTGTGCATTAACTCTGGTTTATACCAAAACTGATGGGGGTTTCTGGGCTTCTTGAATTGGTTTGATGTCTACTTCAGTTTCAGGGCTACCTTGTTGCTAGTTGGTCATCCACCCTGGCAAGGGTCTGCCCTCTTCCGGTCTTGTCTCTGGAACTTTACTAGCAGGGAGCTAGAGACAGAACAGCTGTCCTTTGCTGATGCTGACAGACTCAGCTTCTGTGAAAGGTGTAGTCCAACTTTTGGTTATCTTTCTTTATAGGGGAGAGGGTAACTATGCTTGTCCCCCAGAAAAAGCCTCCTTGGCCCTCGTGGAGGATATGTGGAGTGGAGCCGAAAACATCCACCATCGAGCTTCTCTCCACGAGCACGACGGTAATGGAATATCCTCGGAAGAAAGAAACCAATAAGCGTTGGGCTTCTGTGAATTACAGATGTCAACAGAAGGAGGTCTTGACTGCAAGAGTCTGCCCCAAATCCTTGCTGACTTTTAAGCTCCAGACATGGGACTAGCACAGGGTTGGAGAAGAAATAGAAACAAAAAGCAACACTTCTGGAAAGGACCACAGAGAACCGATCTAGTCACCTTTCCAACACGTAATTCCCATCTACTGATTTGTTCTCTTTTGACTTATCCTGTATATCTGCCATCTCTATAAGCTTAACTGGATTTCCACACAACACAAGACCTCTCAGCAGTTTGGCTTCCCCACCTACAATTTTATAGAGAACAAGTGAAAAATGAAAGCACGGAATTCTTCACAGGGACTGCTGTGCCATATTCTTTTCCTTGGGAGGAGATGCAACAGAATTAGGACCTGTGATGTTTTTAAAAGGCTTCTTATTGTGGGATATAATCCACCTACGGAAAAGTGCATAAAATAAATGTGTCGTGTCATTATTAGAAAGTACCCGCTGACCTGGAACATTCTAGTACTCCAGAAACCCTTCATGTGCCTCTTTCATGCCGTTTCCTTCATACCCACTTAAAGATAACCACTATTGGGATTTCCATGATCAGTTTTTGAATCATTTACTGACATTTGCAAACAACGTTTACAGACTCTGAGAAAAATCAGACTAATTTCACAAAGTGGAAGCCTCTAGATGGGCATTGCTGGCATGGAAATGAGCAGATATGTCTTAATGTGTATTATGGAAAAAAACTAGCAACCCCAATGCATCACTGCTTAGATTCGATCACTTAGGACAAGATAAAAGTACACCCTGTTGTTAATCCCACCTCAGTGCATGTGCGCACACAGAAATTCAAATGGAAGTGTACAGGATTCATTAATAATCGTGTTTTTTTGTTTTTTGTTTTGTTTCATCTGTTTGAGTTTGGAAAGAGAAAGCAGATTTCCAATGGCATCTATTGGTCAGCTACTAAAGGCTTTGTAATTCTGTCCACAAGAATGTGAGCTTCTACCCCAATACTGCAAGTCACCAAATAATTATTGGGGAATATCAGGGTAAGCCGTGGGTCCTTGGTTATTTCACTCAGGGAGGGCCTGGCCCCATTGGCGCTTACTGAACCCTGTATTCAATGTATGGTTTTACAGTTTGAACTCTAGTTTGAGTCAAAACTTCCTCTTTTTTCCTTCTGAGTTTAAATTTTATTATTAAAAAACAAAAAAACCAAAAAACCCCAAAACCTCTATCCACTATGTTGTGTTTGGTTTTTGTTGGTTACAAGCAACAGAAACCGTTCTCACTTATTCCAAAAAGGAAGTACTTTTTTTCTTGATCTGAGATGCAAACAGTGAAGGTGGTGTGTCCCCAGCACACATCACACAGTCACTGTGGTCTTTGTAAAGCCTCTTTGCTGATTTGTTCCACTGTTTACAGCCTCCCCAGCCCCAAGTGCACTTGGTTTGCATCTTTAAATATGGCTAAATTCATGTGCAGTATGCAGCTTTGCTTTTTTTTTAAAAAAAAAAAGATTAAGTTATTTGTTGGAGAATGTGTCAGTGGGAAGGGGGCAGAGGGAGAGAGAGAATCCACAAGCAGACTCCTTGCTGAGTGTGGAGCCCAACATGGGACTCGTCCCAGGACCCTGAGATCACGACCTGAGCCAAAACCAAGAGTCAGTACACTTAACTGACTGAGCCAGCCAGGACGCCCACATACGATTTTGTTTCGCATGTGAGTTAGCCGCCCATGAGTTAAACGGTACAATTTTTTTTCCTTCATAAGCATTTAATACCTTTCCACGATGCTGCAACACTCTTCCGCAGGGTGCCTCTCCCATGCTTGCCCATTCCCTAGTGGAAGACACTGAAGTTACCTCCAAACCAAGATGTCAGCAATGGCCATTTTTCTTCTTTACGTGCTTGGGATCAAGATCTAATTGCCTGGAGAGTGCAGTCGGGAGGTCTGAGCTGTGTCTTCTACCTCCTCCTGGCTAGAGATGGGAGCATCTTATTGGACTGTCCCACCTGAGACCTTCCAGTTGGGAAGAGGATGTACCCCTGGGGGAAGTCAAAGGAGGAGGTACAGGTGCTGTGAGGGCAAATACAGTTGTCTAGCATCACAGTAGGGAAAAAGAAACAAGAGTTTTCTCAGGCTCGGTGTGTGGCCAGTCAGTGGGGAAAGTAGATAGACATTAGAAATGGGAATCCATTATCTGCACATGCCACCCTCCCCCCATGACTGTGTCTCATCCCTGTCCCAGTCCCATCCATGTCCATAAGCACCCATAAGCATACAGATTTTGTAATCATAGTGTGCGAGAACACTTGTATTCTGTTGTCCTCTTTGTAAGCATTATTTTAACATAGGACAATGTTGCCTTCTAAGGGCTAGTGAAAATTTACAACACTGTGTGTCATGCATTTGGTTCAATTTCATCCCAGCCTTGCTAGTATTGTGTATTATGGTTTCCTTTGCCATTTTATAGTAATAACATAGTGCTTTTGTAGTTTTCCTCTGTATGAATTCGATACCATGTTGAGGACCAAAAGGCAATCTTCAGCCAGTGTTCCAGGAACTAAACTGGTAGAAGCAATAATACAGCTCAACATGGAGCACATTTCCTTATTCTAATTTTGTTGCCAAACTGAAAATGTTCCTCAGACAGATGATGGTATCTAGGCAAAACCAAAGTAGACCAAGCTTCTGTCTAGAAAGATGGTTTGGGGATGTTCTGCTGAGTACTTTTCTTCCATCTCTTCCTCCCCTGGGGCATCTGGAGCCTCCCTGGAGATGGTGAGCTTAGAGCTGGATGCAGGCGTCCAGAGTCAAGTGCTTGGTATAAATCCTACCTCCCTCAATTACCGCCCTCCCCCCTCCCCGGGTCCTGGATAGTTTAGCATAAGTTTTCCCTTTAGAAAAATTGATGTATCGAGGTGCCAGCGTTTATCTCCTAGGAGTGAGCTTTATGAGGACTAAAGGAGATGAGACCATCGAATGATTGAGGCTGTGGGCCTAGGGCCAACACATGGGGAGCGTTTGCGACCCATCAGCCATGATAGGAGAGGAATGAACTGCCTCCATGGGCCTCCCCATTACCCCAGACGTGAGGGGGAAAACTGCATTTTCATACCCATTTTGTTGAAGGGGTAGTTGGGGAGATCTTTCTGATGCATGTTTGCTAAGCTGGCTCTGCAAATCGTCTTTTAATCTAGCAGGTCCTCCACTGTAAAAACTTCCTACTGGTCCTCTTGCGCAAAAAAAAAAAAAAAAAAAAAGGGCCAAGTTGCAACTGGCAAGATGCCCATGACAAATGGTCCGTGACAGCAAAAACTAAAAATAACCTAACGTCCATCTGTAGGAATGTCCGTTCCTCAAGGACAAGGCTATTTTTCTGGCCTGTTCATTGATGCATCCTAAGTGAAGCCTCTAGAACAGGACCTGACACATAAAAAAAATGAGCTCCGTGAATGTTGGTGGATAATTGATGATAGCAAACAATGAGTGTGCAGCCACTGAAAAAATAAGGTCATTCCTGTGGATATTCAAAGCTTTCTAGATGTATTAAGTGAGGAAAAAGCACGAGGCAAAATTCCATGTAGTATGTGGTTCTGTCTGCATAAACAGAAACATGTTACAGATGTGCCAGTGTTCAAGAAGGACACCAGTAAACCTTGGGGAGAGGGACTGAGGTTTTAAAAAGATGAGGATGTCTTCTTTATTTGGGGGGACAGACATTTAAAAAATTGAGTGACGCAGGTGCTCTGTATTTGTACAATCAGTTTAGCATTCAACTCCTGATTTCGGCTCAAGTCATGACCTCAGGGTCATGAGATCGAGCCCCATATCAGGCTCGTCTGCTTGAGATTCTCTGTCCCTCTGCCCCTCCCTCCACTGGCACATGGGCACACACTTTCTCTTTCTCAAGTATCTTTTAAAAAATTGTACAGATATATTAATTTATGAAAGTTTCCCTGTCCTCGTGGTGAAAGGTATGACCAGATCTAAGGGAACTGGTATGTTACGGAACAATTAGTGTCTGTCCCTTTCTAGGACTGTCAATCCATGTCTTTGCATCTGTGTGGGCTAGCATGGCCAGCATCACTGTATTCATAACCTTGCAATTTCAACACCTCCGTGGTGAAAAGAATGGAGCCTCTTAGATGCTCCGGGCTGGATTCTGTCTCCTTGTTTAGGTCCATTCACCTTCCCAGGGAAGAGCCATGCCCTGGCCCACCTGTGACCAGTTCAATTCACCTCTTCAGCTGGAGTGGGAAGGGAGCAGATTCCCCTGGAAGAGACTGCACGTGGGGAGGCAATTCTTGTCAGCCCTACCATGCTGAGTTTCAAAGGGGGCAATGTCATTGTCAAAGTCATGCAGCAGTGGGGCTAGCCTCTAGACTGGTCCAAAGCCTGAGTCCTTTCTGCAACCTGTCATTTCTGTTTCGACTTTTACCAAGGGAGGAAAATACCTTCTATGGGATGAGTTGTCGTGGGTATTTCAAGAGATGGGTATTTGTAAAAAGCCCAGTTACTGTGCACTGTGCATAGCACATGGTCAGTAAATAGAAAGGGATGTACCACATCCATATTATATTTTATTGGCAGGAGGAATAAATTTGGGTAAGCCAATGTTGTTTACCTTTTTTTTAAAAAACTATGATATCTCCCAGACCAATGGCTTTCACTGCAATGCGGTCTCTTTGAATTCTTAGATTGTTTTTTTTTTTTTTTTTAAAGATTTTATTTATTTATTTGAGAGAAAGTGTGAGAGACCACAAGCAGGGTAACGGAAGAGGAAGAGGGAGAAGCAGACTCCCCACTGAGCATTGATGTGATTAGGGCTCCATCCCAGGACCCTGGGATCATGACCTGAACCCAAAGCAGACCTTAACCAGCTGAGCCACCCAGCCATCCTCTAGGTTGTTTCGAATCAACGCAAGGTACAGGGTTGGCATAAAATTCTAATTCACGCAACACATTTCCTGAGTGCCTTTTACGTGGCAAGAACTGATCTAGAAACTGAGGATACCACAATGAACAAGGTTTACTCTTGAGAGACTTCTAGAAAGGGTCAGCCTAAGATCAAGAAATCATGTAATTAACTGCAAGTTGTAGAAATTCCTATAAAAATGGAATGCAGAGATCTTGAATATTAGGGACACTTACTTATTTATAATTTTGTTTTTGAATAGATACAGATACAACATATAAAATCCAAGAGGCACAGACAGGTATACAATGTAACTTAAGCCTTTTTCCCCAGACTGAGTCCCTGTTGCTAATCTCTTGAACATCTTTCAGGGAGATATCATGAATTTATAAGGGCATATGTATTTCTTAAAAATTGTGGCATTCTTTTCAGGAGATTCTGTACCTCTATAGTATTCCATTGTATTGGCTATATCATAATTTAATGTACTTATTCCTTATTAGTGGAAATTTAGATTTTGTCTAATAAGGCTAGAGAACTTATTTATAGGGTAAACATCTAGAATGAAATTACTGCCTCAGAGAAAAAAATTTAAAACGTATTTTCTAATTACATTTCATAGAGGCTCTACGATATGGAGATCCTCTCCTGTGTAATAGATGCCAACACTTTTTTTTTTTTAATTTATTTATTTGAGGGAGAGCATGAGCAAGAGAGAGCACAAGCCAGGAGAGCAGCAGAGGGAGTGGGAGAAGCAGACTCCCCTATGAGCATGGAGCCCGAGGCAGGACTCAATTCCAGGACCCTAGGATCATGACCTGAGCTGAAGACAGATGCTTAACTGGCTGAACTACCCTGATGCCAATATTTCTTTGCTAGACTCTCACCAAGAGCATGTTCTCAAACTTCTACCTATCAGATTGCCGAAAATGAATAATGATATCTCAATGCACCTTAATAGAATTTTCCTTTGAAGTTCAGGGCCCCCCCCCCAGTGTTTGAAAGACAAATCTTCATTTTCTTTGATGTAAATTGTTTATCCTTTGTCTATTTTTGATGTGTAAATGTGTGTTTTTAGGAGGTGTTAGACTTACTGATTTATAGACACTCTTTATATATTAAAGAATCTAGTCATTTGTCTAGAATGCAAGTTGCAGGTTTTTTTCTGAAATTCTTTTTTGTCCTTTGGGCTTACAACATTTTTTCTAGGCAGAGATTTTTCTATGTAGTTGAACTGACCGATCTTTTTCTCTCTATCTCTCTATGGGGCTTCCTAAGGTTTCTAAAACTATAATCAGAAGAACATTTCTTGCTTTACCTGTATTTTTTCAAGTATTTTTCTTTTTTAGTTTTCTTTTTAAATGTTTGAATCTTTGATTCATCTGGAATTTATTTTTGGCATAAAGTATGAGGTAGATATCCAACTTTTTTTTTTTTTTTTTAAATAACACTATCCAGTGTCCTAACACTAATTTTGGAAGTTAGGTTAATAAGGTGTAATTTAGGGGTGCCTGGGTGGCTCAGTGGGTTAAAGCCTCTGCCTTCAGCTCAGGTCATGATCTCAGGGTCCTGGGATCAAACCCCACATCAGGCTCTTTTGCTCAGCAGGGAGGCTGCTTTCCCCTCTCTCTCTGCCTGCTTTTCTGCCTACTTGTGATCTCTCTGTCAAATAAATAAATAAAATCTTTTAAAAAAATAAATAAAGGTATAATTTACATACAGTAAAATTCATCCTTCTTAGACAAGCAGCTCTCTGAGTTTTCACAATTGGATAATGCCATTTGTTGAATAATCGATTTTCTCCCCACAGATTTGAAATGCTACTTGAAGCTTTTAATAAACCCACCCTTAAGTTTGGGATAGGCTCTAGCTTTTCTATTCAGTTACACTGAATTGATTATCTATTCATGTGCAGTCATACACTATTAGATTAGTGTGACTTTATGTTTTAATATGCTGGTATTTTCCCATTAATCTTTTTGTGTATTTCAGAAATTTTCTGGGTAGTCTTACTTACTTTTTCAAGATGAACTTTAGACTTAATTTTAGTACCCCAAGAATCATGGCAGTCAGTTTTAAGTAATCTCTATGCCCAACATGGGGCTTGAACTGAGGACCCCAAGATCAAGAGCTACATGCTCTCCCAACTGAGCCAGCCAAGCCCCCCTGGCAATAATTTCAGTGGGATTTATTTATTTTATAGATGAACTTGGTGGAACTGAGATCTTTGTGATGTTGAATCTTTTTACATAACATGGTGTGGTTTTCCATTTGTTTAAATCTTTTGTCATCCTCTGGAAGGTGTCAAAATTATTTTTATATAAACCTGACATGTAGGTTTCCTCTCTCTTGTGATATTTTAAGTAGCATTCTTTTGTCCATTACATCTTCTAACTAGTAAGTATCTGGTTGTGCTGAAGCTGTTGATTTCTGATGATTAGCTTTGTATGTGGCTTGGATTTATATATTATGTATAATTTTTGGTCGATATTCTTGGGTTTTCCATATAAGCACTCACACAACCTGCAAATACTTTAATTTCTTTTTCTCCAATATTTCTATTTCTAATTGCACTGGCTAGTACTTCCAGAACAATCTTAAAAAGGATGATAGAAGACATCTGTGTCTTTTTCCTTATTTTAATAGGTATGCTTCTATATTTACCATTGAGTATGCTGCTAGCTTAAAAATATGTGTATCAAGTATCGATTGCTTTTGATAAATGCAATTATCAAGAATGAAAGCTGAATTTTATCCAGTGCCTTTTAAAATCAATGGATAGGTGTAATCTTTCACTCTTGACCTACTGATATAGCAAATCTATTATGTGTCTATTTTTAGATCTAATTTCTCTATAATCTATTATTTATTAGTCTAGTACTTATTTTTCACTAATATATTTTCCAATGTTGAATTCTTATGACAACTGATTTTATTAATAAATTATCTAATACTGAATTTCCAGAATAAATCTGACTTGGTCACGTTTTACTATTTCTTTATTATTTTTTAAAGGGTGTCACTTTTTTAAAAATATTTTATTTATTCGAGAGAGATGGGCAGATGGGAAGGAAGAGGGTGAGAATTCCGAGCAGACTCTGTATCGAGTGCAGAGCCTGATTCATGGGCTCAGTCTCATGGCGTTGAGATCATGACCTGAACCAAACCCAAGAAGCGGATGCTTAACCCACTGAGTCATTTAGTCGGTTATTCCTACTCCTATTCCTTTATTATTTTATTAGGTTTGGTTTGCTGATCACTTATTGAGGACTTCGTATGGATATACCTAAATGAGATTGGTCTAGTTTTATAGTTCCATTAGAAAGTATTCATGGAGAAGAGTAAATACAATATATGCATAACTTAATAATACTAAACACCTGGATGTCTCTACCCAGTGTGATACATGAAGCACAGTCTTTGGTTTTCTTGGTAGTTTTACCACCTAGGTCCGTATCCTCAAACAGTATATTGCTTGATTTTGCTTGTTTGGGACACGGGTTACAAGAGAATCAAACTGTCTCTATATTTTTCTGCGATTTGCTTTCTTTGAGCAAGGCTTGTTTTGAGATTAACCCACCCTGACGAGCATCATGGTGATTCATTCGCTTTCACAGCTGTGTACAGCATAATAGTTGAGTGAAACATCTTTGTTGAATCTCCCTGCCCAAGGTTTGGCATGTATTTCTTTCTAGTTCTTAATGTCTTCTCTGGGGTCCTTCTGCAGTGTGTTAAAAACAGGATGGATTCTGGAGTCTGACTGTTGAGGTTTGAACCTTGGTGGACATCTACTAGTTTGTTACATGGCAAGTTATTTGATCGCCCTCTGCCTCAGTTTCCCCACCTGTAAAGTGAGAGCACAAGTACCTATTACCTCCTAAATTTGTTGAAAGGTTTCACAGGAATTCATATGTGAAAAGCACTTGAGACAGTGGCTAGTACATTGTAACTCGCTAACTGTCAGATCTGACTGTCAGATCTGAGGACGCCACCAGACAACAGCTGTAATAGTGTATTCTATTAAATGGGAATGTTACAAATGCTGCTGGGCACCTCTTGGGCTCATCCCGCACTACACATAAACAAGGGGAAGGAAGTTGCTTGATGACAGGAGATATGTCTTCAAACTTACCTGGCTATGTTAAATGGTTTTCCAAAGTAGTTGTGCCAATTTGCACTCCTACCTGTGGAGCGTGAGAGTTTCTGTTGCCCCATATCCTTTGGAGGAACTTCCAGGCTGTTTTTGCACAGTGCCTGTGCCCTAGACCTTCCCGCCAACAGTGGGTGAGGGTTCCAGTTTCCCCACTTGTTCGCCAACCCTTGTTCTTGCCTGACGTTTTGATTGTAGCCATCCCGGTGGGCGTGAAGTGGTATCTCATTGTGGTTTGGGGTTTCCTCTTTCATCTCTTTGATTTTTTTTTTTAATTGAGATGTCATCGATATGTAATGTTACATCAGTTCCAGATGTGCAACAGGTGATGGGACAATTGTGCCACAATCTGTTTACCCCAAGTATAGCTCACAGCTGTCACCATATGACACTGCTACGATACTGTTGCCCAGACTCCCAGATTCCTCTGACTGAACCTCCCGCTCCCTCTCCCCCATTCTGCCCGGCCTTCATCCCCTTTCTTTCATTTCTCTTAATGCACAAGTTCCCTTGTGCTTTTCTTGAAAAACACGTTGAAACTGGATGGTTTGTCCTGTAGAGTTTCCCAGCCTGGGTTTAGGTGTTTGTGTCCTGCAGCATGGCTCAAACTGTTTCTCATTCTTTGTTATCCTTCAAATGGGAAGGTAAGTTGTAGGCATGTGCTATTGAAATTAATTGAAATTAAATTTCAATTCCTCAGTCTCAGTCATCATTTCTCTTTTTTCTTTTTTTTTAAGATTTTATTTATTTATTTGACAGACAGAGATCACAAGTAGACAGAGAGGCAGGCAGAGAGAGAGGAAGGGAAGCAGGCTACCTGCTGAGCAGAGAACCTGACGTGGGGTTTGATCCCAGGACCCTGGGATCATGACCTGAGCCAAAGGCAGAGGCTTTAACCCACTGAGCCACCCAGGGGCCCCATCACCATTTTTCTTTTTTGAAAGATTTTTATTTCTTTTTTTGAGAGAGAGAGCTTGGACAGGGGAGGAGCAGAGGGAGAGGGAGAAGCAGACTCCCTGCTAAGCAGGGAGCCCAATGACATGGGGCTCCATCCCAGGTCCCTGGGATCACAACCTGAGCCAAAGTCAGCTCCTGAACCAACTGAGCCACTTTGTTGCCCCTCACTCATCATATCTCAAATGCCGAGGGGCCACATGTGGCTTCTGTATTGGACAATGAAGCTGTGTATAGAACATTTCTGTCATCTCAGAGCGTTCTACTGGAGTGTTGACCCAGATGCTTCCTCAGACTCAGCTTTGTAGGACATAAATCCTTTGAGATTTGCCTTATGGGCCAGGCTGTGGTCATTTTTTGTAAATATTCTATGTGCTTTTGAAACAAAATATAATACTCTGTGACGTTCTGGTGCAGTGCTATACTTGTGGTAGTTGTATTGTTAAGATTTTCTGTGTCCTACAGAGTTGTTGTTTTGTTTTGTTTTGTTTTGTTTTGTTTGGCCATAGTTTTCTTTTCGTTTCTGAGAAAAGTTAGTCAAGCTTTTCCTCGGTGGGACTACCTGAATAGTATATACATGCAATGGAGTACTTTGCAAATCTAAAAAGGAAAGCGGGAGTGTCATTATAAACAACTTTGAAACGGTCACCAGGAGATTTCCTAGTGAAAAACAAACTGGGGAAATGGAAAGTAGAGTTTGCAACTATTTGCAAAAGAATGGAGGGAAACAAATCTACATGTGTTGCTAATATTTAAGAAAGAGTTTTAGCATTTGAATAATTTCTAAATGATTATTTACAGAAGATAGAAGGGAATAGGGCTGAAGGGACAGTCAGTTGACAACCAGCTCTTGATTTTGGCTCAGTCGTGATTTCAGGGTTGTGGGATCAAGCCCCATGCTAGGCTCCATGCTCAGTGGGAAGTCCGCTTAAGAGCCTCTCTCTCCCTCTGCTCTTCCCACCTGTATGCACACATGTGTTCTCTCTAAACTAAATAAATCTTGAAAAAAAATTAATTTGAAGTCCTTTATGTATGACAGCAGTATTGTGTACATATGTTTTGAAAGAATTCTTTTTTTTTTTAGATTTTATTTATTTGGGATGCCTGGGTGGCTCAGTTGGTTAAGCTGCTGCCTTTGGCTTGGGTCATGATCCCAGGGTCCTAGGATTGAGTCCCGCATCAGGCTCCTTGTTTGGCAGGGAGTCTGCTTCTTTCGCTACCTCTGCCTGCCACTCTGCCTGTTTGTGTGTACTCTCTCTGACAAATAAATAAATAAAATCTTTAAAAAATAATAATAATAAATCTCTTTAAAAAAAAAAAAGATTTTATCGGGGCACCTGGGTGGCTCAGTGGGTTAAAGCCTCTGCCTTCAGCTCAGGTCATGATCCCAGAGTCTTGGGATCGAGCCCCACATCGGGCTCTCCGCTCAGCAGAGAGCCTGCTTCCTCCCCCCTCTCTCTCTCTGCCTGCTTCCCTGCCTACTTGTGATCTCTGCCTGTCAAGTAAATAAATTTTTAAAAATCTGGAAAAAAAAAGATTTTATTTATTTGACAGAGTGAGAGAGATCATAGTAGGCAGAGAGGCAGGCAGAGGGAGAGGAGGAAGCAGGCTCCCTGCTAAGCAGATGTGGGACTCAATCCCAGGACCCTGAGATCACGACCTGAGCTGGAGGCAGTGGCTTAACCCACTAAGCCACCCAGGCACCCCAAATTTTTTATCTTTTAGAGATACCTACTGAAATATTTATGAGGTTACGTGAGGGTTGTAACTTTCTTAAAACCAATTCATTGTTGTTGGGAGGAGAGGTGGAGCAGAACTATAGGTTGGTATTTACTGAAGCTGGATAATGGGTATATTGGGTTTGCTTTACATTTCTTGCATGTGTGAACATGTGAACATATTTTATAATAAAAGCTATAACTATATTTATGGGAAAAAACTAAAATTATGAGGTAAAAGAATAATACTGTTGCCACACAGGTATGACTATACATGAGAAAGAAGTACTCAGCGAAGTCTAGGGCACATGATTTGGAAGATACAGAGGGGTTTGCTAGCTCTCCTCTGCCCCAGGGCCGGGGGCGGGGGTTTCCCCACACACTCTCGCACATGCCCATGGGTAACCTGGTAAGACTTTCTCCTTGAACTGAAAAAGCTTTGCTTTCCTTCATTTTACATATCGAGGTTTCTTATGACCTTATTTTAAAAAAGCATCCTGAAACATAAAATGTCAAAAGCTATAGCTCTAGGGCTTCACTCCTCCCCCTTAAAAAAATGCCACCCCCTTCTCACATTCCAAACCTTAGAGTAGTGGCCAGAACAGGTGGCAGAGTTAAACGTGCAAGAGCCATGACTCACAGTCAAAGTGCTGTTCTCCTAGTGGAAAAACCCTTTCCTGTATGTGTATGAGTCAGGATCAGCAGCCATCCACTGCAGTAACAAACAGTCGCCAATTCTCAGAAGTTTGCCATAACAGGAATTTATTCCTTGCTTACATAAAGCCTACTATGGGTTTTGATGATTTTATTTTCTTGAAAGAGAGCGAGCAAGCATGGTGGGGGTAGAGAGGGAGAGAGAGAGAGAGAATCCCAAGCAGGTTCCACAGGTTCCACAGCATGGAACCCAATGTGGGGCTTGATCTCATGACCCCGAGATCGTGACCTGAGCTGAAATCAAGAGGCGGATGCTCAACCAACTGCATCACCCAGATGCTTCTGAGTTTTGATGATTCTTTAGAAGATCTTTCTTCCCTGTGATGACCCAGGAATCTAGGCTACATTGACTTTGGAGCTTGTCCATTCAACAAGCTAAATCCTCAGTTACCACAGCCTCAAAGGAGTCCAGATAACCCAACGGAGGAGCTGGCCCAGATGTCACTTCTGTTCACAACCTGTTGGCCAAAAATAGTCATGTGAGTCCCCCTAAGTACAGGGGGACATGTTGGGAAATGCATGGAATGTGTGGCAGGTGGTTTGGTCTCTGTCACAGCATTTAGCCAACTTGATATGCTCAGTGGCCCCTCCTACCCACGTGTACACACACTAGGTCAAGTGCTAGGTCATGTAGAAGGTGATAGGGTCAGGTCACCCTTGAGTATATGAGGCTTCCAAAATAATGATCCTGGTGGGAGCATCTCCTTGACCCTCCAACCTATGAGCAAGTGAAATATCTAAACCATCCAGGACAAAGGGTGGCTGGCTGGATTTTGGCTAGTGTCCCATCGGACTGAGTATGTGCAATAGGATTTCATGTAAAAGTCTCAACTTCTGACTTTTCTTGAATAATTGGAAGGCCTGGAAACCCAGCCATACATTCATATCTGGTGTCACCTACCTAATGGAGCCGAGGAGTGGCTACATAGCCCAGATGCCTATTCATTCCCTCGTCTAAGTGGGTCCCCACTACCCTTTTAAGATATCTGGAAATGAACTAGATAAAAGGAACCAAAAGTGGATAGAGGGTGCTTTGGTCTGTTCACGTTAAAAATCACTATCCTGTCCCTTCATCTTTGAGGTTTTGTCAGATCTTTTTGGGCTGCAAGTCACATAAAGCCCTAGGGACCGACAACAGGGCTCACTCTGGCAAGCACACACCTACCTCTAAGAGTGGGATTAAGACAGCTTTTTAATTTCTGCACCCACCACCTGCGGAGATCAGACCGCGGTGATGTTTGTGGGCACAGCTCCAGACATGATTTCAGACTCCAGCCCACTCCCCATTCAATAGGGGGTCGCCAACTACTAGCCAGCACATTTTTTTTTCCACTTTATTTTCTTGTTTCTAATAATCGTATTAGCAATACTAATGAGGCTAGAAGCAAGGGCTCACAGAGCTGACATTGTGTCTGGCGCTGTTCCAAGTGCTTTCCATGGTCTGTTCAGACCAACAACCCTGTGAAGTAGGTACAATTATGTTTCCATTTTATAGACCTGAGACAGAGATGGGGCCTTGGAGAGGTAGACTTTCCCAAGGTTGTACCACTAGGAAGCAACAGAGGCGGGATTTAAGCCCTGGGTAGGCTCAACTTCCAGAGTCCTTGTGGGTAATCACAATGCTCTTACACACACACACACACACACACACACACACACACACACACACTTTAAGATGGGGATATTCAGAATCACTAAAAATATTTTTTGATCTACATGCATTGTTTCCATCTTTAGAGAGCAGGTGCTTGTTCTAACTCCGTTTGACTAGTGTAGAGAGACACCTGGTGGCCATTCTGGTTTTTTAAACTTTTTATTATGCAAAACTTGAAATACATACAAAGTAAACAAAATAGTACAGTAAATCCCTCTGACACCCATCACCCAGCCTCAACAATTATTACCATTCTGCCATTCTGTATCCATTTAGATGTCCACCCACTCTCCATCCCCTTCCCACTTGCTCATTTTTTGTGGTCCTTTGTAAGATAACATTTACATATGTGGAAATATACAAAATCTTAACAAGATATCTTGACCAAGAGACACACCCATGTAGCTCACAGTCCTATCAAGACAAAGAATGTTTCCATCACTCCGCAAATGTCCTTTGTCCGACAGTCTCGCCAACCAGGCAACAATTGTTTGGATTTTTCATCGCAGATTAGTTTTGCTTCTAGAATTTCATATAAATGGAACTGTAGGGCATGCCCTCTTTTGTGCCTGAGTTCTTTCACTCAGCATAACGTCCGTGAGAGTCATCTGTGTCGTGCATCCCAGTCATTTCTCTTTTAGCACTGTACCCATTCTATTGTACAGGTTCCGCATCCATTCTCCTCCAGCTGATGGAAATCTGGATTGTTTCCAGTTTGGGGGCCATTATGAATCAAGTGGCTGTAAACCTTTATGTTCGAGTCTCTTTGTGACCATATGTTTACATTTCCCTTATGTAAATAGTCAGGAAGGGAGCTGCTGAATCAAAGGATGGGGGCACAGTTAACTTTATTAGAAACTGCCAGACCTTTCCCCGAAGTGATTCTATCATTTTGTATTCCCACCAGCAACATTGGAGCCCTCCATCTGTTCCACATCCTCGCTCATGGTTGCTGTTGTCAGTCTTTTTCATTCGAACTTCGCTGGGGTTCTCTCACTGTGGCTCTAACTCTCATTTGCCTGATGACTAATGACATTGAGCATTTTCCAACTTAGTTACCATTTGTCTATCTTCCATGGTGAAGTGTCCATTCAAGTCCTCTACCCGGTCTTTACTGGGTTTGATTTTTTTGTTACTAAGCCATAGGAGTCTTTTATTCTGGAATCAAACCCTTTGCAGGGATATATCTTGTGAATGTTTCCTGCCAGTCCGTGGCTTGCCTATTTGTTCTCTTAATGGTGTCTTCTGGAAGAAGTTTTATATTTGATAAAGTCAAATTTCATTTTCTTTTATAGTTATTTCTTCCTGTGTCATAAGAAAACTTTACCTTCCTCTGGTTGCTGAGATATTCTATCCCTCTGTTTTCTCCCTGGAGCTTCATAGATGATGCATTTACATTCAGGTCTAAGATTCATCAAGTTTTGTATATATATACAAGTAAAATGTTATAAAATAACATGTGTAACATATACATGTTTTTATCAATTGTTATCTTCATTTATTATGAAATAGGAATTTCTTATATATAAAATTTATATACAGTAAGTTTTCTCTAGTTTCATGTGTCAGTTTATACAGTATATAGATATATAAAAGTTCTATGTAGTTTTACATATATAAATATATACATTATATAGATATATAGAGTACTACATATAGTTTTACATATTTAAGTTTATACAGCATACAGATATATTTTAAAATTCTATAGTTTTATGTATATAAGTTTACATAATATATAAATTTATTAAATCATGAACATACATTTTTAAAGCGATGTTATTAAAGTACTTTATTTTTTAATCTATTGTGTAATAAAAATATATTATGAGGTAAGGATTGAAATGAAATGTGTTTCATTACGATATCTAGTCATTCCTGTGCTATCGAAAAGATTTTCCTTTCCTGTAAAGAATTGTTTTGGTACCTTTGTTGAAAGTCAGTCAAGGGGGGCCTGGGAGGCTCAGTGGGTTAAGCCTCTGCCTTCAACTCAGGTCATGATCCCGGGGTCCTGAAATTGAGCCCTGCATCGGGCTCTCTGCTCATCAGGGAGTCTGCTTCTGCCTCTCTCTCTCTCTCTCTCTCTCTCTCTCTCTCTCTCTGCCGGCCTCTCTGCCTACTTGTGATCTGTATGTCAAATAAATAAAATCTTAAAAAAAAAAAAAAAGCCAATCGACACATGGTCTTGATTACTTCAAGGGAGGATGTGCGAGTCCTCCGGCTTTGTTTTCCTTTTTTAAAGCTGCTTCAGCTATTCTAGATGCTCTGCGTACCCAAAGATAGCAGGTGTCAAGTTCCTTCCTGTCTCTCAGATCCAGATACATCATTCAGTCCTTGCTTTGTGATAACAAACTGGCCTCCTTAAGCATTTCTCCTAGAAGGGAGCATATTAATCTTGGTCACTAGAGGGCACTGGAGGAACACTGCGGTAGCCAGAGGTTTGTCTTCCTGACTTCCTTTTCTATGTTTTGCTTGTTCCTTTCCCCTGCACAGCCACCGGTGCAGCACTATGTGGGTGGGGGGCATGCGTTGACTGTGTGTCCAGGGCACAGTTCTTCAGTGCCCTTGCAGCTGGGCCAGGTGACTGACTGCCTTGCGCATTCATCCCAACACAGACCTCACGCCCCCCACCCCCCACCCCCGTGGCCCCCACTCTCTAGGTACACCCTCAGTTTCCAGCCTCAGCTTGCCGGACACCAGGGGAGCTGTTTTCCACAGCCCTCCTGACTCAATCAAGCACCAGGTCTCCTGCCCAGTGCTGATCTGATTCCCTTTGTACCCCTATGCCCTCCTAGGAGGGTGGTTCTGACTCCTGGTGACAGAGGACCAGCTCTGCCCCCTAGTAACGCAGTGAGAGTCTCCATCATCCAGTGGGCCTGCAACCACTCCTTTCCCAGGGAGGTCTGAAGCCCAGCCTTGGGGGAGAGGACCCTCCAGTTTTGTCCTTCCTTGAGTACTCCCCAGTAACAAGAAATTCCCATTACAGCCAAACTCATCATTCATGTCAGAATTACACAGAAAATTTGGGCAACTAATATCCATTTGAGAAGGTGATGGTGAGGAAAGCAGGCTCTGGGGCCAAGCTGTCTAGGTTTGTATCCTGACTCTGCCTTTTGGCAGGACATATGCATGTTTTTTAATGTCTCTGGGCTCAGTTTCCGCATCTGTTAAATGGGCATGGTAATAGCACATAACTTCATAAGGTTAGAATGAGGATTAAAGGAGATAATAGAAGTCAGATACATAGCATAGTATCTAACAAGGAGCTATTGATGTTACTGTTAATGCTTTTACTACCATCCCCTTGTATCTCTAACCAATGATAAACTCTTTTTTTTTTTTTTTAAGATTTTATTTATTTATTTGACAGAGAGAGATCACAAGTAGGCAGAGAGGCAGGCAGAGAGAGAGGAGGAAGCAGGCGCCCTACTGAGCAGAGAGCCCGATGCGGGACTCGATCCCAGGAACCCTGAGATCATGACCTGAGCCGAAGGCAGCAGCTTAACCCACTGAGCCACCCAGGCGCCCCCAAATGATAAACTCTTAACAGAGAGCAAATCTCATCTCCATGTTCTTCCGTCCCCAGGGCTGGGTATCTTGCTATGCCCATATTAGATGAGCAATAGGAACTACAGAGTAAGTGAGCCACTGAGGAATGTTCTGTTTGCTACAGAAAGAAGAAGTGAGGAGGAAGCACATTCGTCTGCACATGGAAGGCGCGCTAACCGCCAGGGACAAGGTCGGGGTGCAGGATTTTGTGCTGTTGGACGCCTACACCAGTGAATCTGCTTTTCTGGACAATCTTCGCAAGCGTTTCAGCGAGAACCTCATCTATGTAACGTAGCCCATTTCTCAGCAGTTCTCCTAACCGGTGGTTCCCCCACCCTGCCCCACCCCCACCTCTCTTCACGGCCTCGATGATAGCGAACAGTATCCCTCTGTTAGGTCAGCCTCTAAAGGGACGGGGGAAGGGACCACTGCCAGATGCATCTCGATCCTTCGTGTTAGGCTTTT